>NC_141907.1:65615714-65936071 GCF_057802395.1 Ceratotherium simum simum | reverse complement strand
ATTCTACATGTTATTAATTAGTATAATTCTACCCAAGTATGCTATAGGATCCTTGAGTGCAGAGATTGTTACATTTGTTTGTATTCTCAGAATGTTATGCTCTGAATAGGTGTTCAAAACCTAATTGCTACACTATTTGCTAAATATATTCTTGCTTTAATTTAAAATCATTTATTTTGTGAATTAAAGAGATATGGTCCCTGCTTTCATGAAGCTTTATAATTCAGTGGAAAGACCCTATTTATATCACTTTCCCCTGAAGGTTTGTGATTCTTTTCTTTTTTAAAATATGTGGTGACAAAAACTATATTCTCATATGAGTTAGAGTTACAAAGAGCGTAGTGCAAATTCATAAATGTGATTTTTTTATCTCTCAATATTATCTATAACAGATCTCATTCACAAAATTTCTTTCATATATGCTACCTAAATATTGCACCCTGAAGTTTATGCTTGTGTTCTCAAAATGAAAATTTCAATGATGATACTGGACAGTTCAGCTTCTCTCTGCCTCAGTTTCCTATGTGTAAAATGGAAATAATGATAATAATGGGATTAATGTGAAGATTAAGTGATAATACAGTAAACTCTCAAACACAGCAGCTATCATTAGCATCATATTTTCTCTAAGTTTGACTATTTTCAATACATCAAGGTCATTTGGAATTTAACAGTACTCTAAGACATTATTGTTCCTTGAAGTTATCTAGAGATAAGTTATGTGAATAAAGACAAGGAACATGTAAAATAATAACAAACCAGTAGAAATAACATCTAGAGAGTAGAGAAGCATGGAAGAGGCAATGGTTGGATGATTAAATTTATGTATAACCTGCATGAAAATTTTACAAACCACAACAGAAGTCTATGTAACTATATGGATAAGAATAAGGTAAATTTTCTTAAGTTCAATCATATTTGCTAATTTACTGACAAATAAGTATGCCTCCATTATACTCACAAAATGGTTTACAATAATACCATTTAAAAAGTATTTTTCCTAGTATCTTTAATGATTCCACTATTAAATGTAAAGGTGAAAAACAGATCAGCAAATTCTCATTTATCTAGACAGATTGTGAGTGTAGTTAATTGAATATTCTGGTTATTAGTGTTATAACCTCATAATTTATACATAAATGATCAATTTTCAAGTGACTAAAGTTATAGCTAACATTCATATAATTTAATAGTATGCCATGCACTGCGTTAAGTGCTTTACATTTATTAGCGCAATTAATCCTCACCACAACCCTGTGAGGAAGGTAAGTTATTATTATCCTAATTTTACAGAAGGAAAAACTAAAGCACAGAGAAGTTAAATAACTTGCCCCAAGACTCACCACTAGTAAGTGTTAAGGACAGTATTTGAACAAAAGAAGAGTGACTCCAGAGTCTGTTCTCTTAACCCCTATACTATGTTGCACAGAGTCAAATATAAAATTCTTGAGTTAACGAGACAATCAACAATAGACCTGTCTAGATGAGAAACTATGCGTTATTCTTGGGACCTCCTCATATCCACTTCAAATGATCAATAATGTCTCTACTACCAATCCACCTTTCAATGCCACCCCATGATCACCATTTTAGTTCAAAACCCTCGTCATCACTACGTGAACCACTGCAATAACCTCTCAGCCAGTCTCCTTGCCTCCAATCTGTCCATTTTCCAAACTGCCAGCAGAGTGACACGAATCAGTCATATTATTCCCCTGCTTAAAATATATGTAACTGTCCAGAGCTGAATCATTCTGTATGGTAGTCACTAGACCTGTGTGTCTATTTAGCATTTGAAACGTTAGTCCTAATTAAGATGCGCCATGAGTGTAAAATATACATGGGAATTTTACAACTTAGTACAAAAAAATCTAAAATATCTCATTATTAATTTTTATTTTAAATGTTGAAATGACAATATATTTGAGTTAAATATATTTAAAATATTATGTATAAAATACAATGTATTATATTCTGTATATTAAATATTATTAATTTTACCAAAGAATAATTAAATATTATTAATTTTTCTTTTCTAATATAGCTACTAGAAAATTTAAAATTACATATGTAACTGGTGTTATGTTACTATTGGACAGAACTGATCCATAGGATAAACGTAAGCTTCCCCTTGCTCTAGCTTCCATCTTCCTCTTCAGCCTCCTTGCTGACCATTGAATTAGCCTGTGGTCCAGCCTGTGATCCAGTTTGATATACACTCTGTGATTCAGCGTGTGATACTCTTACACACATTTAGACTTTTAAACACTAATCTCTTTGAGGGAAATCCTTTCAATCTTTCATTTCCTTGGTGAAATCCTAGTAATATTTCACAATTTATTTCAACGGTTTTCTCTAAGAGATCTTCTCTGATCTATCTAGGTAACACTGATCACTTCTTCAATGAGGATGTTCCCATATGTATATGGATGTTAATGATTTTCCTCATTGCACTATATTGTAATCGTTGGTACACATCTATCTCCTATAACAGACTGTGAGTTCTCTCACAAACTCTAGATGCACTTAAGTGTTTGTGGAATAAATGGAATTAGGAGTCAAACAGATTTGCTTTAAATTATGCCCCCATCACTGATTCGATATGTAAATTTGAAAAATTTGGGGCCGGCCTCATGGCTTAGTGGCTAAGTGCGCGCACTCCGCTACTGGTGGCCTGGGTTCGGATCCCGGGCGCGCACCGACGCACCGCTTCTCCCGCCATGCTGAGGCCGCATCCCACATATAGCAACTAGAAGGATGTGCAACTATGACATACAACTATCTACTGGTGCTTTGGGGAAACAAAAAAAAAGGAGGAGGACTGGCAATAGATGTTAGCTCAGAGCCAGCCTTCCTCAGCAAAAAGAGGAGGATTAGCATGGATGTTAGCTCAGGGCTGATCTTCCTCACAAAAAAAAAAAAAATTTATTTAAACTCTAATATGCAGATGATGTAAGAGGTTGAGCTGAATCTGTATTTATTCTATTGCATACCATTTGATACTCCTTTAAAAAATACATCGTTTATATCAGCTTCCTTGCCATTTAACTTTTTGTCAATAAAGGATGTTTCCAGGTTTTTGTTTAAGATTAATGAGAGATTTCAGTATAAAACAGTTACTAAAATTTATACAAATCAATAATTCAAGTGCCATAATTACAATGGCAACTTTTTACATATTGTATGTTTTTAAAACATTATGCATTTTTTCTAAACTTATGAAATTCATTTTAGTTAAATGGACCTGAAGTGCTTATGGTAAAGAAAGGCCAAGTGAAAGACAGTACAATCTTTTTAAATTATACTTAGTAAGGGAGATGGAAAGAAATGAAAAGAAGGCATGGTGGGGCTCATTTCAAATATTGATCATTTTCCCAGAATTTCTTCTAAACACTGGCAGTTTCAAATATCAAAGACTGTTTTTGATGGCACAGAGGGTGGAGTGCATCTGGGAGGTTCTAAGATGGTGGAGGGAATGTCTAGAGTGCTCAGAGATGACCACTAACGAACAGACATCATAGAACTAATAGTGAAACCAGGGTAAAGGCATGTATTAGAGAACCCATAATTCTATTATTCTTTTAAAATGAAATATGATAGAATGAGAATAAGAAGTGAAAAATAAACAATACCATAATCATATACACCACAACTCAAAGCACTCATCCACTTCTAAAAACATTTTGAGTAAAGCCAGGCCTCAAATGGATAAGCCTACGTGTTCTAAAACCTCTATCCCATTGCATTCAAAATATATTTAAAATTAGTTATTTACTCCCTTTTTCCATTCCTACAATCCCTGCATCTAGTCTTTCTGTTGTAAAATAAATAAGGCATTGGGGTTAAGAATGTTTTCAAATTTGTTAATTAAAATGATGAATAAAACAATCATATTTTGACAAGTTTTAGGCTAATTCGTTGTGAAGGTTGAAATCATGTTTTGAAAAAGATAGAGTGTCTTCTTCTTTATGCTAATTTGTGACTTCCTGCTTCAACAAAAAATGGCTTCACAGAGACAACACAGCATGTTTCTCTGACATCAAAAAGTGCTTGCAAAACACTCTTGTGCTGAATTAGTTGAAAATGAACCAAAAACATAAGGGTTGTATTTCTACTGAACTTCACAAATGCTTGAATGTGAGAAAGCAAAGAGTGCTTTGGGCAGAATGGTTTTGAGATTTTACTTAACCCATTCTTGAAAGTTAGAGGCACTTCTTTTTGCAGTAAGGTTTGCCCATTCCAATTTGAATGACAATATATTTTGCTCTCCTTTGTTGATACCTCTTTGCAGTTGATGCCATAATTATACAGAACTTGAGAAAATCTACAAACAATCCCCCAGTGATAGGTGGAACATGACTGCCACCCTGTCATGATTTCTTCTGCTAATCGTGAGTCAGAAGCAAGAGATTCTGGTTTAATAACTCACAAAACTGACTTGGAACAAATACTTTAAAATACAGCCTTTATTCTCTCTTATGTATGTGAATTTAAGGAACAGCCTATCAATATCTTGCAACCATTTTTCTAGTAATGACTGACCATGCATTTCCCCCTTGAATTTTACTTCATAGATTTCACTAAAATTTTTAGAGTGAAGTGATAAAGATACCCATTTTATTGATAGAATCAATACATAACTTATACTTGTTATTCCGAGATTCCATGTCACAATGCTTTTTGGGTGAGAGGAATAACCATTGCAGATAGAAAGTTCCCAAAACCATAATTTCAAAAATTAGTCATACATTCAGCATAATGAAAATGATTTTTGAAGCTCAAAATTTGTGTTTTTTGTTGTTGAACAAGAAATAGGTGTCTCTTACTTCCATGGTGAGAAAATAAACAAATTGCCTATCATGAGATCCCTACTTTTACATGAAACATTATGGAAGTATCAAGCTCAGAATCTCCCTTTGAAGTACAGCTAAATATACACAAAACATTAGATGACCAAGTGTTCAGTTAGAACTAAGTGTTATACAAGAATATATGTTGATCTTGCAAAATTCAAATTTGCCTACACAAACTGGGTTGTGGAAGGGATAAATGTAGAAAACCTATTTGAACAAACATTTCCCAACACAGGCTTTGTTTTTGCAGGGATATAAAGAAAAGAAATTCCAGATAGGATTTACTTAACAATCTTTGACTCTTTGCCGATCAACACTGTCTCAAACCCACAATCACCACAAAAATAACTTTTAAATGAAGTAGCTTTAAAATTCATAATCACTATAATGACAGCATCAAATATCAACACTATGATTTCACCCAGAATTTTTTGAGTTCTAATGCATTTCTACTTTCTCTGAAGGTTGTTTAATTCTTTCACTATCTCTAGGAGGTATGTTTTAGTACTTACTTGTCTAGTCTATCACTCATGGTTTAGGAATTTAATTTAAAAGTATAATAAATCCTACTGAAACTCAGTCAGAAAACTCAATTTATTTATGAAACCAAATCAACTCAGATGTAATTTTGCTTTAACATTCTACCTGATGCCTGCAAAGGCGTTCCTAAATCAATAGTGTGGAATAGAGATCATCCTCTTTTTTGTTTTTTTTCCCCAAAGTTATTAAAGGTCCAACTCAGTACCACTGAGGAGCAAGATTTTTAATTTAATTTAGTTTTAATATTCATATGTAGTTAGTGACTATCACATTGGGAAATTATCTGATAAAAATTTCAAGCCACATACATAAAATTATATATAATGAGGTGATAACATTATATAAATTTTCAGATAAAATTTATCATGACATCGAGTTATTAAATTCAACTGATTTGGCGTGTTTTTTCTTTAGTAGCTCTTTGCAGAAGCTGTTTATATTTTTGATGACCTTGCTCCTCAATGTCGTCTGCCATGCTTCTAAGAACACATGTGGATAACTAAGATTTTATGCATTTCAAACATGTATTTGTCAATATTTCATCCTGTTAGGGAACATGGCCTCAACTTCCTTTTCCAGTGAGATTCTACATTTTACAATTTATGATCATTTATGTAGACAATAATACAGCTTAACTCCTTGAAATCTTTACTCTTGGCCTGTATCCCCAGACTCATTTTCTTTCTAAAGTCAGCTTGTGCATATTTAAGGGTTTGCAAAGGTGTAGTAAAGCACGTGTTACTTTTACTTTCTCCTTACCAATGACATGCTCATTCCCAGATCTGTGTTAGGTTCTAATGTGCACGGAGGGTTTACGTCTACCTTATAAAAATATATACTATATATCAGTAATTGCTATAATTGCTAATATATATTGAAGATCTCTTGTGTGCAAGAATGGTACTAAATACTTTACACGAATTTTCTCACTTAATCCTCACTACTACTTTTGAAAGTAAGTATCATTATCCCCAATGATATCCCCTTGACTAAGAATCAATGAGGTTAAATATTTGCCCAAGTTCATCCAGCTAGAAATAACAGAGCTAGGATTCAAATCCAGTGTGTCCAAATTTAAGTCCACAGACTTAAATCTTTTTTCACTGAGACTCTCATCCATAACAGGGAAATTTTATCTTTTATACTCACGAAACAAAAGGAGACTTGCTAAGTAACACATTTCCTTTCTCAAGACTAGTAATGAAACCTGAAACCTACAACCGTCAGAAAATTCAACTTAAAATTTTGTTCATATTTTTTTTTTAAGCCAGTTAAGATCTAGTCATTGAAAACTTAAGAGGTTTTGTTTTGTGTGTTTTTTTTTGGGTAGGAGGAACGTGTGTTTGGCATTATATAATTAGAAAATTGCAATGCCTCAATTATATAGATCACAGTTTAAGAAATATTCAAAAATAAGGGTCCCCATTAGAATTGTAATATGGCAACCCTTTCTGCTATTTAAGATTTTGGGAAAATATTTCTAATCTCATCATTACATACATGTTCTTTGTTCACATGTAATGGTCGTGGTACTTTTGGCAAATAAATCTCAATATATCATGGGTATTCTGATTGTGGTTCAAGATAGGTCCTAGTATCTATGAAAAAGAAAATCATTCTCTGACCATTAAGACAGAGACTTTCAAACCTTTTAGAGTTTGTGAAATCTGCCTGTGTTATCCTGTGACTATGAAAGTTCAAAGTGGTGGTGTGAACTAGAAGACAATGTAGAAGTTGCACATATTTTACCACAGATAAATTCTTATTTCAAGGAACCCTATGCATTTAAAATGGAACCTGGTAATTTTCAAACTCTTAAATAGTAAATTACAATAATGCTTTGATAAAAATTATAACACTTGATCTTACTTTATGCACAAAAGAACTATGAGAGGAATTCGCATAGAAAGGCAAAAAAAATTTGGATTTTGGGGGAGAGAATATAGTGATGTAGACTCTGACTTATTTGTTAGATAATCTTGAGCTAGTCTCCTATTGATTCCTACTAAGGAAATAAAATACCAGTAGATATATTAGTACTTACTTTTATTTGCCCATTACAAGTTGAATCTGTTAAGTGTGGAAGGCATATTTTCATTTTTTTTTAAGTCTTAGGTGATTAGTCTTAGGTGAGTAGTCTATGTCAGCAAAATAATTGGATGGCTAACAAACAAAAAGAGTGCAGCTTTAAAATATGTGAACAGGTTAATAGATTTTCATGCTTGATGAGAACAAGTTCACTGAAATGTAGTAAGTTCTAGATTAGCAGTCAGGAATTGGTCCCAAGTCTGTCTACTAATAGTTATTTTCTAGGGCAAATCTCTCTTATTCAGAGCTTCTATTTGCCTCTCTCTAAGTGATAAAAATCAGCCCTATGAAGAATAAGTGTATGTCAAAGAGCCTGAAATATAGCACGTACTTAATAATGTTTGGTTTTTCATTCACAGATGGTGAAAGTAACTGAGTGTGGATCTATATGGATGCTTAGGACAGAATAATTTATCAGAGTATTAACAAAATCATCTTCTAATAATTCCATATCAGGTAACTTTGTATTGGTAGTAACTTTTACCCAGGTTAATGAGGTTCTCTAAAGTAGAGTAGGTTAGGTTCTAACTGAAATCAATAGTCCTTTCTAAAAGTTCATGCTACTCTCCTGCCAGACCCTTACCTAAATATACTAAGAAATCAGTTTACTCTCGGTACTTAAGTCACTCCAACATAGGAGTAAGATGTTTCCAGAGGCATGCCCTGTGTTCAGGATTTCGGTGGTAAGGATAGTCTCAGTGACGTCCTGAAGACCTGACGGAAGCACCTTCCTTCCGGTCCAACACGGGTCGGAACAGAGCCAACTGTGTGTTTCTATCAGATGATAGCTGTTCACCTATACGTCCTAGAATTTAAGATTTTTTCATAATCAAAATCTCTCAGTATTTTAGTTTGCACATGTGTAAAATCTCCAGATGGAAAAGTAACCTCATACTGTATGTTAATCATTATTCAAGAACTGTTTTTCAGCAACCCTCAAGTGACTCGGCAATGTGAAGAAAGTATTAGATGTTTATGTTAAGTCAACCACATTTAATTTAAAGGTTTACCCATTCCAATGAAAACCAAAGCTTTGAAAATTCAAGAACATATTGTCTAATTCTAAAGCACTTTTAATAAACAAGGACTTTCCAGTTACCACAGAAAATCATGTCTCAGAGGTCTCTTATGTGTCCTCTCTATCTAACGGTTTTTCTCTTCCTCCTCTTCCCCTGCCCCTCACCACTGAAACTGGCTAGTATAATCTGTGCAGTTAACATGGTTAGTAAACAGAAGAGAGAGATTTTTCAAACAAATTTAGTCATAATTCTAAAGTACTAAATCATAAATTACTAAGTACTTAAGATGTACTAGCCAATGAGCATATCACTACACACACACACACACACACACACACACACACACCCCCCACATAACCTGTAGAGAGGATTATATCATACATATATGTATATATGTAACATATATGTCAATATACTTGATTTAATCTCCTCAAAAAATAACCAGACTTGGTGGGTACTAGTTTTTAATCCTTAAATGGAGATGAGGAAACTGAAGGTTTTACAGCTAAAATTAGTTACCCAAGCTATCCAACAGCTAGTTCAGCTAGTTTCTGGTACAATAAGGTAACAGAAGCATTTCTGCCTAACTCCCAAGTCTATAAGCTTTTATTTTTCAGCACTGATTGCTTAGTGAGTGTCAGGCACTGTGCTCAGGTACTGGAAGTACATATAAAGACAGGAAAGACCAAATCCTTTGCCTTCTAAGAGTTCACAGTTGAGTTGAGGAAACTACATTGTCTTATCGTTTTCTATGTTTAAATAAAACCGAGAACAGTGATTCTCAAAGTGTAATCCCTAGACTATCAAGCATCAGCTTCCCCTAGGGACTTGTTAGAAATGCAAAATCTCAGGCCCCATCCCAGATCCACTGAATTAGAAACTCCGGAATCTGTATTTTAACAGGCCCTCCAGGTTACTTTCGTGCACACTGAAGTTTGAGAAGCGGTGGCCTAAAGAGACAGGGGTTGTGGAGAAACAGCTAACTGAACTTGGAGACATGGGAGAAGGCTTACCGGAGGAACTGACACTTGAGCTGTGTCAGGGAGAATTTATAATATTTTTTTCCAGGTGGAAGGGACAACGTTGACAAACGCAGAGAGGGAAGAATGCCATGTGTCTGATATTCCTAGAAATTGAAGCTCAGAGGCAGGGGTTGGTAATGGATAAACTGGAATTAGACTCGGGCCAGAGAATGTGTATGCCTTAAATATTTTAGGCCTTGTCTCACACAGTGCTTGGTATAAGGGCACTAGCAAATAACCTCAGGGACTCATGGTGAAAAGGACCTGGAATTGATATTTCTGCAAAATTTGGCTTTTCTGTTGGCCGCCCAACTGTTACTGACTGTGGAGCTTTCTCAGGATGCTCTTACGTATTGTGAGGGAGATATTTTGCTGTCCAATAAGAGAATGCTGGGAGAAAATCAGAGGGAGCCTCAGATTCAGGTGCTTTCAGATGGGTGCAGAAGCTCTGCGACCCAACTGGGCTGTGACAAATTTAACCAAAGGTTGACTGAGTTGGAGTAAAAAGAGGGAAGAAAAGTGGTGGAAGGATGGGAAAAGGTAATTTTAACTAAAATTCAGGTTAACTTGATTCTAATAAAACACACACACACACACACACAACAATAACAAAAACAACAAAAGAGAAATTAAGATTAACCACATGGATATGTATGCAATAGCATACATATTGTTGTACAATATGTACAACATATTGTATATGTTATATACATATACAATAACAATATGTATATTGTTACTATAGATATTCAGTTCACAGACCAGGAGATAGGACATTATCTGTACTTCATTGTTATCTAAGATACTCTTGACAATGACAGGGTCAAGGGTCAACTCTGCACACTTTCTTTTATTTCTTCCCGTATCTTCACAGCAATCTGTTATTTACAAGCTTATGAGTATTATTTTATAATCATCAAACCCATCTTCTAGGGCCAATCTCCGAAAATCTTACTTGTCCATTTTATTGATAAAGTGTGTCGGAAGGACAAACTTCTTAGCAGAAAATGTATATATTCTTTGCACAAATTTTGAACAGTGAGAGATTACTTTTAAAGTAAATATTTTGTATTAATCCTTGGGGAACCTAGGTTAGAGAATGTGGCCGACTGCAAGAATTGGTAGCACTCTAGCAACCAAAAAAACACTTTCGAACTCTGGGGCCTCCAGTGGCTGAGGCACAGCTACAAATTTAGCATTCCCTCATTTTAAGCATTCCAAAATATTTTAGTGATTGTCTTGATAGGATTCCAGTAAAAAACAGCTGTCAAAATGTATCATATATTTGCAAACCTCCTACACAGCACTGTTACTATAATTGGTTGAGGTTTGTTTTTTTTTTCATTAGACTTTAAAAAGGTTGTGGAAAGCATAATTTAGGTTTGGTCAAACTTTTATTAATGTTCACAGGAAGACTATAGTCCATAATTGGACTTCAGTTTTTAAAGTATTTCATATTTAAAAAGTAAGCAAGCACATAGGTGGCAATTTTTCCTTACAGCTTCATTAATCTAAACGTTAGACCCTCTTGATCGTAGTACATAACATAGGGCTGCAAATCACCACTTTTTAATTTGTTGTATCTGCTCCATCAAATAGCCAAAGTAATTTGGTCAGCAGTGTTTTCATTGGTTTTAATATCTCCTTCCTCACCTCCTTTCCACTCCAAACTATGACTTAATTGCACTAGGGTTATCCTTTTAAAACCAAGACATTAAAATAGCCGGGAGTACTCCAGTTCTTTCTGCAGAAACCATAGTCCACTAAACAGAGGGTCTATTTCACTAGCCACATGTCTATCACAAGTGCTTTAGAATTCAGGGTAACTAGTTTACTGGTTAAATCAGAGCCAAAGACAATAGCAATTCCAAATTTCAAGATTTCTAGAAAATATGTGGAGGTCTTTTCTGACATTAAAGAAAAAAAAAACTTAAAACTTATGAGGTTTTTTTTTTTTTCATTATGCTGTTCTACTTGGCCCTGAACATTGAGTTTTATTGCCAGACTCAAGAAGGGTACCTCAAAAAATATTATTGTACTGCTCTGAATTACTTTAACTGTGTTTTGAAGCAAGGCACTTTCCTACATTGATGAAACCAATTATAGACTCTTTAAATTAAAAAAAAGTTACACTGCGGAAAATATTAACTCTAGTAATCACTGGGGAAAACATCTATTCACATAGCTTCAATAGGCAGCTTTATATGCCTCATAGCTCAGAAGCTGACGCCTTGCCCTAATTGCCTAACAATTCTTGTTATCTACAGAATATTGCTATTTCATTGTCACCCAATACAAGTTTGTCTACATAAGAGCCCATAATTCCATATTTTCACTATTTTTAGTAAATAAATGTTTGGAGTATTTAATGCATAAGCCTAATAGAGAGTCACTGAGGTGACTAGAATATGGATTGAAATTTTGGCCATGGAAATGAAAAGGAAATGGTGGATCCTAGGGATGTCCTGCAAGAATTCTAGACGTGATGGGTAAAAGAACACCTTAGCTCGGAGGAGGAAGTCAAGATGGCGGCGTAGGCAGACTCTGAACTCACCTCCTCCTGCGGACACAGCCAATTTACAACTACTCGTGGAAAAATTACCCCTGAGATAGAACTGAAAACTGGATAAGAGGAACTCCTGCAACAACGGACAACCCTGACTGAGTTGGAAGAGGCAGAGACTCCCTTCTGGAGAGGAAAAACGCCGCCTTCACAAGCTGCAGCGCCTCACGGCTGCCCGGGAGCAGCCCACAGGTACGCACCCTCGCTGGAGGCGTGGGGCCCCGAGCTGGGGAGTGCCCCCGCTGTGGGCATTTTGTGGATCCAGCACAATCGAGACAAGTGGCATAATATCTGACTTTGCCTGCTACTAAAGCATTGGGGAATACCCCCAGAAAAGCTGGTTCACAAAGAAAGTAAAACCGGCTCTTAAAGGGCCCATGCACAAACTCACCCGTTTCAGAAACCATCCTAAAATCACCAGAAAGAAAGGTGCACAGTGCTTTGGTGAAAAGAGACTCACCTGATAGGCGCTGAGTGCATCTCGCTGAGAGGTGAGACCTCTCCAGGGACTGGGACATTGGCGGCGGCCATTGTTGTGGCCCGGTGTGGGCGTGCTGACACAGACACCATTGGAGTTCTCCCTGGGGCCTGCTAGCCGAGGGTCAGCCCCACCCGCTAGAGCACCAATTTAATCCAGCTCAGCCAGGGCAGGCAGCCCACCCTAGAGACTGGCCCCACCCAACAACAAGCCCTCAGGCAACGTGTGGGCCTGCATAGATTGGTGACTGGATTCTCTACAGTCTGGCAACTGAGCCAACTTCAGTGGGGCAGGGCATGCACAAGGAGCGGGTGGAGAGTGTGGGGCGGTGGTGGAGGGTGTGGGCTCCCGCCGTGGAGAGACTGGGTCCGCTTCGGGAGGTCGGGGCGCGCACACGGGGCAGGACTGTGTTGACTGTGTGTGTGGACCTGTGGGCGGCAGGGTTTCTCAGCTGCGGAAGACTTGTGCTTCTCAAAGACCCACATAGGAGGTTTGCCCCACCTTCCAAAGCCTAAAACAATTGGGTGCTCTCGTGCCTGAGGCCAGCCCCACCCAGCTGCAATCCTCAGAGAGCTGACAAGAGACCTAAAGGCTGGAGGCTTATAGCGATTGTAAGACCCTGAGCCTAACAACCTGCCACGCTGGGGGCCTACTCACTTAAAAGAAATACTGCAACACAAATGTGGTATTAGAACTTGAAGCCAACTGTGCTGGGGCTCCCCACACCTGACAAAGAGACTGAAGGGCCCACAACAACTACAAGCAGCTGAGCATTACAACAGCTGGCCAGGAGCATAACTCGACCTCCCTGGGCGCCTACAGGGAGAGCAAAGAGGCCACAACAGAAGGACACACGTAGCCCACATAGGGGTCACCCCTGGAACATTGAGAACTGAGGGAAGCACACTGCAGGCCTCCTAAGCCATCACTTACATAAGGTCACCTATCCAAGAGCAGGAGACGTAGCTGACCTACCTAATATGTAGACACGAGCACAGGGAAAGAGGCAAAATGAAGAGGCAAAGGAATACATTCCAAGCAAGGGAACAGGACAAAACCCCAGAAAAGGAACTAAGTGAAACAGAAATGAGCAACCTACCTGACAGAGAGTTCAAACAAAGAGTGTTAAGGATGCTCACTGATGTGGGGAGAAGAATAGGTGAACTGAGTGAGAATGTCAACAAAGAAATGGAAGATATAAAAAAGAACCAATCAGAAATGAAGAATACAATACTGGAAATGAAAAATTCACTCGAGGGACTAAAAAGCAGAGTAGAGGATACAGAAGAACGGATCTGTGCGCTGGACAAAAGACTAGAAGAAATTACCCAAGCTGAACAGGTAAAAGAGAAAAGAATTAAAAAGAGTGAGGACAGTCTAAGGGACCTCTGGGACAACATCAAGTGCACTAACATCTGTGTTATAGGTGTCTCGGAAGGAGAAGAGCGAGACAAAAGGGCAGAGAATCTATTTCAAGAAATAATAGATGAAAACTTCCCTAACCTAAGGAAGGAAACAGACATCCAGGTACAGGAAGCACAGAGAGCCCCAAACAAGATAAACCCAAAGAGGGCCACACCAAGACACATCATAATCAAAATGCCCAGAATTAAAGATAAAGAGAGAATCCTAAAAGCCGCAAAAGAAAGTCAAGTTACATACAAAGGAAACCCCATAAGGCTATCAGCTGACTTCTCAGCAGCAACCTTACAGGCTAGAAGAAAGTGGCATGATATATTTAAAGTGCTTAAAGGAAAAAACTTACAGCCAAGAGTACTCTACCCAGCAAGGTTATCATTCAAAATGGAAGGAGAGATCAAAATTTTCCCAGACAAGCAAAAATTAAAGGAGTTTGTCACCAAGAAACCAGTGCTACAAGAAATGTTAAAGGGACTGATTTAAGGGGAAAAGAGAAGACCTCAAATAGGAAAAATTATCTATTTCCATGATAAGAGGGTAATGGATACAAATGCACAAAAAAGAGGTTAGATGTGACATCAAAAACATAAAAGGAGGGAGGAGGGGAGTTAAAGAGTAGAGCTTTCAGACAGAGGTCAAACTAAAGAGACCATCAATTCTGTATAGAAGAGGAAAGGAACAGAGAAGGACTACTAAAACACTGAGGGAAAAAAAAGTTAAAAAATGGCAGTAACTACATACTTATCAATAGCTACTTTAAACGTCAATGGACTAAATGCTCCAATTAAAAGGCATAGGGGGGCTGATTGGATAAAACAACAAGACCCATATATATGCTGCATACAAGAGACACACTTCAGACCTAAAGACACTCACAAACTGAAAGTGAAGGGATGGAAAAAGATACTCCACGCAAATGGCAATGAAAAGAAAGCTGGGGTAGCAGTACTCATATCAGACAAAACAGACTTTAAAACATAAACTGTAAAAAGAGACAAAGAAGGGCATTATATAATCATCACGGGAACAATCCAACAAGAGGATATAACACTTGTAAATATCTACGCACCCAATGTAGGTGCACCTAAATATATAAAGCAATTATTAACAGACATAAAAACAGAAATAGACAGTAACACAATAATAGTAGGGGACTTTAACACTCCACTTACACCAACGGATAGATCATCCAAACAGAAGATCAATAAGGAAACATTGGCCTTAAACGACACACTAGAACAGATGGACCTAGTAGATATATACAGAGCATTCCATCCAAAAACCGAAGAATACACTTTCTTTTCAAATGCACATGGAACATTCTCCAGGACTGATCACATATTAGGCCACAAAACAAGTCTCCATTAATTTAAGAAGATTGAAATAATACCAAGCATCTTTTCTGACCACAACGGTATGAAACTAGAAATCAACTATAGGAAGAAAATCAGAAAAGCCACAAATATGTGGAGATTAAACAAAATGCTACTGAACAACGACTGGATCAACGAAGAAATCAAAGAAGAAATCAAAAAATACCTGGAGACAAATGAAAATGAAAATACGACATGCCAGAATTTATGGGATACAGCAAAAGCACTTCTAAGAGGAAAGTTTATAGCAATACAGGCCTATCTCAACAAACAAGAAAAATCTCAAATAAACAATCTAAAAATGCACCTAAAGGAACTGGAAAAAGAAGAACAAATGAAGCCCAAAATCAGTAGAAGAAGGGAAATAATAAAAATCAGAGCAGAAATAAATGAAATAGAGTCCAAAAAAACAATAGAAAAAATTAACAAAACCAAGAGCTGGTTCCTTGAAAAGATCAACAAAATTGACAAACCTGTAGCTAAACTCACCAAGAAAAAAAGAGAGAAGGCTCAAATAAGTAAAATCAGAAATGAAAGAGGAGAAATTACAACAGACACCTCAGAAATACAAAAGATTATAAGAGAATACTATGAAAAGCTACATGCCAACCAATTCGACAATCTGGAAGAAATGGATAAATTCTTAGAATCATACAACCTTCCAAAACTGGATCAAGAAGAAGTAGAGAATTTGAATAGACCAACCACCAGTAAGGAGATTGAAACAGTAATCACAAACCTCCCCAAAAATAAAAGTCCAGGACCAGATGGCTTCCCTGGTGAATTCTACCAAACATTCAAAGAAGATTTAATACCTATCCTTCTCAAACTCTTCCAAAAAATTGAGGAGGGGTGGAAGCTTCCTAACTCATTCTACGAAGCCGACATTAACCTGATACCAAAACCAGACAAAGACAACACAAAAAAAGAAAATTACAGGCCAATATCACTGATGAACATTAAGGTAAAAATTCTCAACAAAATACTAGCAAATGGCATACAAAAATACGTTAAAAAGATTATACACCATGATCAAGTGGGATTTATTCCAGGTATGCAGGGATGGTTCAACATTCACAAATCAATCAATGTGATACACCACATTAATAAAATGAAGAATAAAAATCACATGATCCTCTCAATAGATGCAGAGAAAGCATTTGACAAGATACAGCATCCACTTATGGTAAAAACTCTGAATAAAATGGGTATAGAAGGAAAGTACCTCAACATAATAAAGACCATATATGAGAAACCCACAGCTAATATCATCCTCAATGGTGAAAAACTGAAAGCTATCCCTCTAAGAACAGGAACCAGACAAGGATGCCCACTCTCACCACTCCTATTTAACATAGTACTGGAAGTCCTAGCCAGAGCAATCAGGCAAGAGAAAGAAATAAAAGGGATCCAAATTGGAAAGGAAGAAGTGAAACTGTCACTATTTGCAGATGACATGATTTTATATATAGAAAACCCTAAAGAATCCACCAGAAAACTGTTAGAAGTAATAAACGAATATGGTAAAGTTGCAGGATACAAAATCAACATACAAAAATCAGTTGCATTTCTATACACTAACAACGAAGTAGCAGAAAGAAAAATTAAGAATACCATCCCATTTACTATTGCAACAAAAAGAATGAAATACCTAGGAATAAAATTAACCAAAGAGGTGAAAGAGCTGTACACTGAAAACTATAAAACATTTCTGAAAGAAATTGAAGAAGGCACAAAGAAATGGAAAGATATTCCGTGCTCTTGGATTGGAAGAATTAACATAGTTAAGATGTCCATACTTCCTAAAGCCATCTATAGATTCAATGCAATCCTTATCAAAGTTCCAACAACATTTTTCACAGAAATAGAACAAAGAATCCTAAAATTTATATGGAACAACAAAAGACCCCAAATAGCTAAAGGAATCCTGAGAAAAAAGAACAAAGCTGGAGGTATCACACTCCCTGATTTCAAAATATACCACAAAGCTATAGTAACCAAAACAGCATGGTACTGGCACAAAAACAGACACACAGATCAATGGAATAGAATCGAAAGCCCAGAAATAAACCCACACATCTATGGACAGCTAATCTTTGACAAAGGAGCCAAGAACATACAATGGGGAAAAGAAAGTCTCTTCAACAAATGGTGTTGGGAAAACTGGATACCACATGCAAAAAAATGAAAGTAGACCCTTACCTTACACCATACACAAAAATTAACTCCAAATGGATTAAAGACTTGAATGTAACACCTGAAACTATGAAACTTCTAGAGGAAAACCTAGGCAGTACGCTCTTCGACATGGTCTTATCAACATCTTTTCAAGCACCATGCCTGACTGGGCAAGAGAAACAACAGAATAAATAAACAAATGGGACTACATCAAACTAAAAAGCTTCTGCACAGCAAAGGAAACCATCAACGAAAGAAAAAGACAACCTAACAATTGGGAGAAGATATTTGCAAACCATACATCTGATAAGGGCTTAATCTCCAAAATATATAAAGAACTCATGCATCTCAACAACAAAAAAACTACCAACCCAATTAAAAAATGGGCAAAAGACCTGAACAGACATTTCTCCAAAGAAGATATACAGATGGCCAACAGACACATGAAAAGATGTTCAAAATCATTAACTATCAGGGAAATGCAAACCAAAACTACAATGAGATATCACCTCATGCCTGTCAGAATGGCTATAATTAACAAGACAGGAAACAACATGTGTTGGAGAGGATGTGGAGAGAAGGGAACTCTCATACACTGCTGGTGGGAGTGCAAACTGGTGCAGCCACTATGGAAAACAGTATGGAGATTCCTCAAAAAATCAAGGATAGAACTACCATATGATCCAGCTATTCCACTGCTGGGTATTTATCCAAAGAACTTGAAAACACCAAGGCATAAAGATACATGCACCCCTGTCTTCATGGCAGCGTTATTCACAATAGCCAAGACTTGGAGGCAACCTAAGTGCCCATCAAGGGACGAATGGATAAAGAAGATGTGGTATATATACACAATGGAATACTACTCAGCCATAAGAAACGAAGAAATCCAGCCATTTGTGACAACATGGATGGACATTGGGGGTATTATGCAAAGTGAAATAAGTCAGAGGGAGAAGGTCAAATACCGTATGATTTCCTTCATTAAGTAGTAGATAATAACAACAATAAACAAACACTTAAGAGACAGAGATTGGATTGGTGGTTACCAGAGGGGAATCGGGGAGGGAGGAGGGCGAAAGGGATAATTCGGCACATGTGCGTGGTGATGGGTTGTAATTAGTATTTGGGTGGTGAACATGATGTAATCTATGCAGAAATAGAAGTATAATGATGTACACCTGAAATTTATACAATGTTATAAACCAATGTTACTGCAATAAACAACAACAACAAAAAAAGAACACCTTAGCTCAAGGACAGTGGTAAATGGGATACCATTCCTAGGGGTGGGAAAGTAAGATGCCATATACAGATATCCACGAAAGTATAACTTTATGTTTTCAGCAGGGAACTTTTAACACACTTAAAATAAGAATCTTAGGTTAAAGCAAAATAAATAAATAAATAAAATAGATGACAAGCAAACATGAAATGATAAAGCCACAATAACAAGGAAAATATTTGAAAGAGTTTTCTTTATGTCATTAGGGTAATCACACAGTTTCTCACCGAAAAATGATACTGAAATTTGGTAGAATTTATCAGCCAACCCGATTCTGCTCAAGTAATTTTTTAAATAAAATTATTTGATACAACTTGTCTTCTTTATTAATCACAAAGCATTTACCTGTTCTGCAATATGGAACATGCCATGCAGACAGCAGAGCATAGAGATATGTAAACAGTTATTAAACTCTTGACTTTATGAACTAGGCAAAGCCTTCTTAATATACTGTTGATCCAAAAAAAAAAAAAATCAGTGTAAAAGGATGAGGAAAGACAGGCTATTTAAAGCAAGAAGAAAGAAGGAACAAGTATGAAATATTAATCGTTCAGGATAGTTTGGTTAGCTAAATTTTTTTTTTGGAAGATCCCTTAATAATGTGCTTTAAATAGGGTTATTTTTCACTTTAGTTATAATTTGCTTCTTTCCATGTAAGCTATTTACTAATTAAAAATGTAGGGATATTGAGCTTGTAATTCTCTGTTTGCCTCTAAGGAACTTCTTTGCCCTTCTCTGCCTGGCTCCATTCCCTGAAGGCTGACCCTGAATAGTGCACTCAAGGCTCCCACATTGGCTGGCTTCTGATTGGGTTTGGCCAATGAAGACACCAGGGATGTTGTTCCAAATGCCATAAAATATGTTAACTCTCTTGGAAAAAGTCTTTTGCGATGATACATTGCTTTAAGCCTTACTAAGAATTGTTATAGTTTTAAAACAAAGATATATTTCAGTATTAAAGTGATACAGACACTAAATAAGTTTTCTGTTCAATAGTTTTACATCCATTTATGAAGGAAAATGAGTTGCTGAATACATTATAGTTAAGTAATAATGGGCAAATTTTACTGAGATAGTTAACTAAAAAGCAGTGCATTGTGGTTGAGCAGGTTCTGAAATAAGACTGACTAGTCCCAAATCTTGTTCCATCAGTTTAATAGCTACGTGACAAAGTACTTAAATATTCTAAGCTGTAATTTCTTCATCTATAAAATGGAGACAATAATATCCTCTGTGTGATTAGCCACTCTCTAAGATGGCCCCCAATGGTCCCGGACTTCTGGTATTCATGTCCTTGTGTAGTCCCCTCCTACACTAAATAGGACTAACTTGTGTAACCAATAGGATGTTATGTAAGTGACATAGTGTCACTTCCAATACTCAGTCATAAAAGATACTGAAGCTTCTGCCTCTATGGGATCACTCACTTTTCCATCTTGAAAGCGGAACCTCCAGCCCCAGTCAAGCCTTCAGGTATCTACAATCCCAAATGACATTTTAACTGTAATCTCATGAGAGACTATGAGTCAGAACTACTCAAAAAGCTGCGCCCAAATTCCTGACTTAAAGAAACCATGAAATAATAAATGTAAGCTTTGGTATAATTTGTTATGCAGCAATAGATAACTAATATATCCTGCCTGATAAGGTTGTAAAGATTAAATGAGATAATTGTGTGAAGCCAATAGAATAGTATCTAGAATATAACAAATACACAAGAAGTGTTACTTATATTCCTGAGCACCAGTATGTTTTAAAAACTGGGATAGGATATATATATATATATATATGAATTGTCTCATTTAATCTCATATAGTTAGCATTCTTTATGTTTCAGGTATCAGAAGACTCAACTCAAACTGGTTTAAGCTGAATGCTTCCCACAAAATAAGGAATTTGTTGGTTCAAGTAACTAAAAGTACAACGGGAGAGCTTGTTTCACAAACTGCTAGATTCAGGGGCTTAAACAATATCCCCCTGGTCTCTCTACCCTTGAGCCTTGCTCTCCTCCCACACTGTTTTAGTTCTCAAGCTCTTCATGGCAAGATGGCTCCCAGCAGCTTCACCTTTACTATTCTTCTAGGTGCCAGTCTAGTGGGAAAGAAAATGTGTGTCTCTCTCTCAACAATCAGCAACATTCTCATTGTATCACTTTTGCTCTGACTGGACAGACAATGTCTCTGACCCAATCTCAGAGCCAGGCGAAGGAGATCATAAACGCCCAGGTTAAATCACATGCTTCCTCTATGAACACACAGACTAAAAGTGGAGGGGGTGGCCACCAGAGGAAAACTAGGGTCTTGTGATTAGAACAAGGGTAAAATGGATGCTGGGCAAAAATAATATATATCTCCCATGCCTCATAATAATTATATAAAGTAGTTGATATTATTATCACATTCCACAGAGGACAATAAAGCACAGAGCTTGTGTGGCTTGCCTAGAATTGCACAGCTATACGTGGAGGGGCCAGATTCCAGAGCCCATGTGCTGCACCACATTATTATATTACCTCTCTAAGTGATCCTATGAATCATTACTTTATTGTGGCTTGGCAATTTGAGTTATACAGACACTACATCTGTTCCACTCCCTCTATTTTAAATTATACCCCTGTCCTGTATAATCTGGTCAATTTCTTCAATTATCCTATCTACTCAACTATGAAACCTAAATGTTTGAGTCAAATAAAATACCTCAAATGGGCTGAGCTATAGAAAATTAATGTATAATCTTGTTAACTAAACCTTCCCTTATAGTTATTTGATGAACTATGTGTCTTAATTATTTCCCCCTCAGCCCTTGAAAATAGTCTTATTCTAGTCCCCAGCAGACTAGATCGAGGGCTGTGACAGGCAAGTTTTTGTTGGCTATCCTTTCTGCTCTTTATGAATCTATTCCTTGAAGACTAAATCTCAAAAATAATATATAGTTCTAGAATATTATACAAAGATATAGTTGCTTACCTACCTTCTTCATTTAATATATCAATATTTCATATATCTCTTTTGTTTGAAATTCACTCTTATCCCAGGCTCTTTTGAAGGACCACTTTAAAATTGTTAGTGATTATTAAAACCACTCTGTTAAGATCTTCAAGATCAACTATATTAATAAAACAGTTCTGATGATGATGAAATAATTTTCTTCCATGTCACCTTCCCTGAAGCAAGGAAAATGGTATGACTTTTCCCTCAAAACATGATTCTTTAAATTATTCACCAATAATAGCAGATATCTGGAGGCATTTGAATTTTCCTCTTCCCCTCCCTAATATCTCATACTAGAGCTTCTTGAACCAGATTAAATGTAAATCTCCTTTAAAGAAAACAATATGGTATAATAATGTTATCTAAACATAAAAAGATTATAATTATGTATGTGATAATTATATAATACACATTTTATACAAATTTCTTATGGTTGAGGGTTGTCACAAAGAATTAGCATAAGCATGGAAATACACGAGTTTGGGGTCCAATTCATAGGCATAGCATACTTAGGAAAAAAATCAACTTATCAACTCTTTTTTCATTAGATTTTTATTTATACCAACTACATATTTCTACCATAAACAGACTTTGTCTACTTAGTTTAGTCACTGACTGTATAATCATTGACAGGCTTAGATATTATTTTTGTATGTTTCTTTTCCAGATTCAGTTGTATAGGCATATAAGCTCAACTATTGGATTTCCATTAGCATAAGTCATTAGCAATAACTCTATGCACGTGATCAAAGATAAACATTTTTCTAACTAAAAGTTTATAGCTATAGATGTAAAGAGGATTATTGATTTTAAGAGAACTATGAGGCCAATAAGAATCATTTGCTTATCTCTAAGACTACCCAGAATTTAAATGACATTTCCCATAAACACTGAGTACATCATATAATTTCTATACCCCATGCTGTGATGTTGTAAACATTTCAGTTATTTATTCAACAAAAATGTCTTGGTGGGCCATATATGTAGTATGCTGTGCTAATTGCTATGGGAACACAAAGAAGTACTTTGCCTAAGATTATGTAGTGGCAAAGATGGGATTCTGAGAAAGTGGTACTGCCTTTCAAGAGCTTGCAATGGTGCAAAGAGACCATTGGCAGCGATAAATCCCAACACAAGGTAACGTATTATTAAACACCAAAATGATGTGTTGGTGCAGGCAAAGAGATGCTGGTGAGGTAAACAAGGTGTGGGGGTAGAGTGAGGGAAGGAGGCAGTTTCTTAGGAAGCTTTTTAGTTTGTTTGAAGAATGAATAGGAATTGCAAATGTGGAGGGAAAGAGGGAGACCATTCCAGGTAAGAATAAAAAGTATGAATCAAAGCAAAAATTGAACAACCAGGGCAACGAAAGTGGGAATGTGGGGAGGAGGAAAGGAGGGTCTAGAGGGGTGGAACAAGTTGGAGGAAATAATGTCAAAGTGGAGTAAATACAAGTAGAGGTGTTTTCAGGCTCTGTTCCAGAGAATCTGGAGCTCTGAGTCAATGGGATTCTGGAGACTATTTTTTTTCAATACATCTTACATATGGGGCCTTTGCATATGCTTTCTTCAAATATGAGTATTACTGCTTTATACCCAAATAAGTAAGTAAATACATAAATAAATAAATAAAAGCTGATAGCCAAAGATTGAGAAGATGACACTATAATAATGAGTAGGGGAATGACAAGATGAAGATTTAGGAAATGATGTGCCAGATGGATAAAAAGGATAATAAGTATCACTGGTGGGTTGAGAGTGGAGACAGGGCTGGAGAGGCTAGAGGAAGGTAAAATACATATATATGAACCGTGTCTGAACATCTGAATTAATTTTCTTGGAGGAATTCAGGTGTGTGATGACAGGGTCTGAACCTACCTGTGGTGAAATGGAGAAAAAATAATAGATTCAAGGGAAGAGAAGGCAAATAACTCTTGTTATTATCTCTCCAACACTGTGCTAGAGACTTGACTTGCCTGGTCTCACTTAAACCTCATCCTGCTCCAGTATAGCAGGATATATAGCTAGGTAGGTGCTGGCCAAGTTGTGACCTGAACTTAAGAGTCACAAAAAATAGCTTTTCTGTGACAGAACTAGATAACATATTGAATAGAGATGTTGACTTGAAGAATTCTCATTTAGTGCGCATTTAGAAAATATGGAAGAGCTGAAATACGAAGTAACTTGTCAGGGCGTACAGTGTAGAGATTAAGAGCACAGACACTGGATCAGAATGCTTAGCTCAAATTTCGGCTTTGACCCTGGTTCGCTATGTGACACAGGGGTGAGGTACTTAGCCTCTCTGGGCCTCAATTTTTTCATCTTTAAAATGGAGATAATAAATAGTGCCTGCTTTCTAAGCTTGTTCTGAGTATTAAGTGAGTTAATATATGTAAGATGTTTAGAACACTGTTGGGTATATATTAAATACTATATGTGTTAGCTATTATTTTTATAATGGTTAAGACACAGCATCTGTATAAAAACATATGAGTAAAAATGTGTGGGTTAACCTAGACACGTGGCAAAATTGCATTGAACTAAATACATATACACAAATGAATACAAGTAAAATTGAGGAAATCTGAATGAGGTTGACGAGCTGTATCAATGTCAATGTACTGGTTGTGATATTGTATTATAGTTTATAAGGTGTCAGCATTGGTGAAAACTGTGTAAAGGATATTATTTCTTACAACTGCATGTGAATCTACAATTATCTTAAAGTAAAAAGTATAATTTTAAAAAGGTGTGGGTTGTTCTCTATCCCTTTATAAATCTGTGGAAGAAACGGCTGTGTTGCAGTGCAATGGTCTATGTGAAGGGGAGGATTTCATGTGATAAGGAGAGAAAAGTTATCTATTAAGGGCTTAAAAGCAGTTTGCACCAGCAGTGTCTGTGAAGGAAGGAGGGAGTAGAGAACCAGTGGGAGGAGGAGGAAGGGATAGTAAATCAGTAATTTTCTACGGAAAAAAACCAATTCAGCTTAACTGGCAGTGGAGACTGAAAAACGGAGAAAAGATTCCATAATCCCAAGGCTGTCACTAGAGCTTGTTTAATTTGTTCCCTGCACAAGAATGCCTGGCTGAGGGATCAGCAAAGGCTGGAACCCGGACCCCAAACAAGTGGCCTCCATTTGCAGAAAGGACCTTTACTCTAATTCACACAAAGGAGCTCTAAGGACTAGGACAGGTGCACAATAAGACTTGCTGCTCTCCAAACGGGTGTACAAAGCAGAGTCTGGCCAAAGGGTTTCTAAATCTCTGTTGCACTTCAACTAGGAAGTCTTGAACCAGTTTCTACAGTACAAATTGGAAAGAAAGAGGAAACTGATTAAAAAATGATCCTGAACCTCTAGAAAGGGACTGAAACTTTGGAACCTAGAATCATTGTTTTGACTTTTCATGTTTCATGAAGAAGTAAATACCTGGGACTTAGGTATGATAAAATAATTCCACAGATACACCTTTTTTTGGTATAAATTGTAAGTTCATTTTGTCCAACTCAAATAGCTAAAGGCAATTTTTTTTCTTTTTAAAATATTGGCTTTTTTTAAAAAAAACAGAAATGTTCTAAAACACAAATGTAGATATCATAGTATAATGGATTTCCTGTATCCATCAACCAGCTTTAAAAATTATCAACATGGTGAATCTCATCTAATTTATCCATGTAGCCACACCTCCACTAAATTATATTAAAGGAAATCATAAATATCATATTATTATACATGTATAGTTTGTATATATCTCTAATAGTTAAGGACTTTTAAAAAAAACATATTCAGAATAGGATTATCACATCTAAAATTCCCCAATGGTTTCATAAATGTCTTTCTTGAGTTTATTGAAATCAGGACATAAGCAATGTTCTAACATCACATTTGATTAAAATGCATGTTACGATAATGCCTTCTTCTTCTTCCTCCTCCTCCTTTTCTCCTCCCCTCCTCCCTTCCTTTCCTCCTCCTCCTCCTCTTTCCATCTGTCATGATGATGAAGGTCATATGCCATTAGAATTTTTGACATTCTGGATTTCTTTGATTTTACACCTGATAACATTTAATATGTTCCTCAATATTCTTGTGTTTTCTGTAGTTATATTTAGAAGTTTGATCAGATTCATCTGGTTTCCATAGTTTCTGGTAAATAGCTGTCAGTCTTACTGCAGCTTCATTGAAAAAAATGTACCTTTTTATTCTTTCTCTCTGGCTGTTTTTATAATTTTTCTTGTTGTCTTAGGTTTTCAGAAAATTAATTATGGGATACATTGGTATAGCTTCTTTTCATTCATCCTTTTTGGGATTAATAGCATTTCATTAATTTGTGAAATTCTTCATTCATTTATTTTTTAAAAATACTCTCAACTAGTATCTCTTCAAATTTTGCTTCCACCCCATCAACTCTCTCCTCTACATTAGGACCCCATGACGGTTATATTAGGCCTTTTCATTGGGTCCAATGTCTTTTACATTCCTTTATGTATTTTTCATCCTTCTTTCTTTGAGTGCTTTAGCTTAGATAGTTTTTATCTGTTGCTAAATATGTCTATTGTGTTCTTAATTTCACTTTTAGAAAAAGTATTTTTCTAACAATACTTAAAAGTATTTTTCACTTGTAGAATTTTCAGTTTGTGCATACATTACAGTTCTGTGGTGAGTTATCAATATTGTCATCTGTTTTCTTGAATATATTAATCACTGTTAGTTTAAAGTCTATGCCTTCAATATCTTAACCACTTTAGGATCCTTTTGTATTATTTTTTTTTCTCTTGCTTTTCCATCATTTGTCATTTGTCCTTGTCTCCTGACATTTCTGGTAGTTATTGATTAAATATCAGACATTGAGTATGAAAAATTGTAGAAGTTCTGGATAAAGTTATGTTCTTCCAGAGAGGATTTACTTTCCTTCAAGTTGTCAGTAATAATTGGTATAAATCAAGGACTTTGATCCAGTCAAGGACTGAGATGGATCAAGACTGGGTGTTAGGCTTTGTGGAGAGTGGTCTATTTAGAGTTTGCCCTTATTCCATGGAGCATAGCCTTTCAGAAGTCTTAACTGAAACACTGGTGTGATTTCCAGGACCCTTACTCATTGGCAATCCTAAAATCCAACATTTGTCCTTCCGGCTCTGTGAGAGGGACATAAGTTCTGCTTTACCTGCTAGACAGTCTCTGATAAAATTACACAACTCTGCCACTCTTCTGCAGAAGCAGCCATAGACACTAACCAATGAGCGTGGTGTGCGCAGCAGGCGAGATCTGGCTCACCATTGCAGTTTGCTGACCACTGCTTTAGGCCATCATTTTCTGTTTCATATCAGTGCTATGTCTGAACAATTGGCTAATATTACATGGGGAAAAATGGCAGAGAAAGTTGGTTCACCTAAATTTCTCTCTGGAATGTGGGGCCCTCAAATGCTGGCTGCTTTGGTTGTTCACTGATTAAGTTTAAAGCATTGTATTTATTTATTTACCAATTTTTTTTATCCTGCCTTTATAATTATACTCAGTAGAAGGGATGGTCTGATACAGATTACTCCATAACAGCCAGAAATAGAAGTTTCGTTTACATATCAGTCTCCTTTTTGATTCTGAAACTGTCTTCAACACAACTCCAGTGTTCTTTGATAGCTTCCTTGATTTCTGGCATGTCAAGATATTCTTGGTTTATCTCCTATGTTTGGAGGGGGGCAGGTGTTGCAACCTTGATAGGTTGGCTTCACTTGAAACATAAAGACACGAAGGATGAGAGGAAATACTTACTTCTTGGGGTAGGGAGAGGGGGGAGGGAAGCAGGGAGCATTCCAGATAAAGTGAACAGCAAATCAAAAGCTTTGAAATGGGAGTTTGTGCATGACGTTTTAGGAGCAGCGAGAACGTCAGTATGGCTAAAGCTGTAGAGTAAGGGGGCAGTAGAAGGAGATTAGGTTAAAGGGTAGAGGGATGCATTACTAAGCATTTACTAAGCATTTCTTAGTTTTCTACATGGGTATAACATTATAAAAATATAAACACTGTTAAAAATTGAATGTAGAAAAGAGGGAAAGAATAAATTTATTCTAGAAAATTATGTACAGATAATCTTTTCTAGTTGTTACAACACTATGAATTAGATATTAACATTTCCATTATATAGATGAAGAAATAAATTGATGCTTTGAGATGTTAACTGAACTGTCCAAGATCATACAACTAATAAGTGATAGAACTAAGATTCAAACTTCAGTGCTTTACATCTATATGACCTGTATTTCTCCATATGCCATGCTGGGAAATTTGGGAAGGTCAGTTAAGATCAGCACAGACATAATTAAACAGAGAACCTAGCCTAGCCTGAATGAAAAGTCAAAAGCAAGCACCTGAGTGATTCAACAGAGGGTGAGGTCAAACAATCAAATATCCTAGTGATAAAAGAGAGTGGATGCAGTAGGTGTGGGGGCTGGGGTAGGAATGAGGCTACACAATTTCAGTATATGTTATGGAATTGTAGCAAATATTGTATCTGAACACATAAGAAATTATTTGCCTTTCAAAGAGAAAAAACATGTGTAATGGCTTCCTCCAAAAATTAAATAGTCTCTATTAATAGGAATGTACAGAATAGGAGAAGGATTAATCTTCTTTGGTGTGTGTGGTTAGATCACACCCAAAAATTGCAATCTAGGAACCCCACTTCAAGAAGCAATAAATGATCAAATTGGAGTGTGTATAAAAGAGAGTGGACATGGTGATGGGGCAACCAGTCAGAAATGCTTAAGAAAATGAGGGTGTTTAGAGTGGAGGAGATTTCAGGAGAAAATGGTGAATGATTTGTTCTATTTAAAGGGTTATAATCAGATCGAGTGATTAGACTTACTCTGAGTCATTCCAGAGGGTTTTTTGGGGGATAGAAAGGTAGAAATTGTTATTGTAATACCATTTTGTAACTGATTTTTCAATTACTTGATCTGTTTGGAAATGGAATCAGCTACCTCTGCAGTGGTTCTTCTTACTTCTTTTGAGGACACTGACATTTTTGGGAATTTGATTCACATATCCAAAAGTTTGCATATAATTTCAAAGTGTTATCTGATCCCTGAAACTCATTTACGCACTCCTGTGGCATCTATGACCCCAACTTAGGAACCCGGGAGAGACTGAGAGCTCTCTGGTTCTAGAAACATTCAACTAGAGGCTGGGCCTGTGGCCTAACACTGTAGAGAAAATGCAAGCATGGATTGATGAACTTCTGGCAATGGACCTAAAATAACTGTGAAAATTGCCAAATTAGCATGATATATCTGTATGTTCCCTCTCTTGGTCACCTGTACAAGTATATCCTTGTATCCTAAACAGTCGTAAAAGCCTCTACTACCTTGAAGCGTTTCATCCATTGCACCTTTTAAATTATTTCCATGGTGTTAGAGTTGGCAAGAGAGTGCTTTGAACCTGTTGGCAAGCATCTCCATCCGGGGAAAAAAAAGGAGGAAAAAAGATGCAACCTGAGCCAGAACCACCATCTACTCTACAAGACAATTTCTTTTATAAAATGCCAATATCCTCAAATGGCATCAAATTGTCATATTTATTTTGTTGACTCAGTTGTTTCCTAAATTGCAATTCAAATCACTTACTGGAATATTTCAATGTGTTAAAAATAATATCGAAGCAAACAAAGACTCATGCCTTTCTCAATTCATACGACCATTTTGTTTATGAATTTGCATCCCAGACAAACTTGTTTTATTTGGACAGCCAGTTTTTCAAAAATATTCTCCAAAATTCTCATAAGCCCAAGATTTTAAACTTTTGTACAAACATATTTGTGCCAGTGTTTTTTTTTTTTTTCCACTTTTAGTGTTCTGGTGCTTCTTTTAGTTAATTTTCAAATTATTTCTTATTTTGCAGTATAGTCTCAGGCAAAAAAATACCTGGTTGGAATTTGGACGACTATGTTCTCATTTCATTCCCCAAACTGATTAACTAGATGAGCTAAAAATACATCAACTACACAGAGCCAAACAGCAAGAAAGTAAATATGGCGCATTACAGATGGAAGAGGCCTAGTCATAAATTAGTGAATACAATGAATAAATACATAAAGTTGAATATCCATTATTTTTATTATTAAATTTTAAATCATTTATTGTTTACACTTACTAAGGTAATGCATGTCCTCTGAAGAAAACCTGGATATACAGAGATGCATAAGGAAAACATCTAAGAATCTGTAATTCTACCACCTTGAGATATTAAAATTATGTTATAATACTTTCCTATCGTTTTTGTACCTTACAAATATATCTCTATATTGCATATTCATTTTAATTAGAAGCATATTTAGATAGGTTTATATACAGGTTTATATCTTAGTTTTTCACCAAGCCACATCCTCATGTCATTACTCTGAAAACACAGTTTTTGACAGCTACATCATAGTTCACTAAGTGAAAACACTTTTTTTTTTTTTTTGTGAGGAGATCAGCCCTGTGCTAACATCTGCCAATCCTCCTCTTTTTTTGCTGAGGAAGACTGGCCCTGGGCCAGAAAGTCTGCCTGTTTTCAGGGGCATCATCCATGTATACTCATTTCACATCAGTCATTTTAGCAACAGTGTTCATTAAATAATTGCCAAATTGAAGTATGAAAGTTATGTAGTTATCTTAATATATATTTAATTGAAGGTGAGTTTGAACACTTTTCACATATTTATTAGCCATTTGTAATTCTTTTGTGAATTGGTTGCTTAAGATCTTTTTCCAAAGAAATATGCTTTTTTAAAAAAAGAGAAAATAAACCTTAACTATGTATACATATATATGTATGTATTTATATTAGCAGGGAAACAAGTGTGAAAGGATATATGCCACTGGAAGGGGGTGTTTGAAAGTGCACAAAGATTATTTAGTTTTTATATATACCTTTTGTTTTATTTAAATTGGTATTCTGTTTTTAAAAATATACGTCTAACTACACTTCCCCCTAAAAAGATATTTGTCTGTGTAAAATTTTGGTGACCTTGGTAACTTCTGTGCCTGGAAAAATTAATCATAGCTATTTGGATTCTTTAATATTAAATTTAATAAAGTCACAAATCCATAAATCTATTTTACTTAAGATTTGAAGTTCAAATTTTAAATTCTTTTATATATTTCATTATTCTTTTCATAAATTGAGTAAATTTTAACAATATCTTTCAAGAGGGCTTTTGATTAAATGTATAATCAGTCTAATGTAAACAAACTGAAATTTCTTAACAGTTTCCACCATTTACAAACATAGTAAAATTCTTTGAAACACTTTCAACTATGGCTCATGTATAAATTCATTATATTAATTTTCTTTTGAAGTAATTCAATTACTTCATGTTAGCAATTTGCTAGAGTATTTAAATAACTTCAGTAACCCTTATATATTAAACTCTGAAATACAGACTCATTTCAGAGTCTAACTAAGACTCATTAATAACATGAAAAAATATTTTATAACCTTTGACGTCCAAACTGCAAGTCTTAAAAAATTACTCAGATACACATTTAATTGGAATCTAAGGCTAATCTGCTAAATACTCTACTATTTCCAATTCCCTCCTTAAAATATTTAAAATATCAAATAAAACAATCGATGAAATTATTACCAAAAAAACCCCTCCATTTCTAGATTTAACAAAAATATAGTAAGGCTATGATGATAATTTATACTTTATCATCTATATTTGAAATTCTAATACTTCCAGAGTTTTATAGAAAATTGTCCACCAAGGAAAAAAGAAAATTGGGATCACCATTTCTGCAGAATGAAAGATAAAAAATGGACTGCTGACATCCAGATGGATTTTCCCTTGCCACTGAGGGACACATTGGGCCGTCACTATAACAACCATAGGTTCGAGTCTAAACCTTCCAAATGGAGTTGTCTAATAGCACCTGGCCTCTCAACTCAAGAAACTTCAGCAGAGATTATCTTCTGTCTGGTTTGAGTCAACAGCCTCATATCCTATTCACTTTACCACTTACCAGGATTCAATGAATTTATTCCCTGCTTCATACTATTCTAAATTTGTTTCATATTCTTCCTGTATAGCCAGACCACAATTCTTAAGGATACTTAAATGATATCTGATTACATTTCTTATATCTTTCCAAGATATGCTGATTCTGCAGTTACATCATTAAAGTCATACTAATGACAATTATAAAGAAAACAGTGCATATTAGGAAAATGTGCTTTCTCAAGTGGTTATAGACTAATATTAATCTGATTAGATATGAGACTTTAGTTTAATGATTTACATAGAGGCACTATATTGAGCACAGGGGATGAGTTCTCTGAAATTGGAGCATCATCTGAATCAGCTAAATGAGATTAATAGTACCTCTTCCCCACACAGTTGTGTTCCTATGTCCTTATACGGTCAGTCATACCCTCTTCTCTTCACATCCCTTGAAGCAATCAGATGCCTGCACCACACTTTTTTCTGGCAACTCTTGATATATTTTTGTCACTTTTCTTCAGGCTGTATTGATGTTTATAAGGTCCTTCATAAAGCAAAGGCTTGCCACTAATTTCTTATTCACCACTGATCTTCACCATCTGTTTATTTGGCTGGTACCTTAAAGATGCTTCTTTGCCCCGACTCAGAAACTTTATATTTTCATATTCTTTGTGATTCTTCTGCACTTTTATTTGCCTGCCTTTGATTAGCAAGAAATGATCGGTCAAAACTGGGCATAACCACTTGAAGTATTGGCCAAAACATTCAGAGCAGCAATTACAAAACATGTGGCAATCATTGCTAATGGTCCTCCAATCTTCATTTTGCCTTTTTTCTATAATAATAAAAATTTTTGCTGGATCTGTATTTGTTCAGCAAACACTAAATTTCTTAGAGTCCCTTTCAACTAGGGATGGCCATTTTACTAGGCTCTATAAAAATGGGATGTGAGAGGAAGCAACTTCTAGCCATTATCTTAAATAGAAATGTCCATGCCCTCTCTGTTCTTCCCCTTGTCCATGTTAGCTGGAATTATGGCAGGGGCCATAGAGGCCACCTTTGAGTTTACGATGGAAGACATGTATTTAGGATCACTGAGCAACAACATAGAAGGAACATGGTCCCCAGCGCCATAAGGCCACCATATCAGACCTAGATGCTTATAATCAGCCTGTTGCTTGAGGGAGAGTTAAAAAAAAAAAAGTCTATCTTGTGCTTTACCATTTATTACTAGTTGAATAGACTTCCAACTTAGAATATAAGCTGAGAAGATGCACAGTAATGTGCCAAACTAATTTTCATTGTTTGGGAACATATAAAAGATTTTATTCAATTGAATTGATTGGGTAGGAGAAAAAATTTAGTTATATTAACTGTACCAATTCAAATGTATTATAATTAATGTTATTATATGTAAAATGTTTCTGCACCAAGTACCTACATTTCTGGGCAAATGTGGATTTCTCTCTTCCACGATAGAAGGTAAATAAATTTGGACTAGGCCTGATACTTTAAAAAAAGCATGTATATCTATGCTGCCTTCAGCACATTAAATGAAGAAATATGCTTCAAAATAACTCTAAGAGATGGCAGTATAGCATAATATTAAGAGAAGAAGTTTTATGGTAAAAGACATTCGGATTTGGATTATGGCTATGCCACTGTGGGAGGCAGAATTCTAAATGACTCATACGATTCCCACTCCTTGGTATGCATACCTATTATAATCTGCTCCCTTTGAATGTGGACAGAACCTGGGAATATAATAGGATATCACTCCTATAATTAGCTATTAATCAGTTGACTTGGAGTTAATCAAAAGGGAGAAAATCCAAGTGGGCCAGACCTAATTAGTTGAGCCCTTAAAAAAATGACCAGACCATTCCTAAAGCCAGAAAGATTGAAGGTGTGAAAGGGCCTATGGAGGGAGAGCATGTGGCAAGGACCTGAAAGCAGCCTCTAGGAGCTGACAGTGTTCCCCAACTGATAGCCGGCAAGACCATGGGGATACTATTCTCACAACCAAAAGAACTGAATTCTGAAAACAATCTGAGAGAAGTTGGAAACAAAAATTACCCTAGTTGAGCCTCCAAATGAGTAGGCAGCTGGCTGACACCTTGATTTCAAAGAAATGTGTTTTAGAAAAAAAAGATAAAATAAACTTTAAATATGTATACATGTAATTGTATATATTTATATTAGGAGATGAAAATAAGTGTGAAAGGATACACACCTCTGGAGGGGATGTTTGGAAGTATAGAAATATTAATTAGTTCTTATACGTACCTTGTTTTGTTCTTTAAAAGAAGAAGAGAGATCTCTATAATGGCAGAATCCTTAGCAAAACTGTCTCCTGCAGCTATGTGGAAAGCTGAGCTTTTAATCAATAAACTTGGACATATAGTTGAAATTTCCAAGCAAAGAGCTGAAGATGCTGGGTTCTTCTTGTTGCTTATAGTAAAATGTCAGAGGATTCAGTCACACAAAGACTATTTCAAGAAATTAGGAGACATATTCGTTTATTTACAATAGCAAAAATATGGAAACAACTTAAGTGCCCAACTATGGATGAATGGATACAGAAGATGTGGTATATATATACAGTGGAATACTACTCAGCCATAAAAAAGACGAAATCTTGCCATTTGGGACAACGTAGATGGACCATGAGGGTACTTTGCTAAGTGATATTAGTCAGAGGGAGAAACACAAATACCATATGATTTCACTCATATGTGGAAGATAAAACAACACCACCACCACCACCAAACAAACACATAGATACAGAGAACAGATTGGTGGTTACCAGAGGGGGGTTGGGGGAGGGGGAGAAATGGGTAAAGGTAGTCATTTGTATGGTGACAGATGGAACTAGACTTTTGGTGGTGATTACAATGTAACATATACAGAAGTTAAATTACAATAATATACATCTGAAATCTACATAATGTTACTAACCATTGTTACCTCAATTTAAAAAAAAAAAGAGAGAGATTAGGAGTTGCCTCACAGACCTCAACCAAACCAGAGGACCTCTAAGAAGAGGAGCCAAAGAGAAAGAAGGGGTTATCTCATAAAGATTTGTGGGTATGGCTTTTGTCTAATGGAGTGAATGCCATGGAAATCTATGGAAGGCCCACAGTCTTTGAAACATTTATATCAGCAGAAACATTGCAAGCTTGGCCTGAAAAGGACAGAGGAAGTACAAATGAAAGAAGGTTGTCAGATTTCCCAAAATTCTACTGGCAGGAAGCAAGCTGATGAACTCCTCAAGTGCAAACTTGTGCTACTTTTCATAAAAAGGAAGGATGACTCAGAGGGGGAAACCAAGAACCCAGAGGGTGGAACTAAGAGCCATGAAGAATTATTCACAGTCCTTACAAACTAACCAAGAAACTCCCATTTGCCACCTGGATTACAGAACTGCTTTGGACCAGTGACTCCTTTTTATCTTCCATTTCCCCTGTTTTGAACCAGAATGTTTATAGCTATTATCCTTTGCCTGTCTCACCATGTATGTTGGGAGTATTGTGGGCAGATAACTTGTCTCTTTACTTTTATAGGTCCATAGATGAAGAGGAACTGTGCCCCAAGAGTTGTATTTACAGACTATAGCAGGAGCCTCATCTGTACCTCATTAAGATGATTTAGAAGGTGAGATTTTTTACTTTAAGCTAAGGACATTTAGATACAATTTTGGGCTTTACCTGATGAGATTATGAAATTTATATTTAGATGATGAGATTTTGGATTACAGCTGATGCTGTGATGGGATGAGTCTTTTGGAGACCTTGGAAGAGGAGTGAATGTATTCTGCACTAGGAAGGGCAGACCATGGTAAACAGAATTCTAAGAAGGCCTCCAAGATTTCTGCCCCCTGGTGTACGCACCCTGTATAGTTACCTCCCTTCAAAAGTGGCTGGAACTTGTGAATAAGATGGGATAGTCACTCGTTTTTAGGTTGTTTTATGCCAAATGGTTATAGGATTGTCACCCAGTGATTACCTTATATAAGACTCCATCATACCAGTCTATAGAAGGATTTAGAAGTCAGAGGGATCAGCTCCTTCTGGCTTGGAAGAAAGCAAAAACCCACATTGTGGGGAACTGCCTATGGGAGTCAGCTGGTAAGGAACTGTGGACAGCCTGTAGTTGCTAAGAGTGGTCCCCAGTCAAATGTTAGCAAGAAGACAGAGATGTTAGTCACAGCCACAAGGAAATGAATCATGCCAACAACAAATGAGCTTGGAAGAGGCCCCCAAGCCTCAGAAAAGAATCACAGTCCAGGGGCTGGCTGGCTGGCTGGGTGGCGTGGTGTTAAGTTCGCACACTCTTCTTCAGCAGCCCAGGGTTCGTGGGTTCTGATCCTAGGTGCAGACCTATGCACCGCTCATCAAGCCATGCTATGGTGGCGTCCCATATACAAAATAGAGGAAGACTGGCATAGATGTTAGCTCAGCGACAATCTTCCTCACCAAAAGAAAAAAAAAAAAAGAATCACAGCCCTGGTCCTGGTTAACACCTTGATTTCAGCTTGGTGAGACCCTGAGCAGGGGAATGAGATAACCTGCACTTGTACTTCTGACCTACAGGACTGTGAGATAATAAACGGGAATAGTTTTGAGCCACTAAGTTTATGGTAATTTGTCACACAGCAATATAAATCTAATGTAGCTACTAATGAGCTATGTTACCTTTAGTAAAAGTTCTGTAACAGACTCACTAAGCGTTAGTTTCCACATCACTAAAATAGGATAATAAAACCTATGTCATACCATAGTGTATAGAATGAAATAATTCTTATTAAGCCAAAGTAAAAGGTCAGGCACCTAGTAAGGACTTATCAACATGTATATATCATTATCTACAAAAAAATTATAAAAACCTTAAGTTTTTCCTTTAACTGACTATATTGGCATCTATCAAAGATTTAACCTAAGATAATCTAACCTGTTCTGCTCATCTCCTTATTCTCCACATTGGCAAAGCATTGCTGTACATCACAGATCAAATTCAAATGTCTCCTTCTGCCTAAAGCTTTACTTGGATCCTCTCAGACAGCATTAATCAGTCCATCCTCTGAGCAATCACAGTCTATGCTGTTTGTAGTTCTATTTAAGGCATACTTCATCCTACCCTGTGTCAGGCTGTTTGCATGCTTGTCTTTTCCTTAAATGGCAGGCTGTTTTAAGTCAGTTTTATTCTTCTTGGTATCTATGCCTTGGACCCTTGACCTCAGAATCTAACTAAGTGCCAAGTACAAAGTAGAAACTTAATCAATTTATATTGAATTGAAATGAATCACCAGAAGGAAATTCTACACGATATATTCAGTTATTACAACACTTTCAATTTCCCATAACAAAAAAAATGGTTTTCTGTATATCTGTAATGGTTAAACATTGGACCTACTTAGGCAAAGCAAACAGAATAGGCCTGGTGAATAATAAATTTATTTTCATGCTTCAAATACGAATCTATCTTTAACACTCCTACTAATTTCATGCTAGTTTTTATATAGTATGGAACAACCAGATAATTTATGAAGTTCAGTTAAATAAAATCTTTTGTTTGGTGTATATGAATATAATATCTTCCTGATAGATTGGATTTTTCATATTTCCACTGACTTTTTTCTTGTTGTTGAACAATCTCTGTCTTCTTAACTTCAGCGTAAGCCATTTACACTTAAAATAGTAAACAGACACAAGTTACTATTAGTTGATGCCTCCTTACATCTCAGGTGTATCATGTAACTTCTTGAGAACATCTGAGGAATCCTCTGTGCTTTTCAAAAGCTGTATTTTAGAATCTTAGGTGTCATTATTAAAGTTTGGTTATGGATGACTCATCCTTCCCAATGGGAAGAAAATGGGCACCAATAATGTTGACAGCACTCTGGACCTCACTTATTAAGAAGATCTCACTTGCAAAACTGAAAGCACTAAACACATTTTTATACCCAAGGCAAACAAATTGTGTACAATCTGAAATACTGCATTTTACTAGAAATTACAGCATTGGTTTTTAAAACATCAATGCTAATATTAATTTCTTTGACAAAGATGTACATAGGGCAATTAAAAGGAAATTATAATTAACTAGTGAAACAAAAAACAGAGGGTCTGTTCTGATAAAGGAGAGCTGTGTTTAATAAATAATAAGTTGAAAAAATCAACTTAAGTTCTTCAAAAGAATGAAAGCCATCCAATAACAGGGCAATAAGTCAAGTGAGAAAGTCATAATAAGGATACAATTGAATATCGAAAATAACACTAAACCACTTATTGCCTTTATTACATTATTGAGGGCTCCTAGAAATGCAACATGACTCATATCTGCTTAAAACTAAAATTTACTCTTTTAAAACACACACACAAAATTTTAACAAATTGACTTTCTAGTTAAGAGTCTTAAATCAAGGAGTTAAATAAGAATGGGGCAATGGCTTCACAGAAATTTGCAGAGCAAAATTTGATGAGATCTGGCAAAATTTCAGTTACTTAGACCTCAAACACAAAACATCATTTTTAGCATATTATCTGGCACTCACAAAATCCCAACCTTCGTGGTAGTTTGTTTTTGGGTTGCGTGGTTGGTTTTAACTTGTGTGGTATAGTAAAGAGAGCAAAGTGACTGGAGTTAAAGGCCTGGAGAAGTCACAAAGTCTCTCAGAGCCTCAATCTCACTCTCAGTAAAAAAGAAATAATATTCCTGTCCGGTCTCCCCTTAAGAGAGAGAGTGTGTGTGTGTGTGTGTGTGTGTGTGTGTGTCTGTGTGTGTCTGTGTGTCTGTGTCTGAGGGCTATATAAAAATGTTAAAATGTTGTGTTATTTGCAAAAAGATCTCATAAATGACATAAAACTAGTCTTTGGCCATTGCTAATGATTTCTCATCGTAACTGTGTAGCGAGGATAAAATTCAATTATCTTAAACACTTAAAAATGAGCAAATTATTTCCTGTATATATTCTATATTTGCATAAGTAGAATCTTATACTTAATCAAAAGTTTGGCTGAGTCTAGAATTCTAGTGTCACAATATTGTCCCTATGAAAGTTGAAGCTATGTTCTCATTGTCTTTTGATCTCTATTGTTGTGGCATTTTACAATATTGCAGACATTTTAATTTGTCAGTCTAATTGTTTTCTTTGGTAGGTGATCTGGGTAGTTTTGAGGATTTCTCTTTGGCTTTGGTGTTATAACTTTTCACTAAGTTGTGTTTAGGTGATAGTTTATTTTTACTTATCCCACTGTTAGCTCATTATGCTTCTCAAGTCTTAAGATTCATGATTTTCATCGATTCAAAAAAATTTTTAGCTCTTGTTTTGTCAAGTATTGCCTCACTGTCATTCTCTCTATTCTGTCCTTCTGAAACTTACAGTAGCTGTGTGTTGTACCATCTCATTCTATCATCTGTATGTCACAATCTCTTTTATAATTTCCAAGTTTTATATGTCTGTACTGCATTCTGGGTAATTTTTTCAATTCTATATTCCAAATTATTAATTTTCTCTTCTGTTTCTTTAATGTTATTTCATCTGTCCATTGAGATTTTTTTCTTCTTTGATTAAAATTGTAACTTCACATTAGTTCTTTTAAAATTTAATGTTTTCATAGTGTCTTGTTCTAAGGATCCAATTATTTTGTTTTTAAATCTATTCACTTAAAAATACTAATATTAAATTCTTAATCTAATTATCTTAAATTCTTGAAACCCTAATGCTTCAGTATATTTATATCTACCAATGAATCCATAGTGAATTATCTTGATGTGTTTTGTAAATTTTTATTGTGAACTCATATTTAGTAGCACTGTTTCTTTTTCCCTTTGGGAATCATTGCACCCTGGGTGGTGTAATTACCTCTTGAAAGACATTTAGCATTCTTTTTATGCCAGTGAAGTGAGGTGTTATCTCTGACTGAGGACGAATTTTATGATAATTTTTCAGCAGAGACTTCGTGAACCACATGGGTAGAGTAAATTTGGACCTCAACATGGGCGAGGCCCATATCCAGCAATTAGATTTCTCAGATAGTCTTTTTTTTCCTCTCCTACACAGGATCTTGGAAAAGACAGACAGCCCTCCCATGCCATTAGGCAGATTATCTCTAGCCCACTCTTTCACCAAGTGTACGTATCACAGATTGGGTTCTCTGGGAAACTGACTGAGAAAGAGTTTAGTGTTCAAGCCATTTGTCAGGAAGAGCTCTTGGGATTAACATCCATGGAAGGAAAAGAAAGGAAATAAGATTGGATAGTGGAAGAAGCTGAGCTGTGATGCAGTTACATTAAATGCCTCTGCTGACCCTATGTGTGGATTTGGAATTGGTATGGCCCTTTATAGATGTTTCCCACTAAGGAAACAGGGCCAGGCCTTTATACCCTTGTCAATCAGTCATTGGATGCTGGCCATGCCGGAAAAGGGGCATGGCTTTGGTGAAACAGCTCTCTTTAGCTGAGACACTTTCCAAAGGGGGCTGTCAACAAAGGGCTGTCTGCCAGTCACTCCTAACAACTGGGGTAATAAGTGCTTTATTCCTGAAAGGGGATCTAGCAGCGTATTATTCGCCACAGTAGACTTCAAGGACCCCAACTCCCTTCCTCAGGTGGGCTCTAGACATCATCTCTTGTTCAGATGAGCATTAAACTTATGCTCTAACTTACTGGCATCAAAATTACAAACTCCATTCCCACCACACTCTACCCTCTACACCAGGACCAGGTGCATTACTAGTTCATGAGCTTCTAGTTCCTGTTTACAATTACTGAAGTCATCCAAATGAAGATATGTTTGGAAGTCCAGTTACACTTGGACAGCAGGACTGTCCCAGGCAAAATGGGAAGTAGATTATTTATTTGAAGCATCTTTCTTTCTTGTGATTTTATCCACGAGGTCAACGTTTTGGTTTTTATATTTCCTCACCCCAGCTTTTCTACGTATATATGGGAAGTTTTTCAAGTTATCTTAGTCCATCAACTTGTATGAAAGGAAATGTTTTCAATTTTTAAAACTTAACCTAAATTTATCAGACTTGAATCAAATGTAATATATGCATATCACATTATATTTTATACCAAGTTAAAATCCAGCAGCATTTATGAAATAATCATTTATCCATTGATTAAAAATGATACTTTTATTATATTTGAATTCCAAACACACACAAACATGCACACAGATATTCAAACACTGAAATCTGATCTTGTGTTTTCTATTCATCTCCATTAAGCTGCTTATCTATTTCTGTGCCAGTATCACACTGATTTGATACGTGTAGATTCATAATTTATTTTATTATGCAAGACCCTCTTATGCTCTCCTAACATAGGCTAACTATTACTTAAAACAAACATGAAAATCACCTTTAAAACTGCACAAAACTCCCACTGGAAATTTGATTGGAGCTTATTACATACTTAGAACCTGCATATTTTTGTTGACTTATGTGTCTAATTATTATTTACTTCTCTAATTATATTTACTATTGAATTATTTTCCTTTACAGAGTTGACTATTGTAGATATAGAGGAAAGCTTTTGCTTTCTTTCTGTATACATTGTGTAGTCATCTACCTTATTTTTTTATTTTTTTTTTATTGAGGTAACATTGGTTTATAACATTATATAGATTTCGCCAAGCTTATTAAATCAAAAGCCTGAATTGATAGATGAAGGCTTGAAGATGGCTCCAGGCCTTGCTAAGAATTAAGTACATGGGTGTGGAGATAGCTACCTTACAAGAATTTTTTTAAACTTACTTTTGGTTTTGTAACTGTGCTATGACTGAAAACTCCAAAGATCTGACAACTGAGTAAGTGAGAAATTAACAGTTATTATTAAATAATCCATTTTCAGGACTATAGTACACTGCTATATACTGCGAAATACTCTAATCAAGCATTATAATTATTATTAGTAGTATTTATTGAATATATATTTTAGTTGGATATTTGAATCAAAGGTAAAGCATTCTCTCTTTTCCTTTTTCCATACAAATATATCAATTTTGCAGTTTTGTATAGTGCAACACATCATTGTAACTAGAGATTGACCACGCTGATAATAACCACAGGAAGTAATGCACGATTGTGGTTTCTTTAGTAGTCTAATTCTAAGCAAAATTCCACTGCGGTTTAGTTTACAGGAGAGTCCCCCTATATTTTGCTTTGTATGAAAACAAAGACCACAATAAGTGACCACCCAGAAGTAAAGGATTTGTTGCTAGGAGGATATGGAGAGAGAAAAAACGTTTGCTTAAACACATGTTCTTGTTTATATTATACTTTTAGACAAATTTAAATTGAGATTTTAAAATAAAATGCAGTTTCTATCTTTTTTAATTATTTCTAAAACATCTGTTTTGAGATAATAATACCAATTAAAACACACTCTTATCTAGGATCAGAGGAACTTTTAAAATGACAATTTTCAGATAACTGAATTACTATCAAAATGAGTGTGGGAACAGGAAAAAAATTCAATGTATTTATAACAATGTACCAAAGAAACAGTAATTTGTTCATCACAGGCTACCCATTCCTCTTGGCGACTCACTATTCGAGTTATCCTGAACTATTTTCAGTTCTCCCAAGACACCATGATGGGTCTTGGTTCTGGGGCAGTTCTCATGTTCCCTTCCTTCCCCTATTTCTCTCCCACCTCCCTCACATCTGCCCATCCGTCAGGTGTTAGTTTAGACGCCTCCTTGCCTAGGAAGGCTCCCCTGGTGAACTCTTGGGGAAGGGCCTCAGCTATTCTCTCTCCTTTTCACCTGTGCTTCTCTTTACACTTTTATTTTAATTGCTTCTTATTTTTCTGTCCCTGAAAAAAGTTGACTTTTGAGTAGAGGGGGCATTCTTGTTTAGAATTGTATCTTCAACAACTAACAAGGAGCTTGGCAAGTAGTAAGTGCTTATTAAATAATTGTGAATAAATGAATGAATATGTAAATGATTTTAAAAAAATAGCAGTGTAGTAGTTTCGTGTTATGTCAAGTTGGCTAAGCTGAAACTATGTTTCTCAGAATCCCCTTCCTCCTGGTATAACCCCTGGTTCAAGTTAGGCAAAAGCGAACTTGCACAAGGTTTGGAAATTGGAAATGAAGCAGTAGTCACTGCTCTTTGAATGTCTCTGTGATTAGACGCGGTGGACATAGACGCAGAGAAGGTGGTGGGTCCTAGTTTGTCCTTGCTCTCCCTTGCTCCATGTCCAGCTCTTCTCTCTTCCAGACCCCTAATTATTCCTCGGCTTCTTCCACAACTGTGTCCATTCCTAAACTGAGTCCATTATTCCACAATTCTAATAGTAGTTCTGCTTTCCTGATAAAACCCTGATTGATACAAAGAATAATAACCACTGTTTCTCTCTCTTTCAGATTATTTCATACATTGTTAAAAATGCTAAAGATCAAAATTAAGGTTGTGATTTAAGGTTTTTAAGGTTTTCCTGTGAGATTTTCATTGCAGAAGAAAATTGAGCCAATTTGGAAATTAAAAAAAAAAAGTCTATCCTTATGAAGAATTTATGAAAGCCATAAAATTAACTAAACCAGGGTAAGCTAAATAAAGATTTTTCACTGGCCTTGGACACCTTTCTTAGACTTGTGAAGAGGTGTCTGCAGCTGTGGGCAAACTTACCCCTAACATAATCCCAAATAAAAATTGCTGTGATGGGATCTAGAGGTTTTTTTAATAAATTTTAAAAAAGCTTAAGGAGACTAGGTACATACTGAGGTCAATAAAGTTATAGAAAATTAGGAATAAAATATGGAATAAAGTTATGGAATTAATTAGCTTACTAAATAAATTCAGCGTAAAAGTTATGTAAATCATCATTTCTATTTTTGTTAAATCCCTATTAACATTGACATCGAATAATTCCAGTTTGCTAGGTTTACTCAAAAGTCTGGACTATAACAAGAACAACAATAAAACAATTCCACAAAGAAAACAAATAATGGTGGTGTCAAAACTGCCACGGATATACAATAGTCAATACTATTAATTTGATCTTTTTTCCCTCCATTGCTTAACATAGTTGAGAATAGCGGTTGAAAGGAGAAAAATAAAACAACCAAACCAAACAAACAAAACAGAAGACAACTTTGCTCACATTTTTCTTCTATGGTTTTTAAGCACAACCATAATCATAATTGACCTCTGTTCAAAAGTTTTTAATGAGTACAGAATAAAGTTCAAACTATAACCATGGCATTTACGGTCTTCCCTTTAATCAGACCTCAAACTACCACTTTAAATCTTTTTTCTTATAACCTTAGCTAATAGACATTTGGCCATGTAGGTGTTGTCTACCATCTACATCAACTGTTGGACTGTGAGTACCCTGAGGACCAGGTCTACGTAGTGACCAACTTTGTATCCTCTTCAGAAACTACCATGGTACCTGGCATGTAAGAGGCATTTGAAAAGATTTATTGAATTAAAGTGATTTGAACCATGCTGAAAAAAAAGCCCAGGAAGTTTTAGGTACAAACATTACACAAATCAAGTTTTATGTCTTTTTGTGGTCATGACTTTCATTTTTATAAACATATAAATATATATTTTTAAATAATTTGACTAAGCTTCACCATTTCTTTTCCAGAGTTAATTTTAAGAGTAAGAACTCAGCAGAGTACAAAAAACATCAATAATACTTTCCTGCTGTTTTAATATTTAGAAGACCATAGGAATTCTTTGGCCAATACAATTTGCCCTGATTTTACTCATATTTGAGAAAGTTTACCTCTGCTTTCTGCTCATCTTTGACATATAATTCTCTCTGTTTTGCCAGCCTTAGAAAATATATCATCTTTACATGAATGATATGCATTTTCTCCAATCAAATTAACAAACACTTTGGGAAAGGAAATGTTTTTATGTCTATATTAATATCATTTCAGTCCACAAACTTATGTCATTTAGACATTCTTTATTATCCTTTCTTGTTCATATTATGAATATGTTATGGAATATATGTCTCTGAGGAGACATCAGTTTAATTCAACTGAGATTGGGAAAATAAAAAATTGACCTTGTGAAAAAGTTAGAACTAATGTTTAACAATAAAGTCCACATTATCTTGCCAATTTCTAATACTAGACTAGCAAACTGAATAATGGAATCTTAGCTCTGGTAAGAAACTATAGAAGCTTTCAGGATAGAAGTATTGTCTTGACATAAAAAAGACTATAAAAGAATATAAGTTTGGTATAAATAAGTTAGCTATCAGTAAATGTTTTGAATAAATAAATAAAAATTAAAATAACAGAAATTTCCTACTAAAAGATCCCTGAAACACTGATATCCTCATTGGTGATAAATCCAACTATTTGTGGTCATGAGAAAAACAATGTTAAAATTACCTTTTACTGAATTTTAAATGTTAAACAATCCTTTGGTTAATGAGATATTTTAAAGATTGAACTTTCAGTAGTTATCAAATATCTGATATTTTATTTCTAATTATAATTTTGCTTTTTCTTTTTAAAAAATTCCTTCCAATGACTCTTGTGTGAAATAATGAAGAGAGATTATAAAAACTGACTTGTTACAACACAAGAAAAACCAAACATTCTTGGGTTGTCAGAATAGAAAAATAGTATCTATTTCTGTGGTTTGAGTAATCATTCTTATTATTTTAAAATTGCTCTTCACATGAAATGATCAAAACCCAAACCACGATGTGTGCGTTCTTGGGAGGCATCAGTATTAGCTGCGTGTAACCACCAATGTCAAGTACATTATTTTGTAAATATGCAGTATATTTTAGGAAGTCATGAATTCTATGATAATGATGACAACATCCACCCTTTTGCATCATCTACTGTTTGGCACACTACTTTCTCCTTGAAATATTCTCGATCTTGATCAATCTGGATACTTTATATGTAGCAGTGGTCAGCAAACATTTTCTGTAAATTGGCAGATAGTAAATATTTTAGGCTTTGTGGTCCATACAGTTCTGAGACAACTACCCACTCTGCCATTATAGCAGAAAGCAACTATAAATAATTTGAAAACAAATGAGTGTGGCTACGTTCCAATATAACTTTATTTATGGACATTGAAATTTGAACGTCATATAATTTTCACCTGTCATGAAATATTATTCTTCTTTTGATTTTTTTTAATCATTCAAAAAAATGTAAAAACATTCTTAGCTCTTGAGTGTACAAAAACAAGTGGTGAGCTGGATTTGGCTTGTGGGCCAGTTTGCCAACTCCTGACAGAGTGTAGAAAAGCCCGTTAACTGATTTCAGTTGCTAAATAACAATCTTAAACTCATTGATGGTGGTCAGATATAGAAAAATAATCAGCTTAAATACATTTTTATACTTAGAGAATAAACCACACTAAGTTTGTATAAAGACAAATAGATGCAGTGACACCATGCAAAGGCAACCAGCCAAATATCTGAACCATACTTCCTTCACAGAAAAAAAAAGGAAAGAGTTGGGGCACAGAAAATAAAAAATAAAATTAACAAAGAGACACAGATTAATCAATCAGGCTATTTGATTTTCTGTTGGAGAACTATTATAATTGATTCAAGATAGGCACACTATTTTCTATATTAAAACTACCTAAACTGCAAAGAAGAGGCATATTGATTCCCTTTGAAAAGATAAAATTTTGATGGCCAACAAGGGGTCTAACAGAGGATGTGTTTTTCCCTTCATTCCACAAACTTGGGTAACTGATATTTTCTTGAAGGTGGAGAGAGAAGAGTCTACACAATACAGCTCTTAGATGTCTCTAAGGAGAGAGACTCTGGGCAGGATGGCAGGACCGCCCTAAACCTGAGACTAGCCCTTTGTTACCAAAAGCACCAAAGGAAAGAAACAGGCCTGCTTGAGCCAGTATATTTTACTTATTCATGTAAAACTACAAAAATACTTGCTAGTAAAATGAATTAAGTGGATGTTTCTGCTGGCCAGAGTTCTAATGAAAACCGTACTGCTCATTGCACAAGAATTCCAGCTTAGAGAGGGAGCCTTTGAGTTTCTTAAGCAGTGGCAAAGACCTACTTAGGATTTACCATTAATTGGATTATATTGGATTTATACTTCCCATTTAGTTCAACTCCTGCTTTCGTTATCCACTTATCACCCTGAGGAGTAAAGGGTGAACTTAATAATTGAATGGTAGAATCTTCTAAGCAGTCTTCTAAGTATTTGTTCTACATGATTTATGGTGCTTTTAACTTCATTCCCAAAATACTTGGTCATAATACATAATTGAGAAAACATTGAAGAATGGTTTCAAAGTCAATCAAGTGAAATGAAAAGAAGTACTAAATTTTAATGTCTTACAAAGGGCTTAACATTTCTCACCCATAATTTTTGTTTGGTTGTTTCTGACTCCAAAGGAGCCAATTTTGCATTTAGCCTAATGTTTATTGGTTTTACTCCTCTCTCTCAAAAAGCAGACCAAATAATGTTACATTTGATTCTTTCTATAAAACAATCAGACAGAATAATAGGGAAATAACACCCCTGCCCACTTATCTACCACTTCCCTCTTTGGACTATTATAGACTTTATTCTATCTTATTTGATTATTATTGATCTAGAAAAACCTCAGACTACTCTGATCTCCAGGACTAAGATTCTCATTGCCTCTTGACAATTAATGACTTAAAAATGAATATCTGGTTCCACACAGGAGGTAGAAAGAAGGAAAGAGCATCACTGCCACCCTTACAACAACAACACCTTCAACAATCTGTAAACACACAACTTTTCTTGAACTCATCGAAGAGTTGAAGTCACAAACTAACACAAAATCTACGGAAAGGCAGGCATCTCCACAGACAGAAAGAATACAAGCACTTGCTTACCTGGAGCAAATACCAATGAACATCTGGCAGAAGAATTCAGCTAAAATTTTTAACAAATTGCTGCAGGCTGACTGTGGGATAGCAAGAGAATAAGAACACTTGGAAACCACAGACACAAGGAAAATTCATACCAGCTCTCAGGCTCTTCTTGCAAAAAAACAACAATGAGAGATATGAGAATGCCTCTTGTAAGGTGCAAGCCTTTTGGAGTTCGAAGAGCAACCACTTTTAGAAAAGGCATAACACCCTGCCCAGATCCTTCCCCTCATGGCAACAAACACTATCAGCCTTAGGTATCTCGTGAAAACTCATTGCAAGTGGGAGAAGGGAACTTAAAAAAATCACTCTGCCCCTGGAGGAGGAGGTGGGATACATGTATGGCCAAGACCTAAATCTAGTGTTGGGACAGGGTCACTGAAATGGCCCTACTTCAATAGCCATTGACAAAGTGCTTGCCTAAAACTAGGTCTTAATCAGAACAACAAAGAGTGTCCTTGTCCCCCACCCACAGCAGGATGGTAAGCCTTGAGTAACTGCAGTCTTCTTGCTCTTGGGAGAGCAACAAGAACTTGTAGGAAGTCACTCTAAGGCACCATGCAAAGGGAAGACCTAAAGCTGAGGTGGAGCAGCCTAAAATACATATATTAGAACAGAAAAAAGGGTGAAAATCAACAGTCCCTAAGCATTTATCTCAGAGAGACAGAAAAACAACAGAAAAATAAACGAAGGAAAGTACAGTGAAGGGAATATATAAAAGATAAAAGCAAGAGAGAGGAACTTTGGAGACAAATTTGGATCTTTGATAATAATAATAAAAATATCTCTTGGTGATACTGATCAAAGAAAAAAGAAAAACAGAGTGAAAGCATAAATAACCAATACTAAGAATGAAAAAGGAACATGACTTCAGATCATAAAAGAATTTTACAAACAAGTTTATGCCAATAAATTGGAAAACCTGTGAAGATATGAAATTCCTAGAAAGGCACATCCTACTAAATTGACATAAGAAAATAATTTACTTGAATCCAAAATAAATTTATTTGAATCCATAAATAAAAATCTTTTGTACAACAAAACTCTGGCTCAGATAGTTTCATCAATAAACTTTACTAATCATTTAAGGAAGAAACAATGTCAGTCTTGTAAAAACTCTTCCAGAACATAGAAAAGGAGAAAATACATCCAAACTTGTTTTATGAGGATAAGATAATCTTGATGCCAATCTAAAAAGAACATTACAGGAAGGGAAAATTACAAGCCAATCTCACTGATCAATATAGCTGCAAATGTTTATGTCCAAAATATTGACAAACCAAATCTTAGATATAAAAGAATAATATGTCACTATCAGGTTAGATTTATTAATATTAGAAAATCAGTTGATGTAATTCAACACATTAAATAGAATAAAGGAGAGGAAAATCAAATGATCATCTCGAATAAAATCCAGAACAAAGCATAAGTAAATTTGTGATTTAAAAAAATCACAGCAAAATTAAGATTAGAAGGGAATATTCTTAATCTGATAAAGAAGATCAACAAAAAAATATAAGCAATACTTATTTTTATCTCATGTCTCATACTTAGTGGTAAATCTTTCTCTCTGGTATCAGGAACAAGGTATGAATGTCCACTATTAGCACTTCTACTCAAACTGTAATGGAGAGCCTCATCAACGAAACAAAAGAAAAAAGAAAGAAACACCATCTCTGAGTTTTACAAGGAAAAAATGATAGTCTATTTGTAAATAATATGATTGTGTATATAGAAAGTGCAAAAAAAATTTTTTACAGTAAATATGCGAGTTTAGCTGTTTGGCTTGATAGAAAGTCAATATTTAAAAAAAATCAACTCATATTTCTATTTATCAGCCACAAAGAGTTAAGGAAATGACACATTCAAGTTACCCTTTATAATAATAAAAACATTAAATTCTTAGAAATAAATCTAATGAAAACTTTAAAACATTATCTTGAGAAACTAAAAAAGTCCTAAATAAATGGAAGGAAATACCATATTCATAAATTAAAAAGGCCATTTTTTTACAGGCCCCCAATTTTCTCCAAATTGTTCTATAGAGTCAACAAAATTCAAAATTCCATCAGATTTTTTGGTGTGAAAATTGACAAAATGATTATAAAACAATTATGGATATGCAAAGGTCAATGAGCCAAGACAACCCTGAAGAACAAGTTGGCAGAATTTATTCTGCTTACTATCAAGACTTATCATAGGACTAAATTAATTCAGACAGGTGTGTTTGTGCAAGGACGGACAAATAGACCAATGGAATAGAGAAGAAAGTAGAGAAACAGAGCTACAAAATACAATCATCTCATTTACAAAAAAGGTGCCTTTGAAGTACAGAGGGGAAAGGTGAGTTGTTTTAATAAATGGTCCTGAATCCAAGGGATATCCATACAGGAGAAGAAATAAAACCTGACCTCCCTACCTCGTACTGTATACAAAAATCCATTCTAGGTGTAGGTAGACATAAATATGAAAGGTAAAGCAAGACAATATGGAAAAGTATCGGCATGTCATTAGTTGAGGGAAATGTTTCTTTTTCTTATTGAAGTATAATTGATATACAACATTATATTAGTTTCAGGTGTACAATATAGTGATTTGACATTTGTATACACTGTGAAATGATCACCCCAATAAAATTAGTTACCATCTGTCACCATATAAAATTACAAAATTGTTTTTCCTTGTAATGGGAACTTTTAAGATCTACTTTCTTAGCACCCTTCAAATTTGCAATACAATTTTATTGACTACAGTCACCATGCTGTACATTACATCTCCATGACTTATTTATTTTATAACTGCAAGTTTATATCTCTTGATCCTCTTCACCCTTTTCACCCCTCCCCCAACTCCCTTCCCCTCCAGTAACCACCAATCTGTTTTGAAACCTATGAGTTTTGTTTTGTATTTTTTGTTCGTTTGTTTTGTTTTTTAGATTCCACATATGAGTGAAATCACACAGTATTTGTCTTTCTCTCTCTGACTTACTTCACTCAGCATAATAACCTCAAGGTCCATCCATGTTGTCATAAATGGCAAGATTTCATTCTTTTGTATGGCTGAGTGATATTCCATTGTATATATATACCACATCTTCTTTATCTATTCATCTATCCATGGACACTTAGGTTGTTTCCATATCTTGACTACTGTAAATAATGCTGCAATGAACATAGGGGGTGCACATATCTTTTTGAATTAGTGTTTTCATTTTCTTTGGATAAATACCCAAAAGTGGAATTGCTGGATCCTATGGTAGTTCTATTTTTAATTTTTTAGAGAAACCTCCACACTGTTTTCCATAGTGGTTGCACAAATTTACATTTCCACCAACAGTGCAGAAGGGTTCCCTTTTCTCCACATCCTTGTCAACGCTTGTTATTTGTTGTCTTTTTGATAATAGTCAGTCTGAAAGGTGTGGTGATATCTCATTGTGGTTTTGATTTGCATTGCCCTGATGATTAGTGATGTTGAGTACCTTTTCATGAGCACCACCTGTATGTCTTCTTTCGAAAAATGTCTATTCAGATCCTTTGCCCATTTTTTAATCGGATTATTTGTTTTTTGTTATTGAGTGGTATGAGTTCTTTTATATATTTTGAATATTAACCCCTTGTCAGATATATGATTTGCAAATATCTTCTTCCATTCATTAAGTTGCCTTTTTATTTTGTTGATGCTTTCCTTTGCTGTGCAGAAGCTTTTCAGTTTGACGTAGTCCCATTTATTTTTGCTTTTGTTGCCATTGCTTTTGGAGTCAAATCCAAAAACATATTGCCAAGAGCAATGTCAAGGAGAAAATTGCCTATGTTTTCTTCTAGGATTTTTATGGTTTCTGGTCTTACATTCAAGTCTTTAATCCATTTTGAGTTAATTTTTCTGTATAGTGTAAGATAGTGGTCAAGTTTCATTCTTTTGCGTGTGGCTGTCCAGTTTTCCTGACATCATTTTTTGAAAGACAGTCCTTTCTCCATTGAATATTCTTGCCTTCTTTGTTATAAATTAATTGACCATATATGTGTGGGTTTATTTCTGGGGTCTCTATTCTGTTCCATTGAGCTGTGTGTCTGTTTTTATGCCAATACCATATTGTTTTGATTACTATAGCTTTGTAATACAGGGGAAACGTTGCCTAAACATGGCAGGAAAAAGGCACCAACCATAAAAAAGAGATTGACAAATTGGACCACATTCATGTTGGGAGCTTTTGTTCATCCAAGACACCATAAAAAGAATGAGAACACAAGCTATATAGTAGAGATGATATTTGCAACCCATGTATATTAGTTTTCTAAAGCTTCTCTAGCTGATTACCACAAACCTGGTGAATTAAAACAAGAGAAAGGTATTCACCCATAGTTCTGGGTGACTGGAGTCTGAAATCAGCATCATTGGGCCAAAATCAAAGTGTCAGCAGGCCCTAGGGGAGAATCTGTTCTTTGCCTCTTCCATCAAGTAGATAGCTGCATCAATCAAGGCTCTAACTCCTTGTCGCCTTATCTTTTATGTCTGTGCCAAATCTCCCCTTTGCCTCCCTCTTAAAATGATGCGTGTGATTGCATTTACAGTCCACTCAGATAATCCAGGATAATCTCTCCATCTCAAGATCCTTAATTTAATAGCATCCATAAAATCTATATAAGGTAACATATATACGTTCCAGGGATTAGGAACTGAAATATTTGGGGAGCTATTATTCAGCCTACTGCACAGTGTAGCCGACAGAGGGCTCAAATCTAAACTATATAAAGAACTCTTATTAATCAACAAGAGAAGGGCAATTAAATAAAAATTTAAACACACAACTTCAGAAAAGACGATATCCAAATGGCCAATAAACATATGAAAAAGCTGTCAACTCTACTAGAAATGAGGGAAATGCAAACTCACTAGAATGGCTAAAAAAGAGAATGACAGATCTCAGATTTTGCTGAGACTCTTGAGTAACTCGAAGTCTCACACACTCCTGATGGGAGTATAAACTATTAAAACTGCTATGGAGAATTGTTAATATTTTCTAGTAAATGAGAAGCTAACAACAACCTATTGCAAAGCAATTCCATTGCTAGGTATATTTCCTGTAGCAATGCATGCAGAAGTCCACCAAAAGCCAAGTCCAAGAATGTTCAGGGGCCAGCCCCGAGGCTTAGCGATTAAGTGCACACACTCCGCTACTGGCGGCCCAGGTTTGGATCCCAGGCGCGCACCGACGCACCGCTTCTCCAGCCATGCTGAGGTCGCGTCCCACATACAGCAACTAGAAGGATGTGCAACTAAGACATACAACTATCTACTGGGGCTTTGGGGAAAAAAAAACGAGGAGGATTGGCAATAGATGTTAGCTCAGAGCCGGTCTTCCTCAGCAAAAAGAGGAGGATTGGCATGGATGTTAGTTCAGGGCTGATCATCCTCACAAAAAAAAAAAAAAAAAAAAAAGAATGTTCATAGCAGCATTATTCATAATAGCTCAGGGCTGGAAACCAACCCAAATGTCTGTCAACAGCATAATGGATAAATAAATCATGGTGGATTTCTACTATGGTATATTATTTGTAGCAGATCTTTCAGTACTCCACCCATATCTCCTTGTATTCCTCTGCCATCTTCGTGGGTGTACTTTCATTTTCAACTGCCAACACCTGCATCTCTAGATCAGAAGGGTATCTTTAGATTGTGGGAACCTAATTTACCATGCACCCAGAGAGCCAGAAGTGGCTGGAAATTTATGTACCTTACGGGTAACCTTTAACCAATGAGTGACAGCTGCAAGGGTATAAGTTTTCCAGCTCCTCTACCCCTGATTCAGACACCTCTGACTTCAAGTTACACTCTGCCCAGAGCTTTCCTGTGAGATTGGGCAAATACCCATTCCAGGAACTTTGCTTTATATTGTACCCACTCTGCCTGGCCCCCAACCTTCCCAATCCCACTCCCACGGATTCTCTACCATTTTTTCCTTGGAATCTTATTAGGAATGATAAAATCACTTTAACACAAACCCTTGTCTCAGGTTTTGCTTCTGAGGAACACAATCTAAGACATTGTCAAATATAAAAATGAACAAACTATCTCTACACACAACAACATGAATGAATCCCACAGTAACAATGCTGAGAAAAATGAGCCAAACACAAAAGAATACATACTGAATGGTTTATTTATATAAAGTCCAATACCAGGAAAAACTAATCTATATATTAGAAGTCAGAATATTGGTTTGCTTTGGGGAGAAGGATAAAAAAGAAGAATAATGCATCAACGATGAAAGGGGTAAAAGGAGTCTTTCTGGAATGCAGGTGGTGTTTTATTTCTTGATTTTGGTGGTGGGTGTGTTCACTTTTTTGATAATATCTTGAGCCACAGACTTGTGATTTGTGCATTTTTCTATATTTAATAGAATACTTAAATAAAGATTTAAAAAATTAACAGCCACATATTTAACTACCATAATAGCTATAGCATGATCAAAGCTATCCATGAAATCATCTATTTTCTAATTTATATTACAGCAGATATAAAGTTCAAATTTAAGATCTTATATGTATATATATAATGAACCATTTAATATGTAATTGGGTCATATCTCAATCATAACTAATTATTCAAATCAAAGTAATAAGCTGGATGCACATATAAACTGTGAGATAAAAGACCAAATTTAGATGCACTTCTTTTGTTAACTGGCGATTTTGCCTAAATTAACCTTAATAATACTCTTAGAAAGTTCTTCTTAATGTCAATTTCAAATATGCTGAGAATTATTATCTTGGTAGTGTAACAGAACTGAGAGGTAGTTAATACATTTAGACATAGGAGAAAGTATAGACGTTGGAGAGGCAGGTACTAGAGGTAATGGGTTTCCAAAAATGTTTACAGCTGCCTCGTTCCTCTGGTCCAGAGGGGATAAAGGGGAACCAAAGACAATTCCCAGCTACTTAATAATTTTGGTTAATGAAACTACAACTTCATCACCATCATCATTATCATCCTTGTGCTAATCTACAACTTTGTCATCATCAATATAAACCAGTACTTCATATCCTTCAGTAGAGGTTCTAGATTAAATCATAGTCTGTATTATTAGGGAAAAAATCTATTAGATTTTATCTATTAAGATTTTTGTTATTTAAAAAGTTTGAAATGGCTTTTTCCCCCTAATGACAGATGCATTTCTTGAAGTTGTTCTTGGTATCCAAGTTACAGAGACATTGTCTATAATACCATAGGTTGATATTACATAGATAAACAACATAAATTTATTTCTCTTAATTCTGGAGGCTGGGAAGTCCAAGATCAAGATTCAGTGTCTGGTGGGAATATGTTTCCTGATTCCCGTGTAGCTGTGTCTTCACACGGCAGAAGAAAGAAGGAAGTTCTCTGGGGTCTCTTTTATAAGGGCACTAATCCCATACATGAGGTCTTAGCTCTCAGGACCTAATCACCTCCCGAAGGCCCCACCTCCAGAAACCATCATATTGGGAATTAGGTTTCAACATAAGAATTTTGGGGGGGACACAAATTTTCAGTCTATAGCAGATATGTTAAATTAATATGTAGAAACAATAACGGTAATTACATCAAAAATAGAATGCTTCATCTTTTCAGTATAGAAATAGTTGCAGACAATAGAAATGTAGGCTGAATTTAAACCAGTCTGATTATGTTTTACAAAACTGTAACAGCATTTCCTTTTAAAAGAAGATTTAATATGTAACAAAAATAAAGCAACTCAAATTAGAATGCCTGCCTACCTTTATAATTTTTCACTTCTCAGGTCACAACTTGTTACATTTTTTAAAACTTAAACATGATAAAAAATGGACCTTTTTTTTCTACCTTTTGAATTAAATCTACCTAACTCTTTTGCATTTCAAGTTCTTATTCCAGAGTGGTAGCAAAGAGGTAAAACAATAGGGAAATTTATTAGGGTACAGACGTTTGGAAATAATTTTAGGAAACAGTCCATGTATATTCCTATACCTAATATATACCTAAGACAATACCTAAGACAATCTTTAATATTTAATTTAATATTTAACATTTCTTTGAATTTAATGTTAATGCAGAGGGCTTGGCATGTTTCAACATTCCTCCTGTATAAATAGCAGCTAAGGACATTATACTCTTGCCTCCTGAAAAATTAATTCTACTCATACATATGACATTATTATATTCAATATATTAAATATTAATTAAAAATGTGCAGAGACCTAAAATTCAAACCTGTCATCATGTGATGACATGTATATGAACTTAAGTATATATATATTCCCTCACCATGAACCTCTCCCAAATTTCTTTGGCTGGAATTAATTATTCCATTCTTTTGGTATTCTAATTTGCTCAAAAATCTATTACAGAAATTTGAATTGTGTCCGCTCAAAATTCATATGTTGAAGTTCTAACCCTAGTACCTCAGAATGGGACTGTATTTGGAGATGAAGCTTTTAAAGAGGTAATTAAGGTAAAACGAGGTCATGTGGGTGGGCTCTAATCCAATACGACTGGTGTCCTTACAGGAAGAGGTGACTAGGACACAGATAAACACAGAGGGAAGACCATGTGAAGACACCAGAGGAAGAAGGCCATCTGTAAGTCAAGCTTGAGAGAGGCGTTAGAAAAAATAAACCCTGCTGACACCTTGATCTTGGACTTCTAGAGCCCAGATCTGTGAAAAAAGAAATTTCTACTGCTTGAAGCCACCCAGTCTGAGGTACTTGTTATGGCAGCCCTCGCAAACTAATAGAGTACATAATATACTGTCTTTAGCTAGAAAAAACTGTGCGTGAGAATACTTCAGACATTTGAGAGTGGAGAGCTCATCCTCTTCCTCTTGTTCTACTTCTTCCTCTTTCTGTCTTTTCTTTTTCTTCTTGTCCTTCCTTGTCTTTCTCTTCTTCTCCCACTCCCCTTCATGATGTCTCTCACAGTCCTTATTTATTTGTCAATAAAGTTTTTAATGAATAGAAATTTGTGGACAGAACCCTGATATTTAGAGAAGGCAGAGTAGAGAAAATAATGGAAATACTTTAGGAAAAATGAACATAATAAATATTTACCTAAAATTTTCAAAAATAAGAAAATTGGAAAGACAATTCTCTCGCTTTTGAACAAAGTTCCTCACTTACTTCAACTTGCACCATTCTAAAGGCATGCTACTTGAGAGACCTTGTGTTTGGAAACTTATCATGCTGCCTGGAATCCTTGCTTTCCTTTTCCTCCTTCCTCCTTTCTCAGGCTTCTATTATAAGTTGACAGGTAAAAGGTGCACCTAACTCCTAAAACTCTGAACACGGTATTAACTTGTAACATTCTTTATGATTTTGTCTTTTTTGTGAGTGTGTGAGGAAGACTAGCCCCAAGCTAACATCCCATGCCGATCCTCCTCTTTTTGCTGAGGAAGATTGGCTCTGGGCTAACATCCATGCCCCTCTTCCTCTACTTTATATGGGACGCTGCCACAGCATGGCTTGACAAGCAGTGCATCGGTGCGCGCCCGGGATCCGGTCCTGTGAACTCCGGGCCACCAAAGCAGAGTTCAAACTTCACCGCTACGCCACCGGGCCGGCCCCTGATTTTGTCTTTCTTAAAGAATAGTTTAAGCAGAGCCTCACACAATCCAAAGCACATTTTGTTTCTGATGTGTTCACAGCATGATCAAACCATGATATTGCCAAAGTAACTCACACATGGGCTGCAGCTTTCAGCATGACTTAAATCAAACACAAAGTCTGTTCTGTAAATAACATTAATGGTTCCAAGCCCATAAGATAATGAAAAAAAGAATATAATTAATGACCACTGTGTTTTCTTATCGGATAGACAGGTGTACTTTCACTGGTGTTGAAAAATTATGGCCGGGTTCCAAGACCATAAAGCCACAGGTGGATTCCTATTACACAAGATTTATGATTCTTATTCACAGATTTCATTGATACCGTGCATGTAATGAGCTTGATAATGGCATTATTCCACATGTAACTCAGCAATTATAATAAAGCATATCAGAATGTTACAAAGTCTAACAATGACTTAAATATTAGGAGTAGAATCCTCTTCCCTTTTTAGTATCCAAAGCACTTAGCAATTTATAATCTAGATATGTCAAGCATGTTATAAATACTTTAAAGTGCTATCCTTTGTTTTTTTAAAAATGAAATTCTAAAGGGTAGTAGAAAGACTTTTCATTATAATACTATTTTATACAGTTTGAACGATTTATCAATTTGTATAACCTATTTATACAATAATAGAAAAAATATATTTTTTTTGGTGAGGAAGATTAGCCCTGAGCTAACATCTGTTGCCAATCCTCTTCTTTTTTCTGCTGAGGAAGATTGACCCTGAGCTAACATCTGTGTCCACCTTCCTCAACTTTATATGGGATGCCGCCACAGCATGGCTTGATGAGCAGTGCATAGGTCGCACCCTGGATCCGAACCTGTGAAACCTAGGCTGCCGAAGCATAGCGTGAGAATTTAACCACTACGCCACCGGGCTGGCCCCAATGTTAGAAATTTTACATTAGTAAAAATAAGTATTAATGTGTATCATACTTTAAAATATATTTTATAGTACAAGCAATAATTTCAAATGAAAGATTTATATTCCTAGGTTTTACTTTAGTAATTGCTAAGACTTATTAATTGCTTACCAAGTGCCATGTACCATCATAAATGATTTCTTTTTTAATCCTCACAACAACCCTATCAGATAAAATATTTTTTTTTATTTCTCTGTTACACACAAGGAAACCAAAACAAGTAGCTTGAACACCTTTTACGTGGTGCAATAAAGATTCAAAACCAAGTCGTAGATTCCAAAGCCTTGTACCTAAGACTCAGTGCTGCCTCCCAGGTATGAACAGCATGTAGCATTATTATTCATGATTCCCTAACTATTCAATAAATGTTTTAATGTAAATGAATGAATATTCTTTTTGTAGGACTTTATAGGCCTATAAGCAAATGGTGGCAGAAATTTTGCTGAGCATATTGATGAGAAGAGATCTCCTTAAGGATATAATAAAGACACTGTACTTAAAATGAATTCGAGAAAATCATAAACAACATTGGTGATAAACATCTAAAACCAAAAAAATGATACTCCAGTGTAAATGAGAATGTGGAAAAGAATACCATGATACATTCTATGTACTCAATAAAAATATACTGAACCACTACTAAGCTCCAAAAAAGAAAAACAGTATGTTTTCATGGAGTTTACTATCAAAGTAGGGAAGACAGACATTTATCTAATAGAGCGATAAGAGATGAGGCTGGAGAAGTCAGAAAGACTAAATCATGCCTGATTGTTTCAGCCACTTTAAGGAATTAAGGAATTTTACCTGAAAAGCATGGGAAATCATTGAATGGGGTTAAGCAAGGGAATAACAAGTTAATATTTGCATTCTAAACAGATAGCTCTTCAATGAAAACAAAGGATTGGAGCTACAGTGTAAATGTAAGGGGACTAATTAGAGAGCAGTTGGTATAATCTCTCTATGACTTGACAGTGGCTTGAAAAAGAGAAATATTAAACAAGTAGAAACGCAGGATTAGGTGACTTAATAAATGAGGGATGATAAAGAAAAGGTGGGTATAAAGGATGATTCTCTAGAACTTGGACTAGAGGATGTATAGTGGAATGATTTACCTAGATGGAGAACATTGGAGAGTTGTAGAAAGTTCATGAGTTCCTTTTTGGACTCGTTTGATTTCAAGCGCCTGTAAAACATCCAGGTAGAGAGATTATTTCATTGGGAATTTAGAAAAGATGTTTGATCTGAAGATATAAATATTAAGTCATCTGTATATAGCCACAAATATGGATAAGAACACCTGAGAGGGAATAAACAGTGAGAAAAGAAGAAAGTCTAGGATAGTCAGCTCTATGAATTTCATTATTTCAAGTCAGATATCATAGAAGTTGGCAAAAGAGACTGAGAAGTAACAAGAAAATCAGGTAAGTACTAGCTATGTCAGAGAAGATAAGGGAAATATTAATTGAGTAACTAGTATGCAGTCAACTATGTGGAATGCTACCAAGACATTGCAGAAGATGAGAATGTAAATAACGCAAAAAAGAAACCATAGCCAGGATTATTCTTATCATTCTCCATAGCTGTCCACAAGATCTTCAGGAAAGATAAAGTAAAAATTTGTTTCAGAACTCTACTATATATCTATCTTATATATAACTATAGTCCCATATGGGAAAAGATTAACAAATTGGACTGCTTTCACATTGGGAGCTTCAGTTCACTGAGACACATTAAAGAAATGTAAAGGCAAACTATAGAGTGAGAACTGATATTTACAATCCACATAACTGGCAGAAGGCTCAAATACAAAGTGTAAAGAACACTTACAAATCAACAAGCAAAACATAATTCAATATAAAAATTTGGCTTGCTCCACTTCAGCAGCCCAGGTTCAGATCCCAGATGTAGACCTACGCCACTTGTCAGCCATGCTGTGGCAGCGACCCACATATAATATAGAGGAAGACTGGCATGGATATTAGCTCAGAGCAAATCTTCTTCAGCAAAAAAAAATTGGCAATCACTTCTACAACCTCACATAAGAGATATCCAAAAACATATGAAAAAATTGTCAACCCAATTAGAAATCAGGAAAACGTACATTAATGCTACAATGTGGTACATCTATAAACTCACTAGAATGGCTAAAAAAGAGATCAAGGATCCCAAGTTTTGGTGAGGTTATAGAACAACTGGAAGTCTCAGAAACTTTCAGTGGGTGTATAAACTGTTAAAACTACCAGGGGGAACTGTTAATATTTTCTACTAAATGTGAAGCTAACAACCACCTATGGCGCAGCAATTCTACTGCTGGTTATATATTTCCTATAGTAATGCATGCACAAGGACACCATAAAAGAATGTTCATAGCAGCATTATTCGTAATAGTTCAAACTGGAAACAACTCAAATGCCTGGTGTTTGTTTCTCTATCTCTTCTTGACTCTAATCTTTCTCTTACAAAGTTCTCCCAGTTTTAAATCATATTTTATAAGAACTATGTCATCTCTAATATATGTCACATCATACTCACTGAAATTAAGGGATTTTCTCCATCCAAATCAGAAATAATTCTAAGTAGGTAAAATTTGGTCTGAGTGGAGCAGGCATCTGTTAAGCAACACACACAAAGAAACAAAATCATCACTGGTTGGCTAATAGCTGTCTCTTGCTATCCGAAGACAAACTATAGGGCTGGAGCCTGGGAAAATCTGGAAAGTGTCATTATAAGAATGAATCAAGGAGATGCAAAAGAAAGAAAAAGAGAAAGAACAGGATAGGCATCAGTCTTTGCCTGGAATATTGTTTTTTTTTGGGAATCCAGATGAGTGCCAGTTAAATGCCAGCAACTCCATTCAATGTGATAAATCTTTATTATTCCATCCATGTGATAAATGTGTACCTACTAGTTGCTGGGTACTAGCTACTAGCTCCTTTAAACCACTCATAATCCCAATGGGCAGATTAGAAAGCTGTCAGCTAACAATTATTTAGCACTGAAGACATACCACCACGGGGTTAAGTGCCAACAGTCTCAGCACTCTACTTTTTTTTTTTAAGTAACTGCTCCTTGTCAAAGTAATTTGATGAGTAGTGAAATCACAGACTCTGTTCAGAACTATTGCCTTAGCAATGTATGTATGAAGGCTGCTTTAGGGAAACGGCTGGATGTGTGGGATGTTGTCCATAGATATGCTGATGTCATGGCATCTGGAGGGGAAACAGAAAATGGACTCATCTGTAAGCCAGTGGGGCTCTAAACACAAGGTTGTCTTTTGCTTGCTCATGGATTAATTTTGTTGAGGCTTTCTAATTTCACTAGGCTTCTTCTGAAAAAAAAATTAAAACAAAATAGAGGAAGCTAGGATCCAAGAATATTTCTCTTTTTTGTGCATGTAGCCATTCTGTCTTTTTTTTCCCACCTTTGCAAAATGTGTTCAGAAATATCGACTATATTGATAGCCTCAAAATTTATTAAATTTTTTTTTTTTTTTTTGGTGAGGAAGATCAGCCCTGAGCTAACATCCATGCCAATCCTCCTCTTTCTGCTGAGGAAGACTGGCCCTGGGCTAACATCTGTGCCCATCTTCCTCCACTTTATATAGGATGCTGCCACAGCATGGCTTGACAAGCAGTGTGTTGGTGAGCGCCTGGGATCTGAACCCAGGTCGCCAGCAATGGATCGCGTGCACTTAACCGCTACGCCACGGGCCCGGCCCCCCAAATTTATTAATTTCAATGCTGTTTTTTTTTTTTTTTGATGAGGAAGATCAGCCCTGAGCTAACATCAGTAGCTAATCTTTCCTCTTTTTGCTGAGGAAGATTAGCCCTGAGCTAACTTCTGTGCCCATCTTCCTCTATTTTGTATATGGGATGCCGCCACAGCATGGCTTGATGAGTGGTGCGTGGGTCTGTGCCCAGGATCCGAACCTGCAAACTCCACATCACCCAAGTAGAGAGCGCAAACTAAACCACTACACCACCAGGCCAGCCCCAATTTTAATGCTGTTTTGTTCTTATGAAGCAGTAAACTGTGAGACCACCAAATGAGTCTGTAATTCCTATGAGTATAATTATAATTATTATCTAGAAATATGTTCAGGTTTAAGGCTCAGTCGAAATTTGCTAACATGAGAAGAGCACATTCTTTTAACAGAAACATTAATAATACTTGCTATTCATGGCATTTTACAATTTTCTAAGTATTTTCATTTGGAGCCTATACAGGATTCAATTAATCTACACAATAATATCACTTATAGACAAAACAATTCCAACTTATACATGGTCCTGACATGAAAATGTTTATTCCAAATCATATAGATTTTAAGCAACAAATCAAGCTAGATCTCAGGATTCTGGTCAAAATACCTCTTTCTTCATTTTTAATTTTTATTTTGTACTTAATAGTAATATTTTAATGTGCCAAACTACATTCTTTACACCTTAATATAATCAATTCATTAGGATATAATAAGCAACACTTTAGCATCACTTGATTATTCAGTTTATTAATTGCATATTTTCTTTGTTATTTTTGATTCCTCTTGTTTTATTTATGGGATCTCTCTCACTCAAAAATGGCAACCCCAGTCCCTAGAGCTGGAACGGAATTATTTTGTGCATTATTAGTTATGCTCTATTCACAAATTTCATTAATTGTTGGTTTGAGATATTCCTGCCAATTGTTTTAATCAATTTACTTCTGGGTCCATCTTATACTTTGGTGTCTGGAATTGATGTGATAATTGCTATGCCCTTTTGTTTAAAATAAAATTTGAATACGTTTAGTAAAAATAAAATCATTATCAAGCTAGTATCTACATTTATTGGATATTAAATGTATATTAAATTTTAAAATTCCTTCCATACCTGATATTTTCTGAAACTTTACTTAGTAAAATTCTACAGAGCATTTTAGCCATAATACACATGTATAAAAGACTTCTATATATTGTTAGGAGCGAATAAACTTTTATTCTTATTAAATGTATTAGTTATTTCTTTTCCTCTCACAATAAATATTTATTCCCATATGAATTTGCATGTCATTTCTTTATATTCATAGCCTTAAAAAATAAGATTGTGCTTAAAGCAAAATGAAATAAGTCTTCTGTATATTTAGATATACTTTACAAATATGTGGAACCCGCTTCAGTGGAAATGTTGAAACAAGTAAATCAAACTATTCCAGGGTTTTTTTGAGATTATTACAATTCTATTACAATAATGGAGGACAGATTAGCTAAATATGAAACAAAGACCAACAAATATCCAGCTCACCCAGGCAAAGGTTACAAATCCCCTTTACATTACAGAGGATCAAATTCTGTCCATAAAGATTTCCACAGTCTCTCTGACATATACTAGTGGTGCCCTTTCCTTTTTTCCAATATTTTTCTCTGCTTCTCCATCTCACTAGACTTAAAACCATCATCCACCTGCTTCAGATAAACTTAAAATTGTCATAAATAGAGATTTCTTCCAAAACCAAATTAAATAGAAAGCAGAAAGAAGAAGCAGAGAACATTAAATTTCCTTTAGGCTCCCTGTCTAATTCTGCTTGGGCTCAGAGCCCAATTTCCATTGAGCCCATTCTGGTTTCTTTAAAGCCATGAATACAAAGGCCAGTCCTTATTATCATGATCATTCAATCTTATCTAGCTTGTCATGTTCTGAAGACCATTTCTAGTTTCTAGTTTGTTTTTCTAATGGCCTTATTTGTGCCTACAAGCTTTGAATGGGCTTGATTAGGTTACTTTTCACAAGCTAACTGAAAAATGCATTACAAATAAGACTACAGACTATCTCTTGCTATTTTCAGTATCCACTTGAATAGAAGTCTGCGAAGAAAACAGCTGTCTGTTCCAATACTAGGTTATTTTCACTGTAGAATTAACTATTGTTTGACTATGAATGTAATTTTAATCATTAGTTACTCAAGGGTGATCAGCCACTAAAGAGCTGACCGATCGATCTCTGCTCCTGACAGAAGTCATGTAAACCTGATTGATATCAACCTCTAAATTTGATGAACAACAAAATGTTGGCACTCTAAAAAACTGAATAGATTTTTACTCAGAGAAAGGGCTATGGTGTCATTCTAGTGAAACCATATGCAAAAATGTTACTTCCTTTAGGACAATATAAATTTCCAAATTAAATATTTTCACAAATTAAGTAGGCTTACTTCTCAAATCACTCATTTTTAATAGATTTTTATAAAGGCTTATTCTGTGCCCAACTTTTTATATGTAGTATCTAATAATATTTTTTAAAGCTACTACTTATTAATAGCTTAACTATGTCAAGGAACTATATCAGAAATTTAGCATGCTTCATTTCTTTCAATCTTTACAACACCCTCTAAAGCGGAAGGTGGCCCTTTACTTACGAGTAACCTGGCTCGAGGAGATTAAACTACTGGCCCAGGTACAAAAATCTAATAAGTGGTTGAACCAAGACTCAAGCATAGGTCCTTTTTGCCTTCCGTGGTATTTCCAGTTCTTTACTCGCAGAAAACCTCCAGGTCCTAAATTTCTTGTCACTTGGGGCCTTTACACCATGACTATCTCAACCGCAGTGGGACTGATGGCCAGAATACTGTAGAAAACTGGGATAGAATTTGAATTCCTTCGGAGATTTCTTAGCTCAAGACATACATCAGAAAAATGAAAATACAGCAGACAAATCTCTACTGGGCGATGTTCTGACCAGTAATCCTCAAAATTGTCAAGTCTTCAAAAGCAGGGAAGCCAAGAGGACCCTAAGGAAACGTGAGGACTAAATGTAATGTGGTATCCTGGAAAAGAAAAAGACCTTAGGTAAAAACTAAGGAAATCTGAATAAAGTGGGGACTTTAGTTAACAATAAATCAGTATTGGTTCATCAATTCTGATAAATGTAAGATGTTATTAGTGTAAACTGGTTGTGTGGGAACCCTCTGTACTATCTTCACAAATCTGTAAATCTAAATCTATTCTAAAATAAAAATTTTATTAAAAAAGTAAAAAAAAAATGCTATGCTGTAATTCATTTTTACTAAATGAGACCTATAAACACAATTCTCAGACCCAAAGCAATATTTTTGGTGAAGACTTATCGAAACATATAAAGGCAATTTTATTTTGTGCATAAATATCCATCTACAATATCCCAACCTGCAACTTAAATTAATTAAGGTTTGGTTCATATTCTGTTTGGGTCTACTGGTTATTTTAGTAATATTATTTTTATACAATCTACGCCATTAGTTTCATATTTATCATCAAAGCATGACCTTTCACCAACTCCTTAACTGGTTTCAGTCTGTTTCCTTATGTGTAAAGTGGGGATAACAATAGATAACTCCAAGAATTGAGGTTAGGATGAAACAAGATGGCAACATCAAGTCTAGTGGAAGATCTTCATATATGTAAGGTCTTAAAATATATTGCTATGCTATTCTAACATCATTTTTGAGTATAGAACATCCACTCTTGCTCCTCTGCCTGTAACCATATGAAAACTTTCAGAGGGCATGTGGAGTAGATTAGAAATATCCCTTTGAGATTTCACTGCAAGATGGGTTAAGGCACACAGAGCATCTGGATGAATCACCAAACATCCACATTGAGGTGTTACAACACAGTGATGTGCACCCACCACATCTGAAGATTTGCTGTCTCACTGCTTCTGGGTCACCTTGTTCCCTGTGACCTAATGCCTGCCTACACCGTGGAGTTGGTTTAGACACTTAGTATGCTTATGATCCTTATTTCAAAGTCAGTTTTTATCTGTCCTGCACCAGAGATGATTTGGGTTATTTTAAATCATGGAACTCACTTTCTCAAATTGAGGAGAAATTTGAGGCTTATCATTATAATAAAAAGTGGTCAAATTCTCAACAAATCAATGTATTTACTATCAACTATATACATGACTCCCAAAGAATAATTTACACGCTGGGTAGTTCTTGTGCGTTAAGAGGAATTAATAAAGTGAACAGCCTTTAAAAAGAAAAAGAAAAGGGCCGGCCCCGTGGCTTAGCAGTTAAGTGCGCGTGCTCCGCTACTGGTGGCCCAGGTTCGGATCCCGGGCGCACACCGACGCACCGCTTGTCCGGCCATGCTGAGGCAGTGTCCCACATACAGCAACTAGAAGGATGTGCAAATATGACATACAACTATCTACTGGGGCTTTGGGGAAAAAAAGGAGGAGGATTGGCAATAGATATTAGCTCAGAGCTGGTCTTCCTCAGCAAAAAGAGGGGGATTGGCATGGATGTTAGCTCAGGGCTGATCTTCCTCACAAAAAAAAAAAAAAAAGAAGAAAGAAAAAGAAAAAAACCCGTAAAAGGTAAAGGAGAAGAGGTGCTCATATGGAGAGAAGCAGGACTATTGCCAGAAATGGTGCCCTAACATGCAAAACGTTAGGGCTGACCTGCATTAGTAAAATATGTACATCAAGGTTTTTGAAAGTGGAGATGAGTGCCTATCCATCTATTTTCTACTATTTTTTGCTCAGTTCTTGTGAACCATAGTAAACACCTCTGAGCTGGCTGGTCAGGTTTGGAGGAGAATCACAAACCAAGATACAGAACACAGCAGGGATTACAGCCAGGACCTTCATTCTCCTTGGATTCTTCCTGGGACATCCAGACAACGAAAAGACAGCAATAGCACTCCTGTTAAGGTCATTATATTGCTGTCTTTGAAATGAGATGTCTCTATTGTGAAGAAACCACCATCTTATTTTCCTAACGTTTTCTCTTATCTTCTTTTACAGAAAATTATGAACATTTAGTCCTAAAATGAATTACACAAGTAATGTTATCATATACCTTTAAGAGAGAAATGAAATAATCTAATCTATAGTTTGTAGCAAAGTACAAAGACATTATCTTTATGGAAAATTCACATGTGTAAAGAGTTGCAAACAGATTGAACTAAATTTCCCAAGGAACAGCCTGGGTCCATATTTACAATCTGGCAATAATCATATTTACTATAAATGATGAAAAAGACCACTTGTGTTGTACATGTAGGCATGAAAGACCTTTAGATACATTTGCTTTTATGGCTTCTGACATGTGGCAAATTAAGTCATATTTTACAGATTTCAATTCTACTCATTCTCAAACACCACTGAGAAGCTGAATAGTCTCTTTTTAAGATCTCTACTTAGGCTGAGCCAGAGACTAGTTTGTCAAAACCAAGTCATTATATATTGTGGACTCAAAATTAAATTTAACATTATTTTATATTTATAATCATTTACCCACATATATTAATGGCCATTATCAAACACATCTCCTATTTTATCAGAGGTCAAAAGCTAACCACAGGATCAGATAAACCTATTTGGGTGTGTGTGTGTGTGTATGGAAAATAGTATATATAAATGTAAATTTATCTAAAGAATTAATTGAGTTATGATATTTAAAATTTTCCTTCCTCTTATTTTTTTTAATCATTTCTAGCAACAAGTTTTATGTCTATAAGTCATAGTTCTATAAATATTTTGTTGCTGAATGTCTCCATGCTGCTTTGAGATTGCTCCTTTAGCATTTACATGCTAGGTTACAGGGTTAGTGGAGGACATTCAAGGAATCATGTATCAAAAGTGAGCACTGCTAATATGGAGTTAAGCCTGGCTTGTAACCACGCATGACAATATATTAACTCTTTGAAATAAAGTGTATTCATGAATTGAAATGCATATTTAATAGTTATTTTTATGAGATTTGGGGCAAGGATTTAGATCTCCTCTGCAAGGAAGAAATGAGAAGTGCTTTATCTATCTATATATATGCTTTACAGAAATAATATTTACTATTTTCCTGTGAGATTTTAATCAAAATCTCACTAAATGGGAGTGAAACAGTTTGATTTAGTTTTAAGGGCAACATGTCCTCTCAAATCCAACTCTTATCTACTGGTGAAGAAAATGAAATTCTATCTTGTTTGAAAACATTACCAGCTATCTGAACTTGAAAAAGAAACCTGATGACTTAAACCCAACTTCTTCCTAGAAATAAAAATAATATCCTACTGTTTCCTATTAACTAATCACTTGCCAATCTACCTCAAAGAAACCCTAATACTTCAATGATCATTAACAAAATAATGTTTGAAAAGTGGCCTGAACCTTTCTATGACTGAAACACATTATTATACAACTTAAATGCATTGTATGTGTAAATACACATATAACTTTCAATGACATGTAAGAAAAATAAATTCGACAACAATCAAGTTGAGTCAACTTTATAAGTGGTTAGATGCAAACAAGTCAACTGATTTCACATTTCCTAGAAGAAAATTTTTTACATAATACCTAAATTCTTTTCATAAACAGTATTGTCTACATGTCTATCTTTTCAGGATCACCTTTTCATGAAGGATCAAGACAACTGAATTGCCAGACTGAGTCACATTTCCTACAATACACAATATCACCTCTGGTTCTGAGATGAATCTGTCTTGTTTTGAGCATTTAAACACAGAACATTGAGGCTGTCTATATGTTAAATTGAAATAAGACCAATATTTTTTGGCTTCCCTGGGCATCCACAGGTGGTCTCCTACATCTCACTCTTATCTAAAGTCATATAGTCTTTAAAATTATCTCACTTATAAAAAACATTTTCAGAGCTTGATATCCTCACTCTGATAAAGAGTTCTCCCCTTACCACCAAGCAAAATAGCCCACTCATTCTCTGACCCCTTGGTTCTCTCCATAGCACTTATCAAAGGCTGATATTATTCTTTTTATCTATCTGTCTGTCTGTGTGTCTGTTTATCATCAATCTATGATAGATTTGTCTATGGTCTATCTCTACCACTAGAATTTCACCTTCATGAGGGCAAGGAATTTGTTTTATCTCCTGCTACAGCCTAGTACTAGAACGACTCCTGGCACTTTTTAGAAACTCAATAATTATTTCTTGAATGAATAAGGAAATAAATAAATAACTGTAATACCTTTCATTAGAAAATATCTTTTTACTTCTATAAGAACCCTATCTATATACTTATTTTATTCCCTGTTTAATGCCCTATGTTAAGCTGAGACAATATTAGCTGTTCACTAAAATTAGCATAAGTTCAAAGAACAACTTAGTAGTTCATTAAAAGTTTATTTGCATGTCTTTATAAGTTTAATACATCCAATACCCATTCATAGACTTTCAGTTATAGTTCAGGTTGGTAGATTTATATAGATTTCAAAATTATTATATGCAGAATTTATTATTATTGTCTCAAAATTATAGCCACATACAGATGATAAACAACCATAGTCACATTACTGATGTGGGCCCAATTAATATTAATTTATAGCATACATGTATGTTCCTGAGAATTTGGAAGGTGACCCATACCAAACACTTCAATAAGGCTTATAATTCATTAAGAGTTACAAAACAATGCTAAAATTATTGTCATGGCTCTTGGCAGACGATGAAAAATTTATACTGAAGTTCCTCCTTCTTGCTTCCTTTCCTCAAAACATTTGTTGAGAGTCTATTATATAACAGACTCTTTTCTATCACAAGGACTATAGGGAGGAATGAGCTCAAAGTCTAGAGGGATACAGAAAATAATAATGCAATGGATAAGTACTCAGTGTGAGGAGCCAGGAAAGGGTGTCAGAGAAGACGTTCCTTGAGGAGACTGGTTGATCTTGAAGTTAGAAGAAGAATTCATTGGGAAAGAAGAGAAAGACAGCAACCACTAGGGACAACTGCTGCTCTGCTTCTAAAGGTTGATTTAGAACAGTAAGAATTAAAGATTATAGAGCTTCAAAAGAATTTCTCTCCAGTTACTGTTTCTTTCCTTTATTGGCTAAGTAGATGAAAACTCAGGTGCATTTTCTAACTAATCCTTGTGTATGACCTCACTGTCTTCTGTATTTCCAGTCAAAAATAAAGGTAATTTCTTAATTATTAAAAAGCTGAGGAACCAAGGTTAATGCGTAATGGAAGACAAGGCAGCAGGTCGTTCTGTGCATCTGGAAACAGCTATCAGAACTCATAGTTCAAGGTGTGTGATTCTTAAAGCCAACTCCCAGGGTATCTATAGCTTTTCTCCAAGTAAACAGCAAGATTTATGAAGGGAAACCATGAAACCAAATCATTTCTTTCAAATATTCCACCCTTTCTGGCATGTTTCCAACCAGACTGGTCTTTTTTCTGCTTAGAGTGTCTACACTCAAAACACACAATATTGTTTTTTTAATGTAGGGAAATCTTTGCATAGCATTTTAAGGAGAAATCATCTATAATAAAGAGAAAAGTTTACGGAAGCTTTTAGTAATAAGACAATTAGGGATTATATCATATCAAACACATGACAAGCTGATAAATTAAAAATGATAAATTACATAAAAAAAAATCAACAAAGGGCCACATTGAGGGTTGGTTGATGAGAATTTAAAAAGTCAGGGATTTTTTAGAATCCTATACCTAGAAAATGAACAGGTAATAATTGTGACATTATGAGAAAAAGCATAAATACTTGATGAAAATCAATTTGGCCAAAGGCTGCCATAGTTTTAGGCCAATGAAGTTAAGAATACAAGTTCACTCACTATTTGATCATGGTGAAATCAAGGAATTTTTTTTTCTTTCCATTGGCAAATTGAGCTTCCCATGGTAGTGCTAAATGAGCGAGACAATGAGGGTGAACAGATGGAGTGGGCACTGGGGTAACAGCCAGTGATAACAGGATTAAGTAAAAACAAAAACATGCTAAGAAATAGCTGCACCTGCACCCATTAAAGCTTGGTAATAGCCACTGGGCACTGACAGAAACCAGAACGCTTGACTCCTTGTAATTTGGAAGTTATTTTACAAGCCATTATTGTGCATTTCCTCATGCATGCCTTTCCTTTTATTGTCAGTAGAGGTTTCAAGGAAAATTGCCACAGGACATTTTTAAAATGCGGAAGATCTGGTGATTTTACTGTGCTTGTTTTTGTTTATCCACATATTCTAAGTTAACATTTATTTTAGCAATGTAGAACTACTTTGTACCTGTCTCAATATGTGATTTGATTGGCATTTTCAAGCTTTCAGGAGCTAAAAAAATAAAATAAACCAGGCACTTTCTACTCTCACAAAGGTTTTTCTTTGGGAGGACAAGTAAGTGTCATCTTTAAACATACACACAGAGAAAAGAGGCACATAGAATTAGGTTATTCTTTGTGAGTCAGGGTATCTCTCAAATTATTACAATAGAATGTGAGCAGTAGGTACAAAGCATAGAAGTAATACAGAAGAAGTGCTATTTAAGGTTACCACATCAGGAAATCCCCGAGTAAGACTAGAGACCAAGTGGAGATGAAGGGCAGTCTAGGAAGAAGAAAGGCATGTGCAAAGGTCAGAAGAAATTAAACAACATGGTGTATATGGGAATTTCTAAGTAGTTCAATATTTTAGCAATGCAATTAAGCTAATAGCAGCCAATGCATTGCATGGAGGTGCAACAGTTGTGAAGAACAATGTATTCATTATCTACTGTCCAAATCACCCCTAAAATTTAGCCGCTTAAAACAGCAAAAACATTTATTATCTCACAGTTCCTGTGAGTCAAAAATTTGGGCCAGGCTTAACTGGGTGCCTCTGACTCAGGATCTCTCATGAGGTTGTAGTCAAGCTGTTGGCAGGGCTGTAGTCATCTTAAGGCTTGACTGGGACTGAGGGATCCACTTCCAAGCTCACTCAAGTGGTCCTCTCCCCGGTACTGCTCACAACATGTCAGCTTGTTTCCCCCAGAGTGAATGATCTAAGAGAGAGTGCCCAAGAAGGAAGCTACAGACTTTTTATAACCCGATCTCAAGAGTGACACACTATCATTACTGCTGTATTCTATTCGTTAAAAGTGGGTCACAAAGTCCAGCCCACTCAAGGAAAGGACATTGCATAAGTGCATGAATTTCAGGAGGATCATTGGGAGCATCTAAGAGGCTGCCTACCACAAACACATGTGAATTTACTTCCAGACATGGCTTAAAGCTGAGCTGAGGCTGAGGAATCAGCAACCAAAAGAGCGTTGAGCTGACACTAGTATAAGCCAAAGCTTTCACACGGAGCCTTATCTATTGCTATTCCTATGAGACCAAACAGTGGCCTCAGTTCTGCAGGTGGCTAAGAAATTTGTGAAAGTTTTGTGGCAGCACCCAGAGCTACAGACATTTACTTTAGGTAAAGATGTATCTACCTTCTATTTTTTTGGTAATCTAAACCCCATTGAAGGGGGACAAACCAAGAACAGCAACCTGAACTCTTCTTTTTCATCTAAGAAACTTTGCCTTGGTTAATCAAACTCACTTTTCCTGATCACAGGAAAAAAGAGTTGATCTCTTTTGGTTGTATGTGGGTTGAGGGGAGCTTTTGGGCATTGCATCTTTTAAAAACTGAGTATACCACTGGTGCAAAGGGCAAAGTAAGACATTGGACTGGTAGGTAGGAATCAGGAAAGACAGGCTTTGTCTCTCAAACTACAGAGCTTAGATTTATGCTGTGGGCAATGTGTGACCTCTGAAAGAAATTACATTTTATAGAGAGCACATTGACAGCAATGTGACAGTTTGAGGGGTATGTGGCAAGGATGATCATTTCTTCGAGTCCTCATATTTGGGACTAGTGCAGGAACTAAGATAGGGGCAAAGAAGACATAGAGAAAATGAAATTGAGAGATTTTATTAAAAGCAAAATGCATGGGACTTGACGACTGATCGAATGTAGAGTGTATGGAAGAAGGAAGGGTTTAGGTTATTTCCCAGTCTCCTAGTTTAGTTGACGAGATCAATTGGAAATATAGAAGAAAATATAAGTTTGAGGGGCCGGCCCCGTGGCTTAGCGGTTAAGTGTGTGCGCTCCGCTACTGGTGGCCCGGGTTCGTATCCCGGGCACACACCGATGCACCGCTTGTCCAGCCGTGCTGAGGCCGCGTCCCACATACAGCAACTATAAGGATGTGCAACTATGACATACAACTATCTACTGGGGCTTTGGGGAAAAAAAAGAGGAGGATTGGCAATAGATTTAGCTCAGAGCTGGTTTTCCTCAGCAAAAAGAGGAGGATTGGCATGGATGTTAGCTCAAGGCTGATCTTCTTCACAAAAAAAAAAAAAAAAAGAAAATATAAATTTGAAAGAAATGATAATAGGAAAGGATAAATAGAGAATATGGCTCGGAATAGTTTCACAAATCTAAGGTCAAAAGAAAATGAATAAAGAACTAAAATAATTGTGCTACTGAAAAAAGAGTACTATTTTTCGAAAAAAGAAAATAGAATCCATAGTCACATTCTTCAGTCTATTGTTTTTTGTTTTTCCACGATATTTTTTAGTCTATTACTCCTTTGTCATTGGAATATGTGGAAAGGGCTAAGCCAAAGTTTTTGAACTTGGAATTAAAGAAAAACCTTTAAGATTAGAGAAAAGAATATTCTACAGGTTTAGAAAAATAAGGGGATAGAAAAAGGATTTTACTGTTGTGCAACAAATCATATCAGTTGGAAAATTACTTACTGAGCTTTGAATATGGAAATATTAAGGACAGTCTTCTTTCCAAAACCAACTGTAATTTTTTATTGCTATTAATTTTTCAATTGTAATGTACTGTGAAGGAAAATCCCTGACATTTGTGGTTTTACACATAGAAATTGTTTTTTGTTATTCATTAAATGCATAATTGATTTGAGCTTTTCTTAGACTGCAAATTAACTGTTGCAAAAAGAAATTCTATTTACAAATTTATTAATATTGCTATCACTTGAAAATAGTACGAGGAATTTCCTAACATATTTTACCAAATAGCTGGAATTTGTTTTCTAGACTGTTTTCTGAAATATATTTTGCTTGTCAGTGGAAGCCCAGGAAGTCAGGAATCAAGACCTAAGGTTTCTGTCCCAAATGTAACAGCAAAGTGTAATTGGGCAACATCTTAAAATGAGCTCCCTTGACTTGGTAATAATAATAATACTAATAGTTTATGATAATAATGACAATTAGTACATAACATTCATTGAGTTCTCACTAAATAACTGGACACTACGTTATGCTTTTTATGTATGTTAAGCTTTCTTTAAATTTCTTAACATTTCTATGTGGTACTATTATTAGCCCTGTCTTAAAAATGAGTAAACCAAGGGCCATGCTTCCACAAGACAGTTAAGTGGTGAAATCAAGATTTGAATTCAGGTAGTCTGGCTCAAGAATCCATTACTCTTAACCACCTCTACATGTTTTTCCAGGCATTTGTTTTCCTTAGAGCAACAACATGTGACAGTAGCATGTAAGTTAATATAATTCATACTCTACAATCTTTATCCTTTTGGAGGAGTAAAGTGAAGTACAGGCTAGTTAAATAATTTTCTGAAGATATTCTAGCCACTTTAAAACATTATAGTAGTAAAGAAGTAAATAAAATGTTCCAGGAGGAAAATAAGAACATGTAGATACCTTTGTTAAATGACCTGGAATTCTGAACTATGTCATATTTTACTAGTGAGCTGAAATAAAAATATTTTTTCTAGAAAGGATACATAGACGTTCTTTCACATTGAAAGTAAATATTTTTCTTAAAATATCTAAATGTTATCTTGGAACATATAGGACATTGCCCTAACTCATGATGATCTATTTTCTTCTATTTATTTTTTACTTTATTTTTGCTGGAAGGCTGGGGGTAGGGTGTGGAAAGAGGAAAACTTAAGAATTTTTTGTGAACTAAATTACTGAACTGAAAGAAAAACAATACAATCATGAAAAGTATTCCTAGATGAGAAAAGACCAACTGATAAACACATACCCGCATCCAGCTGATTATATACTATCTCGTGGGTGCTGTGGTAATACTGTACAAACACGGCTTGTATCTTTGAAATATCAGATTTAGTTTAAATCAATTTCAAGCCAACTACTTTATTCCACCAGTGGTGAGTAATACATCCAGTCCCCACAATGTTTAAGTTAGTGAAGAAATGGAATATCAGGGAAAGAACATATGCTCTGTGCTGATCTGTGATGGATGTGAAATGCCAAAAGCATTACAAAGAAAGATAGCTTGTAACACATTTCAGCACCAGTGAAGTGTGGAGAAAAAGTTCATCTCTTCTTGATACATTTCGTTTTTCTTTCCCTTTTCATTCTCATTATTTGATGGTTACTAATTCAACTTTGAACATAGGTTGTATATATATATTTGTTTTATTTTGAATTTAAATATATTTAAAATTAGTAAGTATAAAATAAATGGAGGCTTTTTAAGAGATATTTTCTTATCTCTTCCAATACAAGTTAAATTTACCAAGCATTAGTGATCACCTAATGGGGCAATTTTTTAAAAAGGCAAAAGAAAACCCACAAATACTTGAAAACTACAGGCAGCTTCAACATATAAATTTTAATGTTCTTATTCTAATTGTGTCATAGAGGAAGAGTCCAAGCTTCTGGTTAAATATGACAAATTGAACACACCCATTTACCTCTGCTCCCTCTGGAAAGCCTAATGAAAAAATAGTAGAGAAAGAAAAATTGTATAAACTCATAAGGACATTGAGAACTAGAGAGGAAGCAAGTAAAGAAGAGAGAAATCCACAAAGCTGTAGAAGACGTCAAGCACATTGTTGAGCACTAATTAATACAGCAGAAGAGGTCGATGCCCAAGTATTCTCTGCAGAGGAGAAAGAAAATTAGAGGCTAGCGCCAGCAGGTGCCAGTGGCTGTGGGGCTGAAATCAGGAGAATTATGTGAAAGCCTGTGTGAGGACCAGTTAGAATTACTTTCCATCCCCTTTAGCTTTGGCAGCAAAGAAAGTGTCCCTCTCTCCTTTACCACTGCAAAAGTTTGGAGAAGTTGAAAAACACAGGGTCTCTGGAACTCAGAAATCAATCAAGTAGGAGGATCAGTAGCCATATTGAAAACAAGATCATGAAGTGAAGGTCAACAAACCGGAAGGTCTGAATAAGAAGACCCAGCCCCTTTATCTACTTAGCTCTCAGGTTGGCAGTGAGATCTATTCTTGTCACCTTTTTGTTCCCACTATGGGCAGATGATTAGAGAAGTCCTTGCTGGTGAAGCTGGCCTCTGAAGAGAAAGAATCTGACTTGGGGACGGGCTCCTCTAACCAATTAGTTGCTTCTCCACTCAATACCTCCATGGTGAGATCCACATTTGTACTTTTGGAAAAAGTCAGCCATAGGATCAGAGATCTTCCAAATGGCTTTTTAGTGCTTTCTCGTCAATATAAATAAACCAAGGATCTTCAGACATTGGAGGGAAGTTTCTAACATGAAACAAAGATGATAAAAAAGCCAAACAGAAAACATAACTCAAGGGATATACAGTCGATGAAGAAAGCAAAATAAAAACCTCAAAATATATAAAATTAATATCCTTAAAGAGTTAAGAGAAAGAAGTTCATCCATGATACATAAAAGAAACATTTAAAGAATAAGGTAAAACTTTTGGGAACTAGAAAAATAATGGAAACAAAATATTCGATAGGAAATATTCAGAAAGTACTTGGAGGCAGTGGTGTATCGAGGGTGGAGCACTGGGAGTGGTCTCACCGGCGTGCAGGCTAGAAGCGGGCGTGCTGTGTGTAGAAAATTTAAAAATAATAAAACTGGCTAAAAGTAGTCTGCTTTTTGTTATTATCATGAGCCAACAATTCTAAACAATGTTGGCAATAAAATATTCTCATCCACAACAAATTTGTGTGCATCCAACTTCTAAACAGTTGCTGCAGCTGCTTTTGAGTCTAAGAAGAAATGAACCCAAGGAAACAAAGCTATAGACAGTATTAAAATTTCTGGAATTTATTGTGAAATGAGATTTTTATGTTTTAAGTTACTTACCTCTTATTATTTCTTATTTTGTATAATTTTGCTTCCCCTTCCCTTTTTCTTTATGAAATCAGCTGGTGGTTTGTCTATTTTTTTAATTTTTTTCCATAACAAAAGGATTTTGAATTACTAGTTAGGTGGACTATTTTTTGTCTACTTCATTGATCTCTATTTTTATATTTAATAATTCCTCCTTTGAGATTCCTTTGGTTTACTTTGGGGTTTTTATCTAGTTTTTCAGGGGGTGTGGGTATTTAATCCATTTATTCATTTTATTTTTATATTTTTAATAGGTGTCATTGACATACAATAAAATATGCATAGATTTATAGTGTACTATTTATGTTTTACTTGTGGAGACCCATGAAACCACGCCAACAATAAAGATAATGAACATACTCACATAAGTTTTCTTATTACCTTCTGTAACCTTCTTCCCACCTCTTGCCAATCCCTCATCCTGAGACAAGCACAGATCTGCTTTCTTTCATTGTAGATTAGTTTGCATTTTTAGAATTTCATATAAATGAAATCATCTATGGACTCTTTTATCTGACTTCTTTCACTTAGCATAATCATTTTTGGATTCACCCATGTTGTAACATGTATCAGTAGTTCACTCCTTTTTGCTGAGTAATATTCCTTTGTATATCTATACCACTGCTTCTTTATCCTTTAGCCTGTTGACATTTCGGTTGTTTCCAGTTTTGGGCTGCTATGAATCACGCTCCAATGACCACTCATGTACAAATCTTTGGGCATAGCTCTTTGATAACTAAATAGGAGAATGGCTTAAGTCATATGGTAGATATATGTTTAACTTTTAAGAAACTATCAAAAAAGTTCTCTAAAGTGATTGTAGCATTTTACATTCTCACTGGCAGAGTGGGAGTTCCCGTTCCTCCACATCCTTGCAAACAGGTGGTACGGTCAGTCTTGTTTATTTTAGACATATCAATAGTGTGTAGTGATATCTCATTGTGGTTTTAATTTGCATTTCCCTAATGATACCAGTGATGTTGAACATCTTCTCAAGTGCTTATTTGACATCCATATATTTTCTTTGGTAAAATGTCTGTTCAAATCTTTTGCTTGCTTTTACCATTGCATTGTTTGTTTTCTAATCATTGAGTTTTGAGAGTTCTTTACATATTCTGGAGATAAGTCTTTAATCGATATATGCTTTGGAAATATTTTCTCCCAGTCTGTGTCTTGCCTTTTCATTCTACTAATGGCATCATTCAAAGAACAGACATTCTCAATTTTTATGAAGTACAATCTATCAAATTTTATTTTATAGATTATGCTTATACATATGTTCTAAAATCCAAAATTTCTCATTATTTTTGCTTTAAACAGTTTATTATATTTTAAAGATATTTAAACAATTTTTAAAAATCTATTTACCAATGCACTTATCACTTCTGGTGTTTTTTATTCCTTTGTGTAGATCCAGGTTTCTATCTGGTATAATTTTCCTTCTGCTTGAATGACTTCTTTTAACATTTCTCGTAGTACAGGTCTGCTGGTGATGAATTATTTCAGCTTTTCTATGTTTGACAAAGTCTTTTATTTTGCCTTTGGTTCTTGAATGATAATTTTGTTGGGTAAAAAATTCTAGGTTGACAGTTTTTTCCTGCAATTTTTTTAAAGATGTTTCTCCACTGTCTTCCCATTTGCATTGTTTCCTACCAGAAATATGCTGTCTTCCTTAACTTTGTTTCTCTGTATATAATGTATCTTTTCTCTCTTCCCCTTCCCACCCTGCTTTTAAGATTTTCTGTCTATCATTGTTTTTAAGGAATTTAATTTTGATGTACTTTGGTGTAATTTTCTTTATACTTCTTATACTTGGGGTTCATTGAGCTTTTTGGATCTGTAGGTCTATCAATTCCAACAAATTTGGAATTTTTCAGTCATTATTTCTTCTCATATTTTTTTCTGTTCCTGTCTCTCCTTTTGAACTCAAATTACACATATATTGGACTGTTTGAAGTTATCCCTCAGCTCCCAGAATTGCTATACATTTTTTTTCGTTCTTTTTTCTCTCTGTGTTTAATTTTGGATAGATTCTATTGTTAATTTTTTTAAGTTCACGAATCTTTTTTTCCTCAATGTCTAATCAGCTATTAATCCTATCCACTATATTTTTCATTTCAAACACAATAGTTTATATCACTATACTAAGTTCAATTTGGGTCATTTTAAAATATCTTCTAACTCTTTACTTAACATGGTCAGTCTTTCTTCTAATTTCTTGAACTCATGAAGTAAAGTTATAATAACTATTTTAATCTCATTGACCATTAAGTCTATCATCTGTATCAATTCTGAGTCAGTTCTGTTGGTTGATTTTTCTCTTCATTTAATAATGTCTACTATATGTAGCATTTTCCTGTTTCTTTGTATTTTTGGTAATTCTATTAGAGTCCAGACATTGTGAATTTTACTGTTTGTAGCATAGTACCTGATATGTAGCATTTGCTGGATATTTTTTATTCCTGTAAATATTCTTGAGCTTTAGTCTGGAAAGTGGTCAAATTACCTGGAATTAATTTTATCCATTCAGTTCTTGATTTTAAAATTTTTTAAGTGGGGCCTGAGCAACATTTAGTTTAGGGTTGAGGCAAAACCCTTCTGAGTACTCTACCAGATGCTCTGTTAATTGTGAGATTTTTCCACTCATGCTAGTGGTCCTGTGTTGGCTTTAAAGATTGTTCCTTCTCATTCTTTCAGGTAATTCATTCCCTCCACTCCTGATAAGTTGCTCACACACATCACTAATATTCAGCTCAATGCTTGAGGGGAACCCTCTACAGATCTCAGATGTTGTCTCTCTTTGCAGCTAGCTCTTCTCCAGTCTACTGCCCAGTGAGCCATAGATGACTTGGCCTCCCCAGACTACCAGCTTTGTCTCCTCAACTCATGGAGACTTCCAGGCTCTGATTTCCCCCTCCCAGCATTGTAACCTAGACAGTTTCTCCGGGCAATAATTTGGAGAAATTCTAGGGGTTATCTCATTTATTTCCCATCTCTCAGAGGTCACTGCCCTTTGTTTCCTGATATCCAGTGTCATGACAACTGTGATTTCACATGTTTAATCCATTTCTTTAGTTGTTTCATGAGGGAGGTAAATCTGGCCCCTGTTACTCCACCTTGGTCAGATGTGAAAATTCCCTAACTATTTGTAAACCATCCAGGGCTGGTGTCTCCTTCATCTGTTTTTTTCCCCACTTCTCCACCTATGCACTAAGATAGCAGCAGCAAGGACCTTAATTCATTAATTTTTATTCTCTCATTTTGTTTTTTTACTAAAAATGTTTAGTGCTTTGAATTTTTTTCTGATTGCTGTTTAAATATATGCCATTGGTCCTGATATGTAGCATTTTTAATTATCATTACTGTTTAGAGATTCTGTTATTTCAGTTTATTTTTCCCTTTTCATTTGAGAGTTGTTTGATGGAAAATTTTATTTTTAATTTACAGATGGAAGGACCTTTTTGGTCTTTACTTTGTCTATAATTTCTAATTTTATTGCCTTGTGATTGAAGACTATTTTTTTTTGTAATATTTTTACTTTAGGAAACTTACTGGCGTTTTATTTGTGACCTAACACACGATTGATCTTGTAAATAATAATCTATTTTTAAGTATAATTTTTATTTTTTTGTCTTCATCTTCAATACTTTTCACACCTCCTCTCTGACTTGTATTAAATTCCTTAAAGTCCCCCTGCCACTGTTTACTCTTGACAACTGTTCCAAAATACTATATACAGACATACCTCCTGTATGTTTGCATTGAAGAAAATAATTGTTTAAAGCACGTTCTTTATTGAAGAGATCCTTTCCCCTCCATCTGTATATTCTTCAATTCACCAAAAATTTACTGAGCGTAATGTGGGTACCATAGACACCAGGTTGAAGACTTTGTCCCTGCCCTGGAGGAAGCATGGTAATATGCCACGTTTTTGCCTCCTTGAGTTTTGCTAGAATCCCTCATGGTCTTGTTTCCATATTTTCAAGTACAATGTTCCAAAGACTTACTACTGCCATATAGTGTTACTGAAATTATTGTAGAGTCTATCCAGAAAAACTATACTGATGATCACTAATGACAAGATGTGTATCATCTTCACCTCTTCATATTCTTTCTTACCTTTCCCTGAGTTACAAAGGCTCTGGCTTCAATAATTAGTAGGGCATTACTATTAGCAAGTGTAAAAGTAAAGGAGAAGCCAGAGAAAATAATAGATACCAGAGACTTAATACACAATTATAATTATAAAACATAAAATAGTAAAAAAATTATGGTGATTAATAATGAAAAAATATTTATGAAATGGGGAAAGTTGAATGTTTCAACTAGCACACAATTGCACATCTAATATTTTATAAAAGTAAAACTTTATGATTAATAGAATAAAATAAGAATTAGACTAACTTCACATCAACTTTTATTTGCACAAAATGGTGATAAAAATACCAAACTTTGGGCCAGCCCAGTGGCGTAGTGGTTAGGTTCGAGCACTCTGCTTCAGTGGCACAGGGTTTGCCAGTTCAGATCCTGGGCACAGGCCTGTGCATTGCTCATCAAGCCATACAGTGTGGCGTCCCATATACAAAAGAGTAGAGGAAGATTGGCACAGATATTGGCTCAGAGACCATCTTCCTCAGGCAAAGAGAGGAAGATTGGTAACGGATGTTAACTCAGGGCTAATCATCCTCACCAAAAAAAAAAGAAAAGAAAAGAAAAAAAACCCCAACTGTATGGGGTTGTTGATAAGATCAAAACTAATGAATGCAAAAGTTTTCCTGACACATAGCAGGCACTGGCTGTATGGTAGTTCTTGTTTTCATTATTATTAATTCATTCTTATATAGAGAAAGACATTTAAAAAAATTTTAAACAATGATCCTGGGACACAAATAACTTAAATGCTTTCCCAGGATACATTTTGAGGGAATTCAGATGTTTTGTTTACCAGTAGTTGGAAAGAAAGAGTAGTAGTCATATGTGATTTCTGCTGACCTGAGTTTATTTCCAGTAACACACAGTGGTCACAACAAAGCATTCAAATATGAATTTGTATATCTCAACTGTCATAGGAGAAGCTAGAACTACACTGGAGAAAATCATTGCCAGACGTTCTGGTTGTCTTCTCTTATTTAAAACAGCTAACTCAATTCATCCTTCAGTTTTCTGCTTAAACGTGCTCACTTTCTCATCTCCTTTAGGCTAGATTCCTCTAAGTGGTCCTACGCCCTAACCCCAATTTCCTTTATCATAATATTCACCATATTTTTTCATAGTTATTTTTAGTTGTATTTCTTCCCAGTATTTTGCAAACTCCATAAAAAGAGAAGACATGTCTGTCTTATTCATTGTTGTAGCCCCAGCATCAAGCAGACTGTGCACAACTTTGGTAACTCAATAAATATTTATTGAATAAATAAACGGGTAAATGAATAAATTCCCTAATAGATGTGTAAATTTAAATTTAGGGCCAAAGATAACTCTAGAATCTGGGCCTGAAGCAGGCACCAGAGAATATGCAAACACACTCCTCCAAAGGTTTTGACAGAGTCAGAACACGTTACTGGCATCCTCAGGGCAACCTCCCTATCATTGATGATCATCACAGACCCTCTGGGACCTTAAAGATTGGCATTGCTTTGGAACCAGCTAGGACCCCTTAATCTATAGCAACACATTGAATGTATCCATATTCAGATTCAACTAAACTAGTTTGTAGAGAACTAGCTATGTAGCAGGCTAAGAGCTATGTGCTTTACCATGTAATTTCACTCAATGCACAAACTTTAATGGGGCAGGAAGGTCATTTCTATTATAAATAAGACAACTGGCTACAAAGGGTATCATAACTTCAGCAAAGTCATCTAGCTTGTTAGTAGAAGAACCAGGATGCATATACAAGATGGAAGCTTGCATGTTGGAAGTGAATGGTTTAGGGTAAGGCACAGTAATGTGATTATGTTCCAGTTGTTTTTGCATTGGTATAGGCAGGTCTGCATGTGTCATCGATGAACTCAGTTAAAGACCAAATTAGCGTACTTATAGTATATATTAGGAGTCAGAGTTATCCTTACTGACATTCACTTGCTGTCAGATATTAGATATTTAAGCTTTCTACACTTCATTTTCCTTATCTGCAAAGTAAAAATACTATGTGCCTTGTTTCTCTCACAGCATCATTGAGAGGAACAAATAAGACACTCACATAGATGTCACACCGTCTTAATAAAAGTTTTAACGGCATTGTTAACACAGCTATCATCTCAATTTTCTTACTCTGTTTCTATTTTACTGAGCAAGGTTTGTTCTCTTCCTTATTTTCATTTGGAGCTTTATAGCCTCATAGGTTACTGCTACTGCATTCTTTCAGTCCTATGAACATTATCCTAGTAAGTTTACAAATATGATAATTATTTTCAGATTTTGATATAATGCAAATCAAAACATAGTCCCAGAAAAATAACAATTGCTTGCTTACTCTAAAGGTTTCCTATGTCATGGTTACCATTAAAATGGGTGCAAATTCAAGGTTTGATGAAAACAAAATTGGACTTGACTTTTAAACATAGCTCTGCATTTATTAGCATTGTTACTCTTAGTTTGAAATCCTCATCAATAAAATGGGGATAATAAACTCAAACCTTCTTAAAATCATCAAATGCCATCAAATTGTAAACAGCAATGTTATAAAGAGTTTATGCTGTACTCACATAGTCACTACTTAAGGAAGACATGCATTCAAAGGCAAAATGTGTATTTTCTATATTTGAAACCAATTTTTATTTTTTTAACAACAAATTTTTTGTTTCCAAAAAGTACTTACCCATAATGTTAACTAAATTGATGAGGAATGGAACATATTTCTTTGACAACACCCTGTAGACTCATTTTGGTCTTTCAGAAGTGCAAAATTTATGACGACCCTCAGGAAATTAAAAGGTATGCTATTTCCACATGAGAAACAAGAAAAATAATTTATGCCATCACAAAACACAAAACAAACTTTCTTGTGGAAAATATTGCCTGATCTGTTATTATCAGCAACAAACAGATCTAAGTATTGCCAGGATTTGCAGGGAGATCAAAATATGTCTTAGGTAAGCCAACTTGTCATTTTTTTCTCCTCTCTAAAAGATGGGTCATATAGAGGCAGCAAAATGCTTTGTGTATCTTTTACTGGGTTCCACCCAAATCACACAGCCAAGTTTCAGAACCATTATGTTTATATAGGGAACTTCAAACACCTATTTCCTAAATTGGATTGATCAGAACATCTTCAAAACATCTGCCCAACTTGGTACACTGCCCAGGAAGTCCAATAACTTTTGAGAGGAGAAAAGGAGATTTATTGGCTAAGACAGGGAACTACCTGGAAAATTATGAGGTTTAGTAAGACTGTCAGTACTCCTAACTTTGCCAAGACTCAGCCATGTGGAATGCAGTAAGAACTCTAGGCAGCTTTAAAATAAACTCCTTGATTAAATGCAATTATAAGAAATTGTCAGCTGTCAGAATTGATATTTTTCCTTGGAATAATGTAAAAAGGCATCAATATTGGAAGTACGATTAGTAGATTTCCAAAACTGGCTCAATTTTCCTATATAGTGTGGTCTGGAGGTAATGGGAAAGCCTGCTTTCTCAAAACTCTATTACCTTTCCAAGTCCTGGGATGCTTACATCTGACTTTCTAAACAGGTCTTATAAGACTTTCCAAAGGGAAGGGGCACATAGCAAGGTAAGGGTGTAACATAGGAAAACAAACTGGATTATTGCCAAACAGCATTAAAAGACAGCATTTTCCTTGAGAGATTCACCATGATTTCAGGGCTAATCTCAGTGTTTCAGATTTAGAAATTTGATTTGTGAGGATTCTGGGAATGGATTTGTCTCAGGAAGTGACTCACATTAACCAAAGCTCGTAGATATGTACAAAATAAAAGGCTATTTTAAGGATTAAAATTGAGAACTATAACTGCCCATGTATCCAGGTACTTCATCCTTTACCCAGAGCATTCTCTTCAGGCAGTCCAACCACAATGAAAGTCAAACTAGAATCAGAAGTTTGCTTTGAAGGACAGAATCTGAATAAGGATTATTAACTATGTGATTTGTATGTTTAAATTCATCATACCAGATGACTATTTAAAAATTAGAGTTAGTCTTTTTAGGAGGCAACCCTGTCCAAGTACTTCTGAAGCCTCTCTCTTTGCCTGTGTCTCCCTATAGCCCACTCTTCCTACAAAAACATCCTCAGGAGGAATGTCCCACTGAGTCACTAACAAACACAGCTGTTCAAATCAGTTTCTCAGATAACTTTTATCCCAAGAGGTGGGGGAGACAGCATTAGATGACAGATAACCTAGGAAGGAGGATAAAAATCAACAAATAAAGGTGAAGAGACACATACTGTTGAAGATATATTCCACTCCTTCATAAATTTAGTAGGGCCTGCTTTGCAGCTGACTTATGTTTGGGGATGAGCAGCCTCCTTTTCTGGAGTTCAGGCACCCACTGAAACGATGGCAAACGTGAAAGCTAAAAGCCTCTTTGAGAGGCCAGCCCAGTGGTATAGTGGTTAAGTTCTCGTGCTCCACTTTGGTGGCCCGGGGTTCGTGGGTTCTGATCCCAGGCATGGACCTATACACTGCCCATCAAGCCATGCTGTGGCAGCATCCCACATACTAAAAAAATAGAGGAAGACTGGCACAGCTGTTAGCTTAGGGATAATCTTCCTCAAGCAAAAAGAGGAAGACTGGCAACAGATGTTAGCTCAGGGCCAATCTTCCTCACCAAAAACAAACCTAAATAAAAAACAAAATGGAAAAGCCTCTTTGAAGCAACAGCAAAAGCAGTCACAAAGCCCATTGACTTTGATTACTTTAGGAGAGAAATTTATTCAGTTTTTATTCTGAAAGCCATTACTTGATTATTTATGCAAACAAAGTTATAAATTAAATAAGCTTTGTTGCATAGCATAGTAATTAAGATCATAGATCTCAAAAAGATCTGGCTTTGAGTCTCAGCTCACCCATTTCCTAGTAGTGTGAACTTCTCTAAACATGGGGATAATAAGAGTACCTAACTCACAAAGTCGTAGTAAGGATTGCACTGGAACGTGTAAAGTCTTGGCAGAGTGCCTAGTGTATAGTAAGTGCTCCATAAATTCTGGTTGCTACTGATGGTGCCACTGATGTTACCATTGTTGCTATTGGTGATGCTTTTGTGGGATTCTTCTGATATCCTCAAATTCTGCCCACATCATAGAAAACAATTCATTTTCTCTGGAATAAGAACAGCCCACTTCAGATCATCATCACCTCTTGCTTGGCCTCTTGCCTTTAAGTCTGATAGTTCTCTTCTCAAAATTACACACATCTGCCTGCTACACAACTGGATATGCTATTCTCCTGACTTCAACTCCTCAATGGCCCCCTACAGGGGCTCAAGCCCATTAACAGGGTCCTTGTAGCCAAGCTCTCACCCAACACTCAAGCCTCTTCTTTTTACTTTATGACCCATTAATACCATTAACCTTGAGTCCTTTACACATCGTGCTGTCTCTCACCTCCATGCCTTTGCTCCAGTCTCTCTGCTGTTCTGGAAATCTCTCTCATAGCCTGTCCATCAGGTTATCTCCTGCATATTCTTGAATAGTCGGTTCTTACACCCTCACCTAGCCCCCCGAACACAATGGTTGGCTCACTACTATCCCCCAGCACCCACCACAGTGCTTGGCACACTGTAGGCTCTCAAAGAATGAACAGATGAAAGGATACCCCTCAGATAGGGTACCCCACTACAGAAAGATGAGGACATGGAGGCACAAGAGAGTTTCTATTTGCAGGTTTAAAGTGCAACATTGGTTAGATTGTGAAAAACAGTCTTTATATATGTAAATATAGCAGAACTTTCAGTACCATTTTTGTTAAATCTAAAGGTCAACAGATTGTTTTTAGGACAAACTATTCACTGATTTGTTGAATTAATCCAGTTATTATGGAAGGACAAATAATTCCAAATCATTTCTATATCTGATTTTTAAAAAGTCTTTGGACCCATTATAATATATTTGGTTGTTGATCTGAAAGTTTATAGAGTTTACTCATTTTAGCGAAGAAAATAATTGAAAATTGTTAAGTACGGATCATACAATTAGTCACCATTATTGACTTACACATTTAATTTGCTCAAGTCAAAACAAGATTTTTCGTACAGTCAGGACTACAAGCTCAAGCTAGTAGCTAAAAAATGAAGATTGCCATTGTTCGTGGGTCTTTGTCACACTTTGTTATCACTTATAACCTGGATTCTGAACTTAGTACTTATTTATAGTTTGTGTTGATACATAAAGTCAAATGAAGCTAATCTACTCTATTCCAGCTGTAGTGGCTTTGTAATATTAACAGTGGTACAAATGTAGGATTTTTTTCTTAGTATGCTAAACAGTCATAATTCAGATAGTACTTAAGGAGCAGATGGTAGGAGATAATAGTTCTGAGGACTGGATGGCTACTGAGAAGTAACCAAATGCCTTGAATACATGTCATGTTGTCAAGACATGTACCTTTAGCTTTCAAGAAGTGTGGTTACCCTATAACCGCAGCCTCAGCACATGTGAACTCACCAGAAGTTTGGCTTAATTAAACTTTTGAGGAGTTTTTGAATGACATTTTGAACTAGGTAACTATCGCCTCCTCATTACTAACATTACTAACCTCATTACTAACATTAGAATTTAACCTGAGAGGATGTAACTTTAAACACTGGGATAATAATTCTAACTTCACATTTTAATCTGCTTTAGAGAGAACAGAATCAATACATAGAACTTGTCTGGGTGAAGAAGTATCTCTTAAACCTACTAGGAAGGTCCAATCTTGAAGTAGCCTCATCTTGATGAAAAGTAGCAACTCATTTTTCCAGCATAACTAGAAAATATGTCACTCTAGATAAGAACATCTCCCAGGTGACTAAATATTTCCATGTTCAGGTCTATTATTTCAAAAATAGCAATAGTAAACAATAGGTTAAGGAAGTATGGTATAATGGGAAGACCTTTGGCTTTGGTTCCAGTTAGGTGAGAATTAAGACCCTGGGCTTGCTACTCACAAGCTATGTGGCCTTAGACAAGTCACTTAGCATCCCTCATACTTGGTTTCATCATCTGTAAAGAAATATAATGTTACTTATCCCCTAAGGTTGTTCTGAGGGTTAGTCTCAGGCAGATAAGGGGAGCTCAATAATATAGAATTGTTCATTCTATAATTATGTGTAGAGACTGATGGAATTTTAGAGCTCTTCAAGAAAAAACAATAGAAAGAGAGCTGGAGAGGTCTCAAATTCAAATGCTGTCAGAGGCAAAGCAAATGCATGAGTAACGGGGACAACGGGTAGAGTAGGTAGAATTGGGGAATGTATAAAAGCCTTGTTAAGGCTTTTAGATTAAAAATCTTTTAAACACTGTGGACAAAAAAAAATCTCACTTCAATTCTTCAAATATGATCCCAGGCCATCAACCTGTAATGCTTGGTATCCCAACATAATTATTTTAAAGGTAAAAAAGTCAAGGCTCAGAGAGACTTTCCTTGTCCTAATCACCCAGCAGCTTAGTGGCAGAGTTGGAATCAGACTCTCCAGTATGTTTACTTGAGCTTCTTTCTTTCAATTGCAAGTTTGTCTCTTTTGGAATCCCTAAGAAATCGAATTCCTTTTCCGGTTTCTGCATGTTGCTTTCCTCAGACAAAATTAAAACTATTTTCCTCAGCCATTCTGGCCAATGAGAAAACAACTTCAGCTACCTCCACACTGGGCCTCAAATAATGAGGCTCCGATAAAATGCTCTCCCAGCTTGCATTCTTCTGATTTTTCAACCCTGGAGATAGCTAGCTACAGAGCTTTCCTCTCTCTTTAAGCCCCAATTTCTAATCTCACCAATTTTCTTTCAGCTATTCTATTATCACCACTGCCTTACATAATTCAATTTTGATTTATCTTTCTCATCGTTCTCAGATCAATAGCTCCCGTTGGCATTCAGATAAATTTGAGAGTTGCCTAATAGCCATGAATTTTTACTGCTTATCAGAGATATAATGAGAAGTCAATCAGTTGTGCACTACTTATTGTACACATGTAGAAGAAAATAGTAAGTATACAGGTTCTAGTGTGCCCTGGCTGAAGAATAGCTTTGATAGTTGCTAACATTCATTCTGTGTTTAATAACTGTCATAGGGACTTCACATGTATTAATTCATTTAATTCCTACATTAGAAGGTAGGTGCCAGTATTACTCCCACTTTACAGATGAAGAAGTTGAGGCATACAGACATTAAGCAATTTGCCTGAGGTCACACAGCTATAAGACTTGGAAGCCTGCTCCATAGTACATGCTCTTAGCTATTATATTCTACTGTCTCTTGAAATATATTCGCATTATTTAAACAAAAGTTGTATTAAGTTAAAAGAATTTTAAAGAAAACGAGAGTCCCCGTTATACATTGGCCCAAACTCCCTCCCTATCTAACTTCCTTCCTTCCTTCCTTCCTTCCTTCCTTCCTTCCTTCCTTCCTTCCTCCCCTCCCTCCCTCCCTCCCTCCTCCCTCCCTCCCTCCCTCCCTCCATCCCTTCCTCAGATATGTCTTGAGCTCCTACAATGCTGAAGCAATATACCAAGATTTTTGCACACTGCCACCAACATGAGAGAAATCTGGATCACTGTATGAAGTGTTGACTTAACAAAACAAACTTCTTGTTCAATCAGTCTGTTCAACCCTGTGCCTAATGACCCCAAGGACCTAGTCTGTATTTGTGTTACATTTTATCTAGCTTATAGATGACAGAATACCATGAGCTTTTGCTGAATCAGATTCTCCAGCATCTGAACTACTAGGGGGTAGGTGAAGCACTGATCCATTCAGATTAAAGAAGCAATCTAAACTTAGGAAGAAACTTTCTCAATAAATGTTCTTAGTCATAGGGGTAGTGATTTATATCAGATGAAGAAGGAGAGCAGCAATATATAACAGTGCTTCTGACAGCCCTGATATTTAACCCAGATTATTTATATGTATCACAGGCTTACACTTGTTTGCAACCTTGGCAAAATTTTCCTTTGTCTTTATACTTTACAACAGCATCATTTGCTTTCGTTTACACATACAACAGAAATGCTATAAGTCAAAATGTCTTTCAAAGGAGCCACATCCTTTAACAAATGTAAAACATGTGGAAGAATAAAACAGCTAAACTCTAAAAAGAAAAATGGGTTTTTCTAGCTACTGACTGATATCTAAATATAAAAGGATGAGTTATAGGAATATATTTGCCTTAGTTATAACATTTATTGGGCTCATTTTGGTTTAGCATACTTTTTCAAGCTATTAAAAGAAAGTCAGTGTTAATTGCCATAGTATTCATAATAGTAAAAACAGAACTGACATTTATTTTGTGGGACTTTTACAGTTTTAAGGCTGATATTCTACAGATCCGAAGGCAAATTAACCATATCCTGTTTCCCAATTTTAATCTTCAAATGTGTTTTTCTTTACTTTTGAAAACAATGCTTATAGTCATCTATTTCAATATTTTACGCTGTGTTTTTGTTTGCTGGTAAGTAAAAGTTTAAATTCAAGGACATTTACTCATGATGTACCAGCCTTAATTATTTGTTTTTTAACTACATTATTGTTTTTTTGTGTGAGCGATCATAAGCAGAGAGAATTTTTCAGCATAACAACTTTGAAAATTGCCTAAGTGACTCTCTCCATTGAAAGAAAGCTGTTTGGGCAGGTCCATATGTACTCCACCTAGCACATTAAAAATACTAACATTAAAGGCATTTTTTAATAACCATTTTACATTGATTTAAAATAGAATCCTAGTAAACCCTATAAGAAAAATACTGACAGTCTTGTAGAAGAGTATAATTTGAACTATGAATTTTACATTGAATCTAATAAAGAAAATGTCAGGCATCATGTGGAATGTTGGACTCAGTTTTACTTATATTCAGTAAAGGAGAATGAATCTGGAATACATTCACATAAAGAGCAAAAAGACAAAGAATGTGTCTGTTTCCTACTAGGATTGGACTCTTATCTGCAATGGTCTGCAATGACAATAAAAATGTAAAAGCATAAAGCATAGATTGATCAGTCCTTTCTTTCTAGTCAGCTTAAAAGGAGAAATGATTGAAATCTAACAGGAAAGCCTGCGTATGCATCAAATGGTCAAACTGCGAAAATCACACCAAATGAAGCAACTTAACTGAAAAACTTGCCAAGAGTTGGGTTTGCTGGTGAGCAGCTGCCACCTGGATATACTGGTAAAGTTACCATTCATGATTGCTATTGATACTGAGTTGAGACTTCCTAATTTGGAACCAATAGTCTCAAGCTTAAACTACTTGTCCATCATGGATGATAATAATTGAAAGTTCCTGATTTGTGTTGCCTGGGACCTTCAGAAAGCACTTCATCATATTCCTGAATTTTCCTGCCTTCAAAGACCACTTGATCTGATTCAACACAGCTAGAGTACTTGTGGCAAATAGCCACATGTACAATGGTACTTTCTTGAACTAGAAGAGAATGCTCATTTACTCCAATTTTGTGTTTGCTACACAGATAATAATAATTTAGCAACATGTGTCACTCACTCAATGAAGTTTTAAAATATTCAAAGTTGGAAATAATGGGATTACTGTCCAGACAAAACACAGAAATAAAGTTGATCTAGATTTATTTTCTATGCCTAGGACCAGAAGAGTGGGAATTAAGAAGCATTGTGAGATAAATAAATATAAGACAAGGTGAGCTACTGAGCTGTAGTAATGGTGAGGTTGTGTATGCCCTAGAAATTGCACAATTTTAATAGTCAAAATAAATGATAATTAGGTCATGGGCTAAAGTATAGGCAGTCTAAATGTCAAAGTGAAGAAAGTAGATTATTGGTAATTATAAAGATGACCAGGATAGAAAGATATGATGAACGAAACCAGATGTGTTAGTTGAGAGCACTGCTAAAATGGCTGATTAATCATTGGGGCTAAAAGAAGAAAACAAGTTACATAAGAATGAGATGGAAGACAGAATACAGTGGGGAGGAAAAACTGGAGGCTGCTATGGCAAGGATAACCATAATTAATGACTGAGAATGTGGGAAAGTTGAAAATACAGGAGCTTGTTTCACAAAGTTGATGATACTGGAGATGAAGCAATTTTGAATGACACATGGAGCAGCCTTGCAAGTGAGTAACTGCATAGTGTGGCAGGGGAACCTAAAAGAGCTGAGAAGGCCCAGAAATTGTGGGATCAGAACATTAAGACTGCCATTACATAAATGTTGAAGTTACAGAAAGTATATATAACTGACAGATGAAGAGAAAAAAGTATGTTTGCTATTAATACACTTGAGGAAGACAGATTCATTCATTCTTTCATTCAATCATCTAACATTTGTTTAGTTCCTTCTACTTTTCAATGACATTGAATCAATTCAAGAAGTAACATATCTCTTTATCTTAGAGATAAAGGTGGGAACTAAATTTATAAGTGGGTAACACGGATATCAAAAGAAACTCACAAGAACTTAATTCTTAGAACTCTTAGTTTGATATAGAATTTTATTTTATAATATCATCTATTTTTCTTATGTTTTTATTTGAAAATCAATAGATCAGATATCTACCACCCCCAGTCCTTGACTTTATGAAATATCTCCTTGTTTATAGCAGAATTGTAGGACTGATTCAGTATTTTTTTTTTAAAGTAATCTGAATTGGAATCAGTAGTTGAAATCTAAACTCAATATTTTTTTCTTTTTCTAGCCAAACACACTTATCCAAATTATTCTGCTTCCAACAATGAAAGTTATTAAATTTTTAAAATCCACCAGACAGCCTCCTGGAAATCATAGTTACTATTAAAAAGTAATAATAACTAAATCTTCTATTAGGGGATAAAATGTTTCATGGTTTTGTTTATTCTGTCAACAGGTTCTGAATACCTACTATGTCCCAAGCACAGTGAAAGAAGCAGGGGATATAAATGGGAATAAGACTTGGAGTCTGTATTCAGAAAATTCATGTTCAAGTCATTGGAGACAAGTGCAAACATGTACTATGGAATACAATGGAATACAATAATATCAAAGCTATAAGGAACCTGCTGGGGTAGGAGCAACTAAATCTGTTAGCAGAGTCAGGAAAGGCTTCATAGAATAGTTAATGGAGCTAGGTCTTAAAGGATGTGGGAGAAGAGTGCAGAGAGAAGGGGTACGTAAGAATCTTTTAGGTAGAATACTACAGGCATGGAATGCTGATAGGGCATGGAATGCTTAGGGAATGACACGAAGTGTAGTTTGGTTAGACCACTGGGTGAGGGAGTGGATCACATGGGGTGGTAGTAAGTGGTAATGACGCAGTAAATGACCTTCTCAAAATATAAGTCTATGTATGATATTATCCCTTACCTAAAACTCTTTAACAGCTTATCTTTCACTTCCTTTTGAAATGTGCAATGCCTTGAATAATATGCCTTTCCCTCCTCATCTTTTGCCACTCATTTCCTTATATGCTATGCTACACACCATAAAAACAAATTTAAAAAATATTTACTGAGCACTTACTAGGTGCTGGAGATGCTGCAATGACCAAACAGGGCCTGCCTCAGGATCTCTGCACATATTGTTCCTTTACTTAGAACTCTCTTCCATCCATTCTTTGCATAAACAGCTCTTCTTATCATTTAGGTCTCAATTTCTGTGTTCACCATAGGAAAAAATTCCCTATGCATTCAATGTAATGAAGACCCTGATCATTTACTCGTTTTCAATTCTTGCTTGTTTCCTCCCACTAGAATGTGAGCCCCAAGAGGAAAAGGGTTTTTGATTGTTTTTTTCACCACTGTATCTACAATGCCTAGAAGAGTGCTCAGCTCAGAGGAAAAAACTCAGTATTTTGAATAAATGAATGAATAGCATTAGCTACAATTTATAAATATTTTACATATTTGTTTTTTGTTTTATTTTACTTAATCTTATGTTATTTTTGCTCTGCTTCTCAAATTAGAATGAAAACTCATGAGAGCAGGAGGAACTCAACCTGTCTTGTTCACCTCATCTCTCCTCACCATGACTAACACAGTGCCTGGCACCTGACAGTGCTAAATATTTATTAGATTAATGAATGGAAAGAAATGGAGAAGTTGAAGAGGTAGGGAGGATGAAGAAGCCACACCAAAACAGAAAATTTGTGGAGAAAAGCTGGGTCATTGTGTTGGTTTTGTGTCATTCTGGGAGAAATGAAGAAATGAGTTCACTGTAGACATGTTAAGTTTGAAGGCGTCCTCCATACAAGTTTAGAATATGAAACTTGAGTTTGGAATTCCGTAAGGAATAGATATGGCGTCTTCAGTGGTCAGAAATTGAAGTAAAAGGAGTGAATAAGATTATTTTTGGAAATCATGAAGTATAACCTTCTCAAAATGGAGGTCACAAATGGAAATACACAAAGGGTAGCTTGATTTATTATTTTATTGAAGGATACCTAGCTGTATCTTGATATTGTGAGGTTGAATATTTCTTAGAGGAATGATTAGTCTGTTAATTTCAGTAATAACACAGAACTATTTTACATGCACTTCACAAGTTTCATTTTTCAACCCCAAGTTTTTGCAATAAGATAAGAAGAGTTTGATGGAAACTCTTACTAATAAACTCCCTATTTCACTCTTCCAGGCCCACTTTTGGCCTATATATGTATATACACATGCCATTATATACCTTCTAAATCCACTATCAAGTAATATAAAGAACATTAATATAAGATTTATTAACAGAAAATCCTATGTGTGCTGAAATTTCCAGAGCATGAAATTTATAATAAAGCTTAATCAACCTGAGAGCTAGAGATGTATAGATAAGCAATGGTCGAAAGAGAACTGCAAACACAAAAATCATAGAGACGTTCTTGATGAGGATGCTGTGTAGCCAGCCCTTTGTAAGATATCACTCAGAAACAATCACCCAAATATATAGACCATCACGATCATCACGGCCCCACAGTAAATTGCATGATTCTAAAGCGAGAGGTGGCAAATTTTTCCTTCAAAAGGACAGATAGTCAATATTTTAGGTTTTGTGGGTCAAGACACAAAACTGAGGAAATTATGCAGGTAATTATATAGAAATAAAAACATTTTATTGGTGAAATTCCAAGAATAAGAACAATGATAGGGTTCAACTTTTTTTAAGACAGGTCTATTAACAAGAATGGAATTCTTTGCTTTTTTAATATAATATTTGCTTAATTGGGGTTCAAATATATTGTTCCCTATCATCAAAATCAATTGCAAATGTTAATCTGTTAAAGCTGATCTGCAATGAAATTTTACATATTTCATATTTAAAAATGTCTTTCTATACAGACAGGTATTGCCAAATACTGATATCAATCCATAAAAATGATTTTAATTAAGCATATTCATTGCTTGGAAGGCACTTATAGACTTCTATTATACTCTTCTTTTGATATTTTCCTTTTAGCATGTTATTACATTGCAGATTAATTACTTCAAATGGAAAGTTATGTGGAAGCTTCCCAACTGCACAGTTAAATGGATTTTTAAGTATGGAAATTTCTTTTGTACTTACATAGAGGTCTGAAAAAAACTACTGGATCTATAGTTTGAGTTCAGAGAATATATCTGCTGCAAATTTGTGTGGAAATGGAGATCTTGCTTTTCATTTTACCTTTTGACTGCACAAGAAGTGCATAAAGCACCTTGACTTGTGTGTGGTAGGCAAAATTCTAAGATCCTCACCCTCTGATGTACACACCTTGTGTAATCTCTGGAACTGTGAGTAGGATGGATTTTATTCCCATGATTAGGCCTGACCACATGAACCCTTTAAATCTGGCCTAGAGGTCAGAGACAGAGGAAGTCCAGGATTCTAAGGATGAGAAAAATTTGATGCATCATTGCTGGCTTGAAGATGGAGAGGATCATATAGCAAGAAATGTGGGTAGTCTCTAGATGCTGAGCGTGGTTCTTGGCTGAAGTCATCAAAGAAACTTAATTTTCTGTCATATAACTGAAAGGAATTGAATTCTACCAACAGCAAGAATGAGCTTAGAAGTGGGTCTTTCCATAGAGCCTCCATAGGACAACTCAGGCTGGCTGACACCTTGATTTCAGTTAATAAATGGGTTTTGCTTTAAGCTGCCTAGTTTGGAGTAATTTGTTACTCAGCAATAGAAAAGTAATATATTTGATTCAAACAATGTAAGTTATTATTGAAATGACTTTACTCCAGTAACTATTTCACATATAAGAACTGTTTTGCTTATAAGTTCAGGTTGAATCCATTAAGAAACATTATCAAGTCTGAAGCAAAGCTAATTTCCAAAATTATTTGATATTTGAACATAACGGTTCAAGGTTGTTCTTTTTGTTCAGAAAAATTTCAGTGAGCTCTGTGTTAACAAAGAAAACTTGACTGCCATTAAGCCATTGAACCTCTGCATGGTGGGGCAACTCAGAATATTTAGTTTCTATTTCTGACAAAAATTCATGGAACTAACAATGGTTAAAGACACAAGAGTGAAGGAAGTTCACCATTGACACCATTGGTTAAATAATACACTATAGATTCAAATATTTGCCACAAAGTACCTAGTGATGGATAACACTTTAAACACCTGTTCACTTTTACAAATTTTGTAAATTTGCAAAACTCACACTTTCCCTGCTTTATACGTATTTTCAACACCATTAGTTATCACATGTTAGCTGGTTCCACTTCAGGTTGTACTGAATTAGTGTTTTCTCAACTTAAAAAATTTCTTGCCTGTAGTTGTTCCACACAGACTAGTCACAGGGGCTAATTCTTCTGTCACTTTATACTTGGCATTGGCTCCTCAAGTAAACAACACAGAGCAGTATCAGCAACATCGGTTGGCTGATCAACAGCCAAGGAAACTACTCAAAATCACTTGCTTTGTTTTTCGATTGACTATTGATGTTGCTCCCAACATTCTTAATTCTTTCAGCAACTGTTCTTTCAAAAAGGCTAAAAGTCTCAAATAAGTTTACTTTCTCTGGATAAATTCCTTCAGCTACTGCAGTGAAACGCAATCTAATTAACTCAATGTTAGCAAAGGGCTTTCCTTGCTGGAGTAACAAATGAGTGACTCAGAAACTTACTTTGGTTGCATCTTCATTTTTATTTTTTACTTTTGAGGAGAAATTCTGCTATGATGAGATATTCTATTTTAATTTTCTAATTTTTCTGACTATCGTTTTCTTATGAATTAGGAATATTGCCGATGAGTGCTTAGTTTGGTGATGTTGACATACGTTGTACTATTTTAGCACAACTACAGTGCCACTGCCTAATAAATGCAATGCTTTGCCAATGCTGTGATATGACCATATGTGTGGCACTTGAAAGACTGTAGAATTATAGCTGTGTCACTGTGATTATTAGTACACTGAGCAGCAATGTGAAGTGATGAGAGCACAACGTGGAGTCCCTGTGGTGGCTACTCTGTCACTGTAGTGTATAAAAAGCCAGAGAAAATACATAAACAGATGAGCATGGTTGTGTTCTAATAAAACTTTATTTATGGGCACTGCAATTTGAATATAATTTTCACGTGTCATGAAATATTATTATATTGATTTTTCTTCAACCATTTCAAAATGTGGAAACCATTCTTAGTTCACAGGCCCAACAAACACAGGCAGTGGCCAGATTCGGCTGACAGACCATAGTTTGCCAGGCCCTGTTCTAAAGCTTAAATGTTTCATGCTCAAGGGCAAAACAGGGTGGTTATTGATCAGGGTCTCCACAGGTCACTATAGAACTCAGATTAAATATGAATCTGGAAATGCACACAATATTTATTTCAGAAACATCATTTTGCTTAAGCCTTGATGTAAGATGCACAATAAAAGAGTCAAACATCAAAATATTCCTTGATGCGCTCCTTAAGGCAGTGTTCCTTGACAAGGGATCAAGCACATTGGGGGAAGGGGTGCTTATTATAAATGCATATTCATGCCCCTCCTCTAATCTTCCTTCATTAGAAAGCTACACTTTTAATAAGCTATCCAGTTAAGTTTTGTGTATACTAAAGTTCAAGAACAACTTCCTTAAGATGGAGATATTTTCGTAGGCATTATAAGTGACCAAATCAATGTTTCATGCTCATGTGTGAAACCAGAAGAGCCCATATGTATATCTAATTATCTATAGAAATGTTGTGAAAACTGACTGTGGCATAAACCCATGCCGTAAATATCACTCTAACAAATTGGTAATAGGACAAAGGGAAACTGGGAAACTCAGTTTTACATGTATGCTAAACATACACACATAGTGCACATACACAGACATACACATAGACACACACACAGTCTCCTGCCCTTCAGTAAGAAACAATTTAATGTATCCATAAAATTTTTATAACTTTCTCCTTATAATTATTCAGGCTATAATTTCATGTATTGATATCTATGATTATCAGCAATTTGTATAATTGCATTCTGAGAAGGTATTAGGAGAGAAGAGGATAATAATTTTAAATCTGATTTGAATTCTTGTTTTCTCCAGAAAACTTTTCCTTTGCCAAAACCTTTATTCTTTGAAACTTTGAAGCTTGTGCTAACTGGTGAGACCAAGACTTAATATAAATGATTTTTCATTTAATCCTTAGGCAATACAGGGGTTCTGGAATATTCTCATTTGTCTTAATTAAAATTTTCAATGTTTTAAAATATGCTCACAGAAACCCAACTCTCAAATATGAGAAAAAATAAACAATAATTTCTTAAGACATAGCACAGACCACACAGTAACAAAGGCCAATAATGATGACAATTTTTTAAAGAATGCATCTGGGTATAATTGCTTATGAGAGCCACATTTGAAGTCAAGTTAGGATTACAAGGGAAGTATAATCTGAATTTTGAAAGTTCCATAGCAGTCATTTAAAGATAACATATACATTAACAATACCTTACCACATGCACTTAAACACATTTCAGAAACTTATACTCATCATTAAAAAAGCAAATGTTTTTATTTATTGTATAAACAATACTGCAGCAATAGCAAAAATTTTAAAAATAAATAAAAATCATGCAAAATCCCATTACCTTAAGAAATCAATATTCTCCTGCTCCCTAGTCAAAATGCACTCATTATTTTTACAGTTGCCAATCACAACAGGGATAAAACTTTGTGTCCTTGGAAAAACAAGAATTTTCCATGTTGCTTCATTGTCATCATTAAGGATCATTTACAGTAAGGGCATTGAGTAGGTGAATTTTAATTATATTCCACAGTCTCTGAATGTTGGATAATGAACTTAATTGCTAATTTCTTAATTTTAAAAATGTATTCAAACAAAAACTAACTAGAGGGAAACCAGCCAAGTGCTCCCAATTGTTAGGTGGAGATTGGGGTGAGGTAGGAGATAGCTTTCTCTGTTAGATCAATATACCAGTTGTTGTTGTCATACATCTTACTCAGCAGTTAGTATGGCAACCGACTACGAAACAAAGTTGTTCCACACCCTTTTTCCTTTTTTCCTGGGCACACAACTAGATTACATTCTCAGCTTCGCTTACAATTAGGTTTGGCCACATGACAGAATTCTGGATAATGGAATGTTAGCATAATCAATGTGCAACACTTCTAGACTGGACCATCCAACTTCCCATTTGCCAACTTCCATGATCTTTCTCATTCTTTCACTGGAAGGAGACAATTATGCAACCTTGGAAGCCATGTCTTGAAGATGATAAGGACTCCATTAACTTGGGTCCCTGAAGGACTAAGTGGAATAGAGTATCCCCTACTTTCCACTAACCTGGAATAGCTCAGGACTGTTTTGTGAGCAAGAAATAAACTGTTAGTTGTTTAAGCAATTTTAAACGTTGTGGTCAATTTTTTACAGCAGTTATTGTTACTGTTATTATGTAATTGGGGATAAAGGCAAAGAGGAGGTTGCATTTTCTCACTTTCTTCTTTCCAAGACAAAACTGCTAGCACTCTTGTCCCTCCACTGCTTGCACCACTTCTGACTTCATTGTCATCACCACCTCTAGTTTCCACTTGAGCCTGTAGTAGAGCCTAAAGGCAATGGTTGTATGCTTTCCTATCGATACAAAAACTGGGTGAGCCTTATCCAATTTCTATCATCACTTCTAAAATGGCAAAATAACCATTTAATCCTGTAGTCTTAGTTCTTCTTAACTGACAGCTCCGATAATGTAAAACCACGCATGTCAACATTTTACAAAAAAGAATGAATTAGAATTGACTGAAACCTCCAAAAGTGCTTAGTACATCTGCAGATATAGTTCTATCTAGGACATGCATGGCTGGTAATTCATTAGATTGTTTTGGCAACCAATATTTATCCATTTAATTAAAATTAAAGGCTTGAAGAAAGGCATGCTGTTTCTGCAATTTCAGGAATGTTTGATCTTTTGCCAACAATAACACTGAAATGTAATTATGCCCATTATCTGCTATATCTATCATGAACCTAACCATAAAATGTAACTGTACAGCATCATGTCTTATTCTTAGAAACAAACAAAATATCAGATTCCTAAGTGCAACTTTCATCACCTCTGTATGTATCTAATCTTGACTAGGTCTTCAATTTAACTTTGCATTCCTTAAATTCAACTGACAACCTATCTTATTTCCTACGATAGCTCTTGCAGAACTTTTCTACTCTTCTTAAGTGTCCACCTCCAACCATGCATTTCTCATTTTCAGCATTATGTTACTGAGAAGATGCAGGCCATCATAATGAGTTCACTCAAATTCTTCACCTTTGACCTATCTACATTTTTATCTGTGTTTCTCCTTATTTTCCTTACCAGATGAATAACTTTCCAATATCTCTCTGAAGGCTTATCATATACTATACCTCCTAGAACCTAGACACACACCCACCCTTACTCTTGATTCAATTTATTTTCACCTCCTCCAGGTTTTCTCCATGAAGCTTCCTCATTTTCCCAGTACATACAGTTTTCTCTTCTTGTCTATTAAAATCTTATTCTCAGTCTAAAACAAAATTCTACATATCCATAAAGACAAAAAAAAAAAACAAAGGAAATCTTCCTCAAGGACTCTTAACATTATTCCATCTTTTTCCTCCCTTTTACTAACAAACTTTTAAAAGAATAATCTACATTCCACTCCCTTTCCTTCCCCAGCCATTTGTTTCTTAATTTGTCTTAATCTAGATTTATGAGGAAGTGGGCTGGATATTGTCAGTGGAAGATGTGCTAAGATAGCCCTAGAAATAGAAGAGCAAAAGCAAGACAAAACGACAATGTGTTTGGAGGGAAATATACTTATCTTATTGGTGGTAGAACTGTGTACTTGCAGGGCAAGAATGGGAGAAGGCTAGGAAATCAGAATATGATAGAGCATCAAGAGCCCTGAACATTAAGATCTGTGTACCATATTCAGTGATTTTACTATAGTTATTTTTAAGCAAATAAATACTTCACAACCTCTAAAACCACCAAAATATGAGAACACACATGAAATTCAGGAAAATGGGTAGTAAGGGACCTTAGCTCTTCTTCTCAGTCCCACTTCCTTGTGTTTTGCTACATCTTAGCACTTATTTCTTGCTATTATATTCTTCTGCCTTTAGACCACATCTAATTATCAATGTCCTTATCACAGTATGACAATTCACAGCTTTCTTTGCCTCTATCAGAACTGAAATTTTCATGTTATATTTCGTATAATATATGAAAGACAGTGAATAGATATCTGTGTGTATACATAAGTCATTAATAAAGGATATTCTGGTTAAAAGAATGAGAAATAACTGTTTACCATCACTTCCAAAATTTCCTATGAGCTTTTTGAAATACGATTCTTTCACAAGGCTGCTGTGACTACAATAGGGAACTTACTGAACCAGTAATTTAGCCTTACAAACAGATTTGCTCTTTTAGGAATTAAATGTATCCAGTTGTCACTGTTCCTTCTGAGCTTTCTCATGGAATTACAGTAATGGTGTTTTAATGAAGCAAAGTCCGTGGGCTGACCTGATTATGTGCATAACTACTGACAGGAACGGAAAGCTGACACGTACTGATTGCTTTCTATGTCCCAGACACTGTTCTATATGCTTTATATTTAACTTACTTAATTCTTAAACTAAGAAAGATGTCTCAGAGAAATCAGGGTTTGGGCTAGTGGAATAGGCGGGATCTGCCCAGGCAGATGAGTATCTGGCCCACGCTCTTACCATCACATCATTTCGGCCTTTCCTCGGGCACCAAAAGCTGCTGCTTATATGTACAACCTATCTTACGTCTGCTAAATCCAGTAAAAGCAGTCAGTGCAGACAACAGAGGCAAGGAGTGTTTTCACAAAAATGCCATAATTTAAGGGAAATTGACCTGAAGAAAGAGATGTTATATTTTTCCCCAATAAGAAACAAACGTGCATGGGTCAGTTTACCTGGTTTTCAGATTAGAAAGCCGATGACATTGCTCTACGATAACTAAACAGAAATTAGATTATTTTTCTGGATGGAAGGGAAGGGCCAAGATTATTTATGCACTGGTGATTACAGAGGGACAGATGGGCAGCAGTAAGGATCAGAGTCTTCTCACAGATGTTAGAGACATGAGGGGAATGAGAGAACAGAGAAGAAAGGCACAGAGACTAGAGAGAATTCTATAGCTATTTCTATACATTTCTATAGATGTTTGTTTATAGGTCTTATTTTCCCAGAGTTTAATTTAAATTCAGTCTTATTTATTAAAGTTTCCATCCTTGGTCACAAGAAAAATACTATTATTCTGAAATATCTAGTATTTAGTAGAAGGACTAAAGATATGCTGATTATCAGTATCATTTCAACAATCTAAGGGCTATATTAGCACTTCATTGTCTTTAAGGAAATATTAGGGCAAGCTCGAGTATTCTTTTTCTAGATTTTTCAGACACTGACCTTTCCTCTGGGGTAACAGAGTGTTAGTTACAGCAGCAGGTCAGCTGATCCAGGTCCAATCAAGGTCTTTGGTCAAAAAGATTTCAGCGTCCGGAACAAGAAAACTATAGATGTTAACTGGGGTCAACCTATAGCTAGCAAGACCTATTACCTTCTTTAATAAGTAGACACAAGCTATGTTTACATTAAGGGGCAGGTGTAGATTCCCCTACACTCCCACTAAGTCAAGACAGGTCATGGAAGGCGAAAAAGACTTAAGTAGCAAAGAGACAGCTGAGTATATGTTGAGCTGGAGGTTGATCTATGAAGGAGGGCATTAGCACAGTTTATTTCCATGATATCTTTCCAGAAAGTTAAGCATTTTTTTCTTCCACTGTGTCAACTTTTCCAAGGCTAGCACAGAAATACTCCACGAATCAGAATACAGACTCAACTGGAATAGTTTTGAGTTTTTCTGACGAGGCTTAATTGTTACATGATACAAGATTCTAAACCTAACTTGTAATTAACTAGGATGAAATGCTTAATATAGGCAAACTTAATTGCCACCTCATATGCTTACTCTTAAGAATATGAAATGTAAAATATTTGCGGGGATGCATTTATTTCTTACTTAGCAGAAGTTGTAAGGCAAGATGGCCAGGAAAAAAATATCCAATAAAATTCCAGAATTTACCCAAATAGCAATAACTTTAAAAGGAATAAACAAAAATAGTTGTATTGTCTTATCCGATTACAGTTTTCTAGAATGACCTAATCCCCACCCCAGACATGCAGATTAGTCTGCACTAATGCCAACATCTCAGACATGTGGTAAGGCATTTATCTCCCTTCCACTTAAGAAATAGCTCGATGCTGTATATTAAAGCAGAGAAATAATTTATTTCTTCAGCATTTCCAAGAGAAATTTTCAGTGCCATAAGTTTCTTTAAGTGATAAATGCCTTTTTAACAGAAGGGAAAAATTGAATAAACCAATCATGGATTCATGAAAGGTATGTAAAAAGAGTTTCTGAAAAATGAATATTTACAAACATTGAAATATGTCCTCTACATTGCGTTAAGCAAAAATATGTAATGAGAACTTTCTAGCCTTGAGATTCACTTCAGTGATTAAAAAAGGTCAAGAAGATTTTTGAAAGGACATTATAAAAATAAATCTATTTATGCATCTCTTCAAGCATCACTGTAGAGTTTTTCCACTCCACCTCATTCTCCCACCTGTTTGGAAAGATACGTCCTGGCAGTGGGTCTAGGACCTAATATCATTCCTAACTACATACAAATTGAATTCCAGCCTCACAGCATCAAATCTCTGGGGAATAAAATCTGGCCACATAAGAAGAACACAAACTGTTCCTTAACAAGATGGCAGGTATTTGGCACATGGTTTGGGTTTTGTTTAAACAAGCTGATTAGCAGTATCACGTTGGCAAGTTCATTGTTTATAATCATTCTATTTCATTTGTCTATAAAAAGTAGATGCACACATTCTGTTTTATAAGCCTGGTATGAATCAATAGGGATTTTTTTTTCTCTCAAGTAAATACTGCATAGCTAAAAACAAGGAGGAAAAGAGATAATTTAAGTGCAAGGGATTTTAAAGCCCACCAACATTGCTGTAAGAAAAAGGTTTCTGCTAACAATTACCCCATTAACCACACTCAAACTTTTGTGGAAAAAAAAATAGACAACACCAGTAAATCTCACTGTATTTCCGGCTTAAAATCATTGTAGATAAATGGACTCACATCTAGGATTATTACTTTTAAATATCATTTTCAAATCCTTCTTGCCAAAGAAGTCTCAGCTCTTTCTCAAGAGAACCAACACATTTAGGTATTTGTGAAAAAGTAGTAAGTTAATTAAACTTGTTTAATGACTGGTGTTTGATAACTGAATATTAGGATCCAGACATGTTTTAATACAAATAATGTCATTTCGATTTTCACAGGGGCAGAGCTATGAGAAATCTGTTCTCTATATCCTCCTACTGATTTAATATCTCCCTTTCTAACCCAACCCAAAGATTCTTAAACCATATCCTCAACTATTTGATGCTCTTGATTTTTTCATTTCTGTTCTCAATTCTAACCCCTGCTATTGTTTTTAGGATCAATATCCATTATCCCTTTTATTCCAAGTATGGAAATCGAAACAGTAAAGTGCTTAGAGACATGAACTTGAGTACACGGCAGGCCTAGGTTCAAGGCCACACACTCCAGCTTAGCTTCTCAAACCCCAAGCTGACTCATCCAGTACCCATCTTGTTTGGTTCTGAGGCTCCAGTGAAATAATGCATGTAAGTGCTTAGAACAGTGGCTAACACAAAATAAATATGTTTTTTACTAGCAAATAACTAATATTTATTAGTTTTCATTATGATTTTTACTACATATTTTTCTTTCCTTGCCCTCTTCTGGCTTTGTATAAACTCTGCCTATAAATATATTAAATCTATTCCTTTTTGTGTGTGTGTGCTGAGGAAGATTCTCCCTGAGCTAACATCAGTGCCAATCTTCCTCTATTTTGTATGTGGGCCACTGCCACAGCATGGCCACTGACGAGGGGTGTAGGGCACGAACCCTACACCAGCGGAGTAGGGACAGTGAAGCAGAGCATGCCGAACTTAACCAATAGGCCACCAGGCCCCTCTATTCTATTTTTATTTAAACTATTTTTAAATTTTATTAAAAAATAAATTCTCCCTCTCTCTGGCTACTGCCATATCTATTTTCCCTCTTATCTACAACGTCTTGAAAGAATAGGCTAGACATCCTGTCACCACATTCTCACTCATTCCTTTATTCCCGAATGCACTGGTTTCTGTTTAGTACCCCAACCCTAGCACATTTTTTTAGGTGACAGTCTTACCTACTCACTTTCTTCTAGCCAGAGCCCTTGCTAGAACTCCAGACTCATCTTCTTGCTGTATGTTGCAACCTGGACATATGACCATCACAGACTCAGTAAGTCTAAATCAAACACGACCTTAGTTTTCAAATTTGCTTTGCCTCTTCCATGGCCTGTTCCAGCTGGTGCACTACTATCATCCATCTGATAATGTTAAAGTAATAAGTATTATTTTAATTACAACTATAACAGCAATAACTAAAGCTACATGAATGTTTACGGTGTGCCAGGCATTGTTCTAAGTGTTTACAAATGTTAACTCACTTAGTGTTCACAAAATTGCTATGAAGTAATTATTATTATTATCTGATGAAGAACAAGCTTAAGTAACTTGCCTAAGGTCACACAGGTAGTAAGTAGCAAAATCAGGGATTCGGCCTTTGGAGCCTACACATTCAACCACTTTACTATATTGACTTCAGTTAGGAAGCCAGAAAAATGAAAGTCACTTTTAACTTAATTTCCTTCACTTCCTTTATTGGGTTAGTACCAAATTCTGCTTATTGTAGCTCCTATATACCTAACAAATAGATCTCTTCAGATTCTCATTTTATCTCATTATAAGATTGCTACATTCTTTGCTTCTAGTTCTTCCCAGTCCAACTTCCCTAATCCTGCCGAAATGAACTATCTAATATTAAATTCTGCTGAGTTACTTTTCCGCTTCAATGGCTCCCAATGACTTTGAGGATAAAAACTAAGTTTCACTATACACACACTGCCTACCTCTTCAGTGCCAAATCTTGTCACTTTTATCACCACATATAAAGTTCCAGCAGAATAGGGATCCCAAATGGAGTCTAGGCTGTGTCCAGGGCTGGAGTTCAGGCATGTGTGATAACCTAGCAGAGTCTATCGAGCAGAGGACTTAAGAACTTTCTAGGAGAATTCAAACCTAGGGACACACAAAAAAATCAAGAACTGGCCAATTTTGCCACAGATTACTTCCCATCTTGGGGTCTATGGGGATTCTGGGTGTCTCTGATACCGCCTGGTGGAATAGTAATTGTGCTTTCTACATCTGGAAGAAACGTGGCAGCTGATGGGGAATTGTGAAGTCTGGAAAAGCAGCCATAGATAACGTGGTATCTGTTGGAGCAGCAACGAAGTGTTGTAGAGGGAAATGTCGACAGGCCACCCACAGCCCAACAGAGGAGCCTGCCATGCCCAGCAGAGCAAATGCAGAACCTGTTTGGAACAAAGTTTTTTATAAAAACGTTTGAGATAATATTGATTAATCACAGACATAACCCCTCTAGGGTCTGGGAGCCTAGGGCACTTAACTATAAAGAAGCAAAAAGAAGCAGAATTTAAGTATCACTGTCAAATGACTTTTTCGGTACCAATAAGCTTATGAGGACTGAGGAAATTCAAATTATGCCAGAAATATTAAACACTCGCTAATTTTCCAAATACACTTGACTTGCTTACTGTTCTAACCCTTATCTGTGTTGGAATTATTTTCATCATATGTTATGAAGTCTGAAGGCAATGATCATCTAACCTGAAAGAGTGCTTAGCACGTAGTCGGCACCTAAAAATAGTTACTACACTGGGTTGAATAAAAGTTGAGGAACAAGTCCAATTAATTTAACTTATTAAGAAATTAAAATGCAGTAGATTCATTCATTTATTTACCCATTCTTTAATTCACTCAAAAACATTCATTGACTGCTAGGCACTGGGCTAGATTCTAGAGATGTAATGGTACAAAAGACAATTTTTGTCCTCTTGGAGCCCACTGTAATAGAAAACAGTAATGGCAACTGCTGATTTGGGGTACTTACTGTAAGACAGACACTATGCTAGTGCCTGCAAATGAATTATCTCATTTGAGTCTCACAAAATAATGATGAAATTTGTACTATTTTCCCCATTTTATAAGAAGTGGTCCCTCCAAGGTTAAAGTGATTTGCCAAAGTCACATAGCTAGGGAATTACAGACCCAGAATTTCAATTTTGGGGTCTATGTTAGGTCAATGCTAGCATTCCTCAGTCTTCCATCATTCAGCTATGACACTGACAATTTTTCCGATATCAGGTACTATTTCCATTTAAACATATTCGCTTGGACTTGTTTAGAGCAATGATGTCTATGAAATCCTTAGTTTGATTCGTTACTTATTTTTTTCATAATATGCAATAATATAAATATATTTCTATCAAAATTAAAAGTTTGTCCTCATACTATCCCAAATTCAGTGTCCCTTTGTATGGACACAACTTGAGGCATAGTGCCCTACGTCATGTTGTGTTACCTCACATGAAATTGGAGGGCCAAAGTGAAGCTGGGGGGTAGCAGCCATAAATCTTGCTCTTGTCTGTGACCATTGTGAGAAATCTAATTGTTATGATTCACTCTCACCTTTCACTATGATCCAAAGCCACTATTCAACAAAACCAACAGGTGTCCATGACCCATCCCAGGGAGTGGTCCCCATTACTGTCACCCAATGTCACTTCTGGGGTTTAACCTGAAATGTGTAGGTTCATAAACACAAGGCCGAAAGGCCAGGAGCCATTTGATTCTCATTTCAGTCTATCTTTTGCTGTTGTTGCTTTGTTTTGTGTACTTGTATGTATGTTTGTTTGTTTGGAGAAAGGAGTAGTTGTGGCTCTGGTACTTGTTTTAATAGACTGGGAAAGGTAAGGCAATATGGTTCTACTATAAGAGAGGCAGGGAATAAACAGACAACAAAAACAATGATTGTACAAACACATTTGCTTCTAAGCTTACCTCTAAATCTTAGACTATGCTATAAAGAAATTCGTCTTCTTCAAGGCCTCATTTAACCATGATCCCTAATTCTGAGTTGTTTCACATAGATCATTTTTCTGAAAACTGGAAACAATTGCTTTAAGGAATGGTGAATTTTTAAAGATTTAACTACTTTGATCGAAATCTTTATAAAAACACTAGTCCTTTACATGTCTCAAGTGTACTGAACTTCACCTCATCTTTTCCGTTGACGCAATAGAATATAATCCAAATTGCTTCTCTGTACAAATGGTCACATATGATTCGTGTCTGGCTACCTCCCCACCCTCATCTCATACTACTCTTTCTAGTGCTCAGCATTGTCCAAGCACATTAGATTTCTTACTGTTATTCACACACATTAAGCTCATTTATGCCTCAAAATCTTCATACTTACTGCTCCTGTACAACACTTTCATCAGTTCTTCCCATTCTTCTTCTAGCCATTCAGACCTCACTTCAAATGTCACCATCTCAGAGAAGCCTTCCATAACCACCCTTTGAAAGTTGTCCCTCACTCTTTATCACATACATTGTTTTTATTCTCTTTTATATTAATCACATGAAACTATCAAGTTGATTACGTGTTTAGTGTCTGTCTCCCTGAATAGAACATAAATTATTTAGGAAGAGGGACTGCTCTACATCTTCAGTGTCTGCTTTATTCACTGTTCTATATCCTTACTATCCAGAACATAGAAGTCAATAATTATTAAAGAAAGAATCATTTTAGAGACCAGGTGATGAAGTTTGTAGATTCACTGTACTTTCACAGAACTTGTGCTTCTCTCTTTATTTTTTCTGTCTCTTATCTTGGTATTTGATTATCATCTGTCACTTTTGACTGCTCTCACGTTGTTTTGCTCTCACATGGTGCAGTAAGACCACACTATTCTCCATAAATACAGCTTCTTTTCTTTTCTGTATGTCCACCAAACAAATGGCTCATTTGAAATTAGTATAAAGACATAGTGAATCAAATTTTTCTTCTACTCTTTTTAAAATTCTACATATATGAGGCTTTCATCTGTTTATGCCCAAGTTTTGTAGCATTTGAGATGATAAAAATAAGACCCACAGTTGTTTTCTTCTTTAGTAGAGCATGTGTGGTCTGCACCGGTTGATTTCTGATGCAGTCGACTCTAGCTATAAGAAAGGACAGAATCATTTGAGGATGTGGTGGTGGGGAACAATACAAACAATATTTATACAGATGCTCACATCCATTTGGGCCACATTCTAATTCTGAAAAAGAGCATGTAGAAGGATAGACCACAGCTTGTCCCATCTGGGTAGTAAAAGTATCTGCTGAGCACAGCAATCGGACCTCAGTGCACGTGAGGAAGCTGTTCCTGGAATAAGGTAAGTGGGAAGAAGCTAGGTGGTAAAAAACAAAACGAAACAAGAAGGCTCTTAGCAGTCCATAGATTATAACTAGACTTTACTTGGAAGAGAAAATGAATTGATTTTCTAATATGTCTAGGATTTTCCAGAATAGTCCACACTGGCTATTAGTTAACAATACATCAAATATTTCCCTAAATGAATGGTGAGGCATGGATGTGCTATAGAAATATCATCCTTACCCAAATAAGGGAACCATCTACACATTTGTATTAACTTGGCTTTTATCACATCTAAGTATATACTTAGTTTTAACGAAGCTACTGTGAGACATTTCCAAATACTACAGGGTGTATGGGGTTTGTCAGCAAACCTTAAAGATCTGGTCACCACTTGAATAATTTTAGCCCAGAAAATCTGGCTCCTGCATCTAACTAAATGTCAAGTTATGGAGTCTCATCCAACCTACGCAAAGGAAGTTTTCGTTCCTGCTTTAGATTCTAAAACTCATAATACACTTATTCTGCACAATTCAATCACAGTAGCTTTTTCATTTTATTTCAAAAAGTGTCAAATTCAAGACACAAACAAAATAAACAATTTCATTTAAATACATGTTGCAAATAATCTGAGACCTTTTTAAAATAGCAAACATGCTTTCTACCCACAATTGACATTTATAAATAATAAATTCTATGATTTCTAATGAAAGCTGAAACTTTTGACAGAGCTATTGCCAAGTTAGAATTCAAGATATCAGTTAAATGCCATTTTATTCTGGCAAGTAATAACTGAATTCACAAACACTATGCAGATATTGGCAACTCTTCCGCACACCTGTTATTATATATTACAAGGAAACTTAAATATTCAGAGTATTTGGCAAGTCATCTGCCTTGAAACTATGTTGGTAATCAAAGTTGAGAGCAGCATATAGATATATACTGTTCTTTTCTACTGAGAAAACATTACCATATATAAAACTACTGGTGCCTAGCATCTGGCCTTGCAAAATAAGAATTAAAAACACAGACTCCTCCATTCTCTGTCAGGTGACATAAGCGCTGAGCCTTTTGCTTTTCACTGGAATCTGCAGGAAGAGGGCTGAAGAACGCCTGTCTTGTGAGACGTATGTATTGACCTCAAAGGGTGAAATGCAGGGCACTATTTATTCAGGTGAAAAAATACAAAGCTTTGCATGTTGTTCAGCAGTGATCAAACAAAGAAGATTTCAAAGAATGTACTCCATGTGTGACTCAGAACTCAACTGCTGTATTTTCAATATTAAGTGGTAATGCAGAAACCCCACAGTTGTTAAGGCAGTGACAATTTTATCCAAAATAAATTTTCAAATAGAAGGTTTTTTATAATTTTTGTGTATTAACAATAGTCAGAGAAGTATTAGGAATGATTTCCTCTATGACTTAATTTAACTGTTTATGGTAGCTATAAGGGCAATAATCTACAGAGTTGTATGAATGAATTTTAGAAATTATTTTGTTGCAAAGTTTCTAATGATGGGAGCTAATACACTGTTTTGGATAGCTTTTAGATGGACTAAAAATAGTCACTATATTCTATCATATAAATGAGCAGAATATCATCATCAAATCATTTACAAAGCACCCAACACATACTTGCTAGGTGATGGGTATAAGACCCAAGCCTTGATCTCTAAGAATTTGCAATAGTGATGTCTCACCTCAGGGTAAATCCCCCCTCGGTGTATCTTTAAAGCTTTCTGCAATAGCAAGCTAGTAATTTTATCTTCCATGGGTCTCAGTTTTCTTACTTATAAAATGAGGATATTAAGATAGATCATTTACAAAGCTCCTTTTAGGTATGAAAATTCTGAGATTCCACAATAACTAATTTGAAGAATTCTGAGGCTGAAGAGATCACGGGTGGTGGAGCTGGAGTTCAAGATGGGAATGTGAAATATGGTGCTTTGATAAATAAATAGGAAGGAGGAGCACATTCCAGGGAAATGGAATTGGGCAAGCATAGGTTACAGGAGAGTTGACATAATCGTAACAGAAGTCTAGTGATGGGATGGACTTGGACGAGTGGAGACACATATTGGAGGATAGTAGGAAAGTTGACTGGTAGGTTGGGTCAGATGGTGGAATGACTTGATTATCCAGCTGGGGGTTCAGATTTTATTATAGGGACAAAAGTGTTTTCTAAGGAGAAGGCTAACTTTTGCAAGGTTCTTTCATAGAGATTTATGAAACTGAATGTATGGGTGTATTAGAGGGGTTAAGTCCAATTAGAAAGCCATTGAGATATAGGAACGGTACATAATGAGCATTGCTCAGGTAGTTTCAGTTGGAAGTGTAAAGGAAGGAATGGAAATGCTATACTATGCACATGGTCTCCAAATCACTGCACTGTAGGGTGGAGATCAGTTTTGCATACATCTTTGGAGGAAACCTGTCTATATTTTCATTTTGCAGGGCAGATGCTTCATATAACACTAGAAGTCCAGGCTCAGGAAAGGCCATACCCTGCTTAAGTGCCAAAGATATGTTTAATAATTATATTCTCTAGAAACCTTCTTGCTCCTCAGAATTAGGAATGCCATCCATGTGCTGCCACTGCACCATGAACCCCACAGTGGCTCAACAGCAGTAAAACACAAAATAGTGAGAGCTGGGGCAGCATCTGTATCCAGGAGGGTGACGAAATTTTTCTTCACATACATTTGTATGATTATAATGAACTAAAGAATTACTTAGCTCTAATGATATTTTTAGGAAGAAAATAATATTTGCAATGCAAATAAAAGCATTTTTATAACATAGCCTCAAAAAGGAGCAAAAGGAAAGCACAAAAAGCTAGAGGCATACGAATAGGGCAGAAGGTTGCAAAATTTGGATTTCACTAGATAGGGCAACAATCTAAAAAGTTCTCTGAGGGGTTGATTCTAACTGCATTCAAACGAAATTTTCATCAAAGTTCTCATGGATTTATTTAATCCTAAACACATAGGCTATACTTGGTTGGTTAGTGCGAATTTGCAATTAAATTGTGAAAATCGTTCTTAGCATGTTACCTCTGGGGTCCTTTTCTCTAACTTAGTTCCCACAAGAAGATGAAAAATATTAAGAACCTGAATCACTCAGTATTACTTGTGCCAGATACACTATGTAGATCCCATGGCAGGCATATTTAATGAGGGAGTCAATTGCTGCCTCAGTTCTAATTTGGCCTTTCCCAGTGTCCAATATGTTTCTCTCAGATGAACTGGTCCACGGGGAGCTTCAAAAAGTCAGGGTGTGTGAAGAGAAGGAACAGGAAAAATTTCAGCATTATGACAGTTTTCTGCAAGCTTTATTTTTTATAAAGTTAGGTCAATTGATTTCTATGGTTTAAATTAACCAGAGCATAAGCAACTTAATTAATCAAAAAATTCGCCTTAATATCAATTCACTCACATACCGCCATTCCACTGTGGAGTAACATATTTCTGCATTGTCTTACATATGGTCCAAATTAGCACCTGCAGAGTTCAGTTATTAAATGAAAAACAGCTCTTTACTTGACCTACAGAGTTCTTGTATACAAGAACCTATCCAACAGCATTATGTCTTCCCTTATCAGATGTGTGTGGTAGGACATAATGAATGTAACACTTCAGTGCCATTGGCAAGATTTCAATTCCCAAGCATGGGGTCACATTTCCCTGCTCAATGTTTTAAAAGCAGACATTATGCATTGGGTAGCTAATGGTGAAGCTCTGGATTTTTTCCCTCAGAGATCTCAAACCAAATCTGAGAAACTAGTAACTTAAATTTAATAACAGTCTGAAAATTCATTTGCTGAACAAGAGCTTCTTAGAATAAGTGATGAGAACCCCAGAGAAATGTGGGTGAATGTGTGGGGCCAGCCCCAAAGTCTCTTTTATCTTAAAAATTTTAAAGGACGCTGATAGCATTGCATAGGGTTTAATTCTGGTTTTGCGAATACATTTCCTATTTGTTGCTTTGATAAAGCAACATCCAGATCCAAAGTTTAAATAATTTTCTAATATATTTTAAATTACATATAATTACACAAATAATACATATCAATATTATATTGTTTATGTTTTACCATTTTTATTTTTTAAAATTTTTCTAGACTTTCAATTGGGACAAACATAATGTGTACCTACATCTGAAGTGCCTAGCCTTCAACACAAGAGAAATAAGAGTTTTAAGACTGTACAGAAAGACATAATAGAATCCACAGAAAGATGTATGTTTATTTACTCAGAAAAAGAAAAGTGTGAAGGTGATTGTAATAAGAGTTTTGAATGATGTAAAATACTAGTTATCCTGGCAAATAGTGGCTAAACCTTATCCACTGGGTAAAGAACAAGAAAAACAGAACTCATTTGGAACAGAAAGGGTCTAGTTTAGATAATAATAATGACTTCCTGCTTCTAAAAAATTAAACATGTATATAATAGAAAGATTTAAAAAATAGATATCTCAGGGTAAATGACATAAAACACACTAACTGAAATAATAACTACATGAAATAAAACAAACAAACAAAAAAGTCTTAAGATGCCCTCAAACACCGAACAATGGTCATGTATACCTAGAAGTTTACATTTTGATTAATCAGTTGTAGAACAGAAGCGATATAACCAATTTGGGAAACATTCAGAAACCGACAACTACAATTAGAAAGGATGGTATGTAGCTCTCATATAAGACTATATTTGAAACGACTGGGACTCCAGTTTAGAAAGTGAAATTTGAAAATAGGTAAGATTAAAGTCTACAAAATCCTAAAAGCTATAAAAATGGACTTATCTGCCAAATATTAAGATACTAGAACTAACGTGCACTCCTTGACATTCAAAGAAGGAAGTTTTATACTACAGAAAAGGAAATACACTAGATTTCCATGAAAACACAAAAGCTCTTTAAACAAATATTTATTGAGCATCTGCTATGGATAAGGCACTGTGTAAATAGTATATACTCAATAAATAACTCATAAATTTTGTGCCTTTCCTATTTTCCCAAACTAAAATTATAAAAAAGTTCTAAAATACTTATTTCAACCAGTTAAGTAGTAAACATATGGTACTCATTAACTTTAAAAGCTAAGCTAGAAATACAACCACGTTCAAGAGATAGTTCATTAAATTCAATGTTGGTAAATCCATATTAGGTTAGTTGAAAGAAAATAGAGACTTTCTAGGTATACCTGTAAGTTTCATGTTATAAAATAAATATCAGTCTCCCCTATTAAACATCTCTTGGTAATGACAGAATAAAAAAATATTAGATTGAATAATCAAGGGGAACTTCTGTAGGACTTTTGACTTTATGAAAATTTAGATATCAGGCACTAGATTTTATTACTAAGAAGCATGAGGACCTATAGAGATTTAAGAATTGAATGATATAATTATTAATCTGTTGGTATGGAGGAGAACGTATTGGGAGACCCTTTGAGATATTTTCCACCTTTGTGAATCTATAAATAATAATTTATAGACACTTCACATTTACATTGTATTCTTCCCACCACCATCACCACATCAGTCTACAGAAGAGCAAATTCACTCTCATATCATTTTTGAGATAGAGGTGTTATACTAGAGAAGGAGAAAATATTTGACAAAACCTGTGGACCATATGAAGAAAAATGGGCTGAATGAGAAGTAATTCACAACCTGTAAGTCAGCAGCCCTCCTAGAATGTTGAAGGATGAACTGATACAACGTAGGGAGGGCACTCTGGCAGAGGACCTCAGGGCTCTGTGCTTGGTACCAACCTGTTTAACATTCTTATCAACAATTCGGATAATGACAGTGAAAGCATTATCCAATGGCAGGCTTCGAGAGCTAGAAGAAAGATGTGGGATGACAGAAACAAGATTGGAAGGATCCCAATGGGCCAGAATTGATAGAGTGAAACTTGAAAAATGAAATCTAAGCGATATGCATAAAATGCTGCCTTGGAGTCTTAAAATAAAGGGTGGGGAAGATCCGCCTAAAAGCAGTGAAAATGTGACCTTTGAGAAAGGGACTTAACCTTCTAAGTCTCAGTTCCTTCATCTATGTGATGGAGGTAATAGTAAGGTTGTTACAAAGAATAAATGTGCTAAGGATCTAGAATGCACAATGCTTAGCATTTAGTAAGGCTCGATAAATTTTAGCTATGTTCTTCTTATTAAATATTTTGTTGAAGATAATTGGAATATGCCAAATATCTCATTGTGGCTCCAGGACAAACTATCAAGATAAAACACAATGACAAATACCATGTGCTGTTCAACGGAACACACTGCTTCTCTTCTAATCATTAAAATTTTGTGACTCTTAAGAATATAGAATTTTAGTAACATTTCAGGTTTTTTAAGATAAAAGAGTTAGGCACAATTTGGGGAGTGGAAATGTGGACTTTGAAATGAGACTGACCAGCTCTGACACTAGCTACCAGTGTGATTTGGGTCACATTACTTGAGGTCCCCATGCCTCAGTTTTCTCATCTGTAAAATGCGAATGATAAGAATAGCTAAATCATAGGGCTGTTGGGAGGGAGGATTCCAGAGATAAAATGGGAAAAAAATCTTAGCACAAGTCTGACTCACAGGAAATGCTTGATAAATGTTAGTTATTGTTATCATTAACAATGTGTTTATCATCTAAATTAATTCAAACTGAAAGAGAACTAAAAGGCCTTTGACAATACTTTGTATGTCTTCACAATAAATCTTGGTTTTAAACACAAAGAAACCAGAACTAAGTGAGAAAATATGTATTTTACAAAGCAATTTAATAAAGTTAACTTTCATTATCTACAAAATAGGTAATTGGAATGATTCATTCCAATGCTTACAAGCTCTTACAGGATATTTTATTGACAAGAGATTTAATTAGATCCACATTTTGATGATCTTAATATAATAATACTTACCATTGATTAGATTAAGAATTTATTTTATGTAAAATCCTATACTTGATGGCTTCATTAGATATTCATTACATATTAACTTCATGTCAGGGCAGGTCTCCAGGAAACTGGAAAGAAAGTGGCAGTTCTCCAGAATTGAGCTTCCCCATACTTCCTTTTCTGCTAACCCCTTCTATTCCACAACGTTCTCCCTTATCTTCTTTTCACTTTTATTTGAAATAAAAAGTTATACCTATTAAATTGTTAACATCTAATAATTTTGTGATTCTTTGATTGTCTTATGCACATTTACTTTGAACGAGAACTGAAATCTTGAAACAAGGGATTGAATTTATCAACCTGGATCGTCCATCCATTTCTCCAAAAATCATCCCACCCTGCAGTCATTTACAACTCTGTCTACATGTTCCATTCACCGCAGACACAAAAAGATGTTAGTATGAGGGAATCAAAATCAATGCATTTTCAAGGGCAAGTGTAGACATTCCTTCTTACGCTCACAAATCAAAGTAAAATAAAGTAAAAGTATAACCAAGAAATTTGAGAGTGTTTTAAGGATCCTAAGGATTATTGCACTTTAAAAGTGATAATGCTCGTTTCCCCTAATTTTCCTTGCAATTAGGCAAGAAAATCAATAAGTGACAGAATAAGCCTGCTCAATAGATGGGTGTATTTAATATCCCGAACTATCCCTCATATATTTGGAGTAAACAAAGAATATTAACAATTTGAAAATTACCTTCTTCAGACAGACAACTTGCTTGCACTTTTAAAGTGCTGTGTTTTAAATTAAAATTGAATCTGTGTTTCTGAAACTTGCATACTTGCATATTTAAAACCCATTTTTAAATGATTTAAGTATCTTTAAAAAATTTCTCTGATGGCTGCCAGAACCAGTGGGGAAATGTCTAGGAAATGAGCTCCATTTCCTTTCCTCCCTGCTTTCTAACAATGTCCTCAAACAAATCAAATTCACAGTGTTGAATATAAAAAGATAAGCATTTTCTATGCATAGTAATGAGAGTTATAACTTTAGAATGAAAAATAAAACCTTCAAGAATTAACCTGCTGTGATAGAACTGAGGGACCAGTTAGTTGGATAGTCCTTACCACCCAAGGATTAAAATGGCTTCCTCCTTGTTCTGTAATTTCTGTTCTGAAAATTTTGCCTCTATAGGATATTAAGTAAAATTTTATATCTGTTGTCTCAGAATTTGGCCAAAGACTTGACACTGAAGATAACAGTTGACAAGTGGTCCCACATTCTAAAGAGGGATGCTAGACAATAGGATTTACTGAGTAGCTGGCCAGATTCCTCCCTCTATCAAACTCTCTCTCTTCTCCACTCTGCTAACAGAAAGCTAGAGAGCATGAAGAGGAAAATTTGTAGGAGTAAAGAAAGCTTTGTCTTTCTCTTTTCCCTTGGGATGGGAAGCTAGCTGGAGTGGTATAAGAAGGTACAGCCAGGAGACTGTGATCAGCAGTGGAGCAAACTTCACTTTTCCATTTGGCAGGATGAAAATACTTCAGTTCTGGGGGGTCAAGCCTTCAGGTGGAAGGTTTGAGGACTGCCCTCTCCTCATACTTATATAAGAGGGCTGCTTATTGGGACAAGGGGAATTCAGTCTCAATAATAATAGACAATATTACATACTATATGCCAGGCACTGTTCTAAGCACTTTATATATCTTAAATTATTGTACCTAAGTGGAGGGTACGATTCCAAGTTTACAAATGGGAAGTTCAGATATCTAGTAACTTGCCCAGTGTCATGGGGTTAGTTAATCATCCATAATTTTTTTCTTTATATCTAGTAGCTTGTATAGTTAGAGAAAGAAACTGAACAGTAGTAGTAAAAAGATTACCTAGAAATTGCATCACTTGTATCAGGACACTGTATAGTGGGTATTCCCAAGGATGGGGTGGGTTGGGGGAGGTCCTCTATCCAAAGAGCCCATTAGCATACTCTATGAAAGAGACCAACTTTTGGAAACCATTCATAACCAAAAGAATTGGGTGAAACTGATGCTGAATACAGCAACACCAATCATGTAAGACCATTCTCCCTTCTTTCTCTAATCTCTCTTCTCTTTCTCCCACATGAGGAACCAGATGGAGGGGAAGACAGTTTCAAAAGAATATAAAATAAACAATGAAACAGGTCACAGCTCCCTACCCCAAATGTAAGATGAGACCTTATCTGATAATAATAATTGCATATTAGACTGAAGATTTGATTTAGACTAGACCCGACTTTTAAAAACTGAAAGCGAATTTGAATTACCATGATACTATTTTTAGTGGGTGAAAAAAAAGAGAAACTACGCCTGTGATATTTTCCAGGGAAAAAGAAGGCAGATTCCACAGAACAAATTTGAAAGCAGTGGTTGGAGAAAAATAAAATTAACCTTTTTGTATATCTCACTTAATTCAGTCCATTTAACAAGCTCATTGCTCCTTTTTCTCTTTCATATGTGTTCTGATATCACCTGTACCCCTAGTCTCTACCAGTTCCTGAGGCTGTAAATTTCCAAGGCCTTCCCCAGAGTTCTGGAAGGTTCTAGGGGACTAGTGTTCTCCAGGTTCTTGAATTCTCAAGGGCTGCCTCTGCATTGTGCTATACGGATGCAAGCTTGACAATTAGCCCTTTGTCAGTTTCCATAACCAAAATGTTTCTTACACAAAGCATTCATGAGCTTAGGGGACTTTACTGAATATCTGGCAGGTACTGGTCAGGATCACATTATGATCTTACACGTTTTGCCATCTGTTAAATTACTTTTGGCTAATCCTATGCTACATTACATTTTCTTTCTAATTTCATCCTGTTTTCATGCTTTTCGCTTCCCTTTCAACGCTTCAGGAATATTTCTCTCTTTTTCTCTGCCTCTATATCTCTAGGTCCCTGGACAGCTGAAGAAGTGGGCAGCACTAATTCTAGTTCAGACGCCTAAGTAAAATTGTTCTCTGCACCCAAGTTTCCAGCATTCCAGTCTCAAACTTTCCAGTTCTACAGGCTTTCCGCTTCCTTTCCTTCACTGGCCTCTCACAATTTTTGGCCTCCGGCGCTTACTCCTTGTGTTTCTCTTGTTTACCTGAGTCACTCCTTCTCTCTGCACACCTGGGTACAACTTGTCTTTCATCCTTTGTTAAACTTCCACCTCATTAATCTCTTGATGGATGGAACGTTAACAAACATATGCATGTACAGAATTCACAAGAGAGACTTCTCTCTGCCACAGGAGAGGATACATATAATACACATGCAATAGAGAGAAGGGTTATTTTTCATAATCATGATATTAGCTAGGAGTGGGTAGAGAAAGGGACTAAAACAATATTATGCAGAGTTTCCAAAGATTATATTTTTCACAGAATTTTAGAGTTGGAACACAACTTAGAGATAATCCATTTCACTACCCCCAGAATAAGAATGAGGAAACTGAGGCCCAGAAGGATTAAATAGCTTGCTGATGACCACACAGCTAGTTACAAGCTAGAACCAGAATCTCCCAACTTCTCAACTACTATTTCAGGGTTGTTACCATTACACAATATTGTCTTTCTTTGTATTCTAATGGTTAAAGTATTATTAATATCAAAAAATAGGCAATATTCTCCTGTGCTAAAAAAATTAATGGAATACTAATTGCTTTTATTCTTACGGCCATTTGTGTGGCTGAGCAAGGAGAGGACAAAAAATGTGGTTGATAACTAAAATTCATATGGAATCTCAAGGGACCTCAAACAGCCAAAATAGTCTTGAAGAAAAAACAAAGTTGGAGGTTTCACATTTACTGATTTCAAAACTCACTACAAAGTAATCAAACAGTGTGGTACCAGCATAAAGAGAGACACATAGACCAATGGAATGAAATATAGAACCCAGAAATAAACTCTCACATGTATGGTCAAATGATTTGCAACAAGGGTACTAAGACATTTCAATGAGGGGAAGGACAGTCTTTTCAACAAATGGTGCTGAGAAAACTGGATATCTACATGCCAAAGAATGAAGTTAGACCCTTACCTTATATCACACAGAAAAAGGAACTCAAAATGGATCACAGACCTAAATATAAGATCTATTTATTTATTTGTGAGGAAGATCAGCCCTGAGCTAACATCCATGCTAATCCTCCTCTTTTTGCTGAGGAAGACTGACTCTGAGCTAACATCTATTGCCAATCCTCCTCCTTTTTTTCCCCAAAGCCCCAGTAGATAGTTGTATGTCATAGTTGCACATCCGTCTAGTTGCTGTAATGTGGGATGCCGTCTCAGCATGGCCGGAGAAGCAGTGCATCAGTGCGCGCCCGGGATCCAAACCCGGGCCGCCAGTAGCGGAGCACGCGCACTTAATCGCTAAGCCATGGGGCCGGCCCATAAACATAAATCTAAAGCTATAAAACTCTTAGAAGAAAAATAGGGGAAAAGCTTCATGATGTTGGATTTGGCAATGATTTCTTAGATATGACACTAAAAGCATAGGCAACAAAAGAAACATAGATAAATAGGATTTTATCAAAATTTCAAGCTTTTGGGCATCAAAGGACATTATCAACAGAGTGAAAAGGCAGCCCATAAAATGGAAGAAAATATTTTCAAATCGTATATCTGATAAGGGATTAATATCCAGAATATATAAAAGAACTTCTATAACTCAACAACAACAACAACAACAAACTCAAAAAATAAGGCAAAGGACTTGAATAGACATTTCTTCAAAGAAGACATATAAATGGCCAATAATCACAGGAAAAGATGCTCAACATCCCTAATCATTAGGGCAACATAAATCAAAACCACAAGGAGACACCACTTCACACCCATTAGGATGGCTACTATCAAAAATAAACAAAAAAACAAACAGAAAATAAGTGTTGGCAAGGATGTGGAGAAATCAGTGCATTGCTTGTGAGGAATTTAAAATGGTACAGCCACTGTGGAAAACAGTATAGCAGTTCCTTAAAAAGTTAAACATAGAATTACTATATGATCCAGCAATTCTACTTTTGGCCATATACCCAAAATAATTGAAAGTAGAGACTTGAACACATATATGTACACTTGTGTTCACAGCAGTATATTCACAATAGCCAAAAGGTGGAAGCAACGCATGTGTCCATTGACAGATGAATGGATAAACAAAATGTAGTACATACATACAATGAAACATCATTCAGCCTTAAAAAGGAATGAAATTCTGACGTATGCAGCAACCTGGCTGAACTCTGAGGATGTTATGATAAACGAAGCAAATCAGTCACAAAAGGACAAATATGGCATGATTCTACTTATGTGAGCTACCTAGAGTATTCAAATTCATAGAGGCAGAAAGTAAAATGGTAGTTTGCACGGGCTGGGGCTAATTATTGTACAAGGAGAAGTTTTTGTTTAGTAGGTATGAAGTTTTAGTCCAGGAAGATGAAAAAGTCCTGGATTGTTGTGATAGTTGCATAACAATATGAAGGTACTTAACGCCAATGTTTAAACTATACACTTAAAAATAGTTAAAATGGACAATGTTATGTTATGTATATTTTATCACAATATAAAATGTTGGTCAATAATTACATTCATATCTCAGTAATCCTTAATCAAAACCACTCGGTCATTCAAAATATTTAAATATTCAAGGTCCAAAAACTCATGCCAAAAGCTGTGGGGATACAAAGAAAAATATAAACTATTTCTTAAAGAAGATTATAAAATAGTAGAGCAGAAAAAATCTTAATGTAAATAAATGATTTCTAATGCATAAAATGATAGGAGAAGTAATAGAACTTGAGTGGTCTAGGAACAGTAAGATTACATTTGTAGGGGTGAGGTTAGGACCCTCTCCAAGAGGAAAATGCAGACCTCTTGGAGAAGCAGACCACAGGAAATCATGCTTTAGGTATGAATAACAAAAGAAGCTCTGTTTGCATGTAGTACAGAGTAATGGAAGGACGAAAAGAAAATAAAGGTAGACCGGCTGAACGCCAGGCTATGGAAATTGGAGGCAACTCAGGAGAAATGTTCAATCAGTCTTCATCCTTTGGCACCTTTAATGCTAGGGACTCTGCTTCAGCTGTCCAGAAAAATCAGATGGTATCATCAAGGCTTGACAGAAGATATGATGCTTGGTGACTGTCACTACTGCTGCTTCTTGTTTAGCTCTTCCCTATTTGGTGATGTCTATGTCACATGTAGAAACCTAGTTGCAAGAGAGTCTAGAAATGTACAATTTTGTTATTTTCCAGCTTCTAGATTATGAGAAGTCAAGATGGAAGGGGGCTGGAATGGATTGAATGAGACAATCTCCTATAGGTGTTGACAGGCTAAATCCAATAAGCCTAAATGAATATTGTGGGAGATAAGGTGAGAAGGAGGACAATGTCTATAGGATGATGTCCACGCCCTTGGCTTTTTCAAATGGTGGTGTGGAAATATGGGGCTGGGATCAGGTTTAAATGGGGGAAAATGAAAAATGATAAGTTCTGTTTTGGATAAGCTGAGTTTAAACTATCTGAAGAACAACTCAGTAGAGATTTCCAGTAGTACTTGATGATATGGTTCTGGAGTTCAAGGGAGAGAGCTGAGATGAAGACAGAAATCTGTGAGCCTTGAGCATGAGATGAAAACTTGGGGGAAAAAAAAAGAAGTACCCAGGGTAGAGTAAGCTTAGTAAGAAAGGAATGTGTACAAACATGATTAAAACTCTGAGATATTTAAGAGGCTAGCAGTGACGTTAGATGCTGCTATGAAAAGAAGTATCAGGTCTAGGGGTAGACGGGGGCGTTTGAAAAAGGCAAAAAGCATAAAGGACTAATATCATCTACTGCCACAAAAAGAATCCAATCAACATAAGTCTTAGAAGTGAATAGTAGATTTAGCCACGGTAAACAATTCTAACCCTAGATATCTCATAATTTTGAGACATATAAGTAAAAATATTTTTAAGTGATATTTTTATAACTATTTAGAAAATATTTTTAAAATATTGATAATAATTCAAAATCATTTACCACTTCAAAATTCATAATAATGGGTATCAAAACAATTTTTACATTTTAAAATTTACATTTTAAATTTTCACTTTCCTTCCAAGGCATCCTTTAGCATTTAGAATCCACAAGGAATAAAAGAATAAAAAGTAGAAGAAATAAGATAACTATAGATGCAAGGTACTTGTCTTGAGCATTAGTTTAAATAGTAGGTGCTGACTCCAAATGCAAATGATAACCGCTATTTTTCTTTTTTTGGAGATTTTTTTATGAAAAAAATCTGAGCTATATTACAAACAATAAATAAAATTTAAGGCAATAGTAAGGTACCTTCAGAGACGTAACATCTTTAAAAAATTAAATTAAAAATTCCAAAAAACTAAAAAAGAAATGATTAAAAAATAGAATAAATGTATAGCTGGACAGACATAAGAATCAAATTAAAAAACAAAAACTAATAAAAAGTCACCAAGTTCTAGCACTGTTCTAATAGGGAGGAATATGTGGAAGAGAACACATTATTTCACAGGGCTTTGACGAGAGCAAATGACTCACTGACAACCAAAAACAGGATTAATAATTTTGAGGGGTAATCATTTAAAAGAGACTAAATAGAATTTTTTAGAAAGTTTGAAAAGGAAAAATTTCTCTACCTTATGTCAGAAGTTGCTAAGAATTTCTAAAGTATACAAGAAGTAACTTAAAATATATCTCAAAGTTCCCATAACAATAATCGTACATATTGTACAGTATCAAACTGCAACAATTGTTCTGCACTAATTTTTAAAAAATGCCTTAAAAATGTTTAGTGCAAAGACTGAAATAACCAAGAAGATAAAGTTACACTTTTCTTTTAATCTGTGCTGAGCCTTGGTCTATGCATATTCAAAATGATGTTGCACAATTTAGTGCAGCTGTTCATTATGAGCAGATGAGAGGAAATCATTAAAGCAACTTCCAACCACCTGACTTGCACCTTCAACCAGAAGTAAGTGGTAGAGAGCAGGGAGATGGTTTACATGCCAATAAGGGAAGAAGGAGACAAAATGTAAATTTCTTTGTGATATATGTGAATGTCTTCATAAAATGCAGTTGGCAGCTTTCCAGCTTTCCTTGTGGGGCCCCATGTTTATAATTCCAGTAGCTAAAATTCACATAATTACAATTGCAATTTCACTTTGAGAATATTGTTGAGCTTCTTTTGTGCCTGATCAACTGAACAGCTGTGTCTTCAAGTTGAAGTGTCTACTCACTGTTTCAAACACTTTAAGAAAATAAAATGAGAATCATATTTGGGACTATTATTAAAAGGAAAAAAAATATTTCTGTGCCCTTGGAAGAGGAGGGGATTGCTTTTTTATTTGTTCTCCAAGAATGACACATGCAAAGCATTTGTGAAGCCAACACAGCTGCAGGACCCACTTACCATACCAATTCTGTCTACTCAGTATCCTTTCTAGCTTTTATAGATTCAAATTTGAGACATATGCAATGTATTTCCTGCCATGATTCCAGAATATTTGTTTTTAAAATCAGTATTTCAGAGATAATGGTATCAGACACCAACAGAAGATACCTTATCTTCGTATTTTCCAGTGTTATCTTTACATCTTAGTAAATCCCATCTTTCTATCCATCATGCTAGAGAGACTGCTTAGCAAAAAGTTAGATTACTGGAAATGATAAACGCACAACTGATATGTTACCAATAATTTAATGGAGGCTCAGTATACACTTCTGGTAAAATCTACTATTAAAGATAATTGTTGTAAATCCATATTTCCAGTTATCTTTTTGCTAAAATCTAATTTAGTTTGGCCAACTTTTGTCATTCAAATTAGCTCATCACTGTTTTCATCTTCAGTGTAAATGATGTGAGCTTGTACCACATGTAGAAGTCAGCTCTGCCACTTGCGAATTGTCACTTGTTTTTATTATTAGTATTATTCCCAATCGGCAGGTTTTGTCTTTCCCTCCCTCCCTCCCTCCTTCCCCCTTCCTCCCTCCCTCCTTGCTTCCTCCCTCCCTTCTTTCCTCCCTCCCTCCCTCTCTTCCTCCCTTCCTTCTTTCCTTCCCCTCCTTCCTTCCCTTCTCCCTCCCCTCTACTTGTTTCTCCCTCCCCCCCTTTCATTTTGCAGAAATACTTCTTAGTTTCTTGTTTATTTTCTGAGGGTTAGTTTAGTTAAAACTAGATATTATAATTGGTAAATCTATTTAACCTGGCACACATAAACTGCAATACATCAATATATGCTGAAAGAATGAAAACAAGTAAAGGTACCAGTGCCTACTCCTCAAGTTTTCATCTCCACTCTTTCCTCAACATATCTTGTTACTGTTCATAACCAATGGCCATAGACTATATAGATTGAATGGGAAAAAAATCAGTGCCAATCTGCATTTTAATGCTAAGAAAAATTAATTTCTTCCTAATTTTTTACATTCAAAACAAACACAAAATGTTTTCAGCACAAGAAAGAAATAACTATGTGACATGATAGAGGTGTTGGCTAAAGCTACGGTCATAATCATATTGCAATATATAAATGTATCAAATTAACATGTTGTACACCTTAAACTTATACAATGTTATATGTCAATTATATTTCCATAAAAAATAAATATAAGTGCGAATGTTTTCTTCATGCAGTCCACTGGCTCATCTTGCCCACCCTTGAGGTCTGTGCTTTGGAGACCACTGATAATAGACATTGAGGAGACATTATAATTTTTGAACAGGAGGATGTCATCGACAGATCAATGTTCTAGAATATTCACTCTGTGTAGAGAATAAATTTGATAGGCAACATGAGAGATCAATAAGGAGGCCATTTGTTATTTTTACTATATACATAATCTAGCTGAGTAAAAATGAAGCCCTAAATTACAACAGTGAGAGGGAAGGAGAAAAGGAAACAGATGGCAAAGGTAGAGTCGCTGGAAATGGAGAGGTGAGGGAGAGGATGACTTTAGGACGCCTCCCATGAGTCGTATCTGCACCACTCAGCAGTAGCCCTGCAATTCATCAAGACATGGCACAGGAAGAGGAGGTTTGGGGTAAGTGTGAGGAATTATGAATTCAAATTTATATATGTTTGATATGTAAGTAGGGCATGCCGATGCATATAGAAGTGTGGAGCTGAGAAAAGAGGTTTGGGGTGAAAATTAAACATCACTTCCCAGTTTTAAGTAGACAGGAAAGGCACAGGGCATTGTCTCTGAAGGCCATTGACAATGTGAGGCAAAGGAAAGAAGAGGCTCTATGTCTTTTGTTAACAACTTTGTTATATTCGTTTTTTAGACTCATGATTCTCCATTTGGAAATCATGGGGGCATAAGTCTGAGACTCTGTGGCAATAGGGCACAGACAAGGTAAATAAATTGGAGGTGACTCAGTTTAGAAGTGCAAGCTCATCTGTATGCTGCTCGGCGAAAACTTACCCAGGGTATTTCTGCCAAGAAAACTCTGGACAGCCCAATAAAGGGGGGGCAGGGCATCCACCAGAGAGGAGTGACGGAGCATCAGAGGCAGAACAGAGAATCTAGAGGCATAGGAGGTCAACAGAGTGTGGGAACTTGATGGGGAAAGGGAAGCAGAATGTGAGGGAAGTGCCTGGCACACTGGACACATTCACTAAGTACTGACCATTATTGTCACTAAATATTTTTGTGATTTTTATAATTATTAAAATATTTTAATAGCTTATTCAAACAAAGCCTATGTAAAATGTATACATAAGAAATAATTTTTTTGAAAAACCTGTGTAACCACCAACAGTGTAAACATTCTCAGTGCCACTGTTGCTCCCTATTTACCCTCCCTAATCACACCCCCTTTCTCTCTCTCCCAGAGGTAACTACTAACCTGAAATTAATGTTTTCCATTTCTGGCCTTTCTCTATGGTCTTGCCAAATATATAAATACATATTTTATAAAATATTGTTCATAAAATTTTTATACTTGGTGAAATTTTACTGCATGCAGAGAATCCACTTGATGAAATATTTTTGGCACCGTTGAAGTTCTACATTCACTAACAACAGTATTTCACCATCTAAAATATACAGTGTCATTCCTAATGGGAAACATTTATTGGCAACTGTGTAGTCAGCTTTAAGTTCTCATCAGATAAAAATTTTGTTGTGACAATCACAGCCTAATTTGTCTTGAGTGTTTTGAGAGATTTAATCATAGCACTGATTTTTATCTTCTAGCATAAATGTAGCTTTTCATCTTCCAAGAAATTCTCTCTTCTGTATTTTCAAAACCACCCAAATACATTGATTTTGAGTAGAGTGTGTCCTTGTTTCTGATTGTAAAAGTAATATCTTCCTTTCAGAGAGAATTCATTAGCCCCATAACATTTTTGAGGCCTCAACCTTGCAACTTAAGTGAATCCTCAAATTCATGAATATACAGACTATTTACATAGGCTCTTTGACTTTGTCCCGAATGAAATCGAATAATATGTAGTGGATTAATATTTCAAAATTTACCTAAGTGCTTTTCCCTTTTACATGGCCATTTACTACAGCTCCACACCACACGCATGCACATACATACCCTCCCACACAAACACATGTGCACCTAACAGCCTAGACAGGGAAGCAAGATTCTTAGATTAGACTCATCAAATTATAAATATCTGCATTTCAAAAACATCATAAAATATCAAAGCAAAGGACGAAAGGAGAAAAAACCTAAATGACAAAAGCATCCATATAAATTCACAAAAAAGTACATTAACGTGCAATTCATTAAAAAAACATACAAATAGCCAATAAATGTAAAATATGTTCAACATCAAAGCAATTATTTTTAAGCAGAAAACTACAAGGAATAAAAAAATAACAACAACGCACACACAAGAAACAAACATACGACCTAGGATGGGAGAGTTAAGGGAAAGTAGGCATATAAATTAGGTAGCTATTTCAAACTATGAATCAAAAGCCTTAAGATGCTTACTGTATATGTCCCTGTACTGTCCTCTAAGAGATAGGCACAAATATTTAGGTCTCAGGCAGTTCACCCCGATGGTTACATTAGAGACAATCTGAAGAGTGTAAATGCCAACCACAGATGACTGGCTTAATAAAATATGTAATTAAAGATCATGTTTTTTTTTTTTTATTGGTGTCATAATAGTTTTTAACACTGTGAAATTTCAGTTGTACATTATTGTTTGTCAGTCACCATATAAATGCCTCCCTTCACCCCTTGTGCCCACCCCCTAACCTGCTTCCCCCTGGTAACCACCAAACTGTTTTCTCTGTCTATGTGTTAGTTTATAAAGATCATGTTTTTGAAAAATGATTTAGAATATTAAAAGATGCTAAAGGGATATGTTGAGTAAAGAAATGAAGTAAAAAAGATGTATCAATGCAATTTTTATAAGAAAATAGTAAAAAAAAGTAGTTTACATAGTTTTATGTATACTTAAAAGGCATATCCTACAAAGTATTTTTTGAGAGGGGAACAGCAAGATAAAAAGTAATTTTTTTGTCTTGTTGATGTTTCTAAATTTTTTTCATTAAGTATTAATTTAAAATTGTTACTTTAAAAATAAGTACCCTAATATACAAAAATTACAGCTCTCACTATAGGAATGCTACGAATTTTGCAAATTCTTGCAAATATTAACCTTCTCAATATATTTTAAAATGATTCTGTATATAAACTGTATTCATATTTTCTTGTACCATATGTATTACATAAGGCACTTCTGTACTATGAAGCTATTTTGTTGTTAGTTTGCTTATTTACAAGCTAACCTCTCAATTGAAAGCCAGTACAGCACTGAAAAAAATGATACAATTGTACTTCATTTCCCCTATTAATCATGTATAAAACTTAAAATCCATTTCATAAGGAACACATTCTTCAGTGATTTATGGAAGGAAACTCCTTAATGCCTAAAGAAGACATTTTTCTTAAATGTACATGAAACTGAACCATATGACAACAATTAGGAATCTTTCAAAAACATTTAAAAATCCAATTTTAGTGGCCTTTTAATAATAATATGATTTCAGCAAACATTTTATTTTTCTACACAATAAAACTGTATTTTTATTTTACTTTTCGTTTTATTTAGGAATAATGATTCAGTTTTGATTTAAAGGTTTTTTAAATTAATTTTTCCCTTTAAATTAGTCAAATGCTTCCAAGATACTAACTTAACAGTAGAATTTCTGAATATAAGGGAAAACGACTAATAGAGTAGAAGGAAATGAAAATTTCTTAATTTAGATTTCACTAATTTAGAATTTATTTTTAAAAGTTAACAGTAATTGCCTTAAAATGAAGGGAAACCGTTTTACTACATTCACGAATTATTTTATATTGCTCCATATCAGTACTGGTGTCTCTGCCTCTTCAAACAATGTTCTGTAAGTAGTCCCCAAAAATGTATTCATCAAGTCAAAATGAAGTGTCATCTCCTCTATGAAGAAGTGTCCCTACAGGCAGACTTAGTCACTGTTCACAGGTTCTCTCGTAATATTTTACACTCATCTTAATAGATGTTCCATAATTTAATGATTGGTGTCATTTTCAGAACCAAGCAACATCAGTGGCTCAAAAAAGCCAGCTTACTTAAAAGTTCCAATGTCTTGGCCTTCAGATAGCTCCTTCTCCCACCTGACTCCAGGACCAAAAGCTTCTTCTCTTCTCTATAAATACTTTCTGCTCCTCTCGTATCACCCAGTTTCTTCTCTGCAATTACCTTTCCCTCTAGCTATCTGCCTGAAAACTGCTTGTCTTTTTTAAGGCTGAGTTTAAACCACACTTCATAGGAGAAGTCTCCCTTATCTCCTTAGTGGGAAGTGGCCTCACTATCTGCTGATTTTCTTTGTGTCAATGTGACATTGTCCTTACTCTTGTTTCTTGAAAGCCCAGGCAGGGTCTGAATCACTTTTGTATACTCTAAAATAGAGCATTTGAAACATTTTTTTATAAAGAAACACTTTTCAGATGAAACCTTACATAGATTTACTCCAATATATTAAAATGTGCTTTAGAATTTCTTGCTTAGGCTTGCATTTAAATTCTTTACTTACTTTGTAGTTACTCAATGAAAACAACGAGGCTGTTTTGAGAGACATTTGAAAGGACGGGATCTGAGTAACGTTTATTTTCGTGTCTATCAGCTGCACTTTTTCACTTATTTCTGAATTTTCTTTAGGTTATACAATATCAAAAAATCATGAGTCACACAATTAAGTTGCAAATGGTAATAGATTTTTAACACCTTGTCTTTCAATCTCAAGATATTTCAATTACCTTGCCCCACAAGCATGAAAGAGGAGTAAAAGAAATGTTAAAATTGAATTATAGAAGTCTTAACTGACAGAATTAGACTAGTAATTAGTCTGTGTGTCAAAAAGAACAGTCAAGGAGAGTATTATGAAAGGACACAAATTTAACTTAATTTTTACGTAAAACATACAAAGGTCCACATACTTGCCATTTTTAAACTACGGATAAGGCCTTTTCTATGCACATGGCTGCTCCTCAGAGCTACTTACAATCCTTTTTACACAACCTTCTCCAATACTTCATCTATACACCCATTTCTTTAAACATAGGAGGAAGCTAAAGATACTTTAGAAGCAACTCGCACATGAAAATCCTCTAGATTTTTATGATTCTTTTTCCAACAATTTATAATTGTTTTTTGTACACCTGATTTAACTGTGATTTTAACCAAAACTTTCCAAAGCATTTAACTTACTTTTCTTAGAAACATTTCTTTTTGCTTCTATATTTCATCTGCTTACATAACATTCGATTCAATCACATGAGCAATTAAATATTAAATTTAATGTAATAGTAAAGAAGAGAACAACTAGCATAAACAGGTTTGGAAACAAATATCAATGGCTCTTGATTAGCACACAGCACAGCCAGAGGATGCAGGAGTGCACTGGCATGCTACCAAGTACCTCACAGACTCTGAACATCCATCTACCACGGGCCTTCAGAGGAAATGGGTCATTTCATAGTCTAGTGAGTCATGAAAGGTAGATTTAGAGGATTTCTACTGTACTAATTACTTAACAATATTTGGACTTTCTATTAGAAATATAAAATGCAGAGAAAATATAAAATATGTGTTAAAACTATCTATAATATCATCTTACTACTTGCCATTATAACATTGCTTGATTTTGTTCAACTGACTACAAAGACACGAGAGTATACCAAACAGATATGTCTGAGACTTGGCTGACGTTTGACTGAGCTCTATGCAAGTGAATTGAAGTTATAATTAATGAATTTAATTAATATTTATGGACTGCCAAAACATGCAACAAACCATGCTAGGTTCTAGAAGTATACTGATAAAAAGGTCCATTCCCTTATAGAACTTATATTCATAAGTTGTAGTCTCCAAACTTTTTGTTCACACATCTCTACCAGTAAAAATATTTGAGGATTATCTATATATATTTATCTATTTAGAAATATATACTTATCTATATACTTATATATGTATATATACACATATATGCATATTTATATGTATAATTTATAAATTATATGCATGTACATCTGTATATTACACTTTATGAAGTATGCATAGTCAACTTTGGATTCCATGGTCCTGAATGTGGTAAAATTATTTTTTACTTCCATCTTTTTACATAAGGGGATATGCACAGCAGTGAATTTTTCTTTTTAACATGACCAGTAGAAAGATATAGTCATCCATTTGATAAAAAAATTATGAGATAAGCCATATACACAGTGATTAAAAGAGAAAGTTTATTTCATGGTCTACACCAAAAACAAATATACCTGTTTTCATAAGTTAACAAACTGGTGGACACAAAAAGTTTTACAACACATGTGACAGAGTTTCAAATTATATTTTAAGGAATGTTGGTAGAGGCTCTGCAAAACCCCAGCATTCACCAGCATGTAGTTTGAAGACCACTGCTTTCTGGTCTGGAGCATCAAGTGCAGCGTTTGCCACAGAAGGTCTCTAAAATATTTATTACTTGACAAATGTTATTTTAAAGAGAATTGTTTCTGTACTTGAACAACAAACTGTATTCTTACACTTTATTTTTCAGTGCTTTAGAAATATTTATATATTCAAAGAATTGAAAAACCTAATAGAAATCCAATTTCAGATCTTTTTTTTTTAACTCTATATGCTTCAAAACCACAGTGTCAGACTGGAGAAGATATAAAGCTAAAACATTTATGACTCCATTTTGCATTTAAGTTACCTTATTAGCACAACTAAATATGGCTTATGGAAGGGGACAGGGGAAAGAAAAAGAGGAGAGGGAAGAGAGAACGGGCAGGAGAAGGGAGAAAAGGGACGGCGGGAAGAAGAACAGAAACGACATCAAGAGTTCCCACATTATCTGGCATCAGGATTGAGAGAAGACAGGGGACATCACCGATCCAAATCATCATGCATTGTTTTCCAGAAAGGAATATGATAAAGTTGTGACACATGACTTTGTTTTCTGACAAAACTTTAAGAATGATTTGGATTCCTTTTTTTCTAATCTTTTCAAGACACTCAAAAATTAAAGTGGCTCACATAGGAGATAATTAATTAAATGTAGAATTTGTAAATGTGAAATTGAGAAACTGGGAATAAAGCTTCTATTGGAATCAATTGCCATACTCTTGTTCTGCACAGTAGATCTATGGTAATTATTTGATTAAAAATTAGGATAAGTCACCAGCAATCATCAATTTAAATTGGATGCAGGAGGCCAGCACTGGCTAGGAAGTGTTCTGTGACAGTAAAGCCATGGTGAAGGAATTTCCAGGCTGACTAAATATCACATCTGGGTGAAGCATGTCTGCTCTTTTCCTTTTCTTTTATTTAACAAATATTGCATGGGATGAAGGAATGTCAAGGCTAAACTCTCTAAGACAGATGCAGAACACATGCATTTTTGCCAGCTCAAAGCAAGATTACAGACACTGGAGGCACTATTGAAGTTTGGCACTTAAAACGATCTATTTTCATTAACTTGTGGTTCAAACATACTATCACATTTAGGAAAGGATGCTGCCTTTTCAGTGACTAGTATGTTAAAAGCTAAAGAGCAGAAAGAACCACGTTTGGAGATCATGCTAAATTTCAAATATTTCAAACTGAGAGTAATCGGTCACAATAGAAACACAGGTTCTAAACAAAAATTCTTTGCAGATAATGTCTACCAAGCACTTTTCTCATTTATAACTTGCTATTGTTTATGAGGAAAGGCACAACCAGCACTTGACCTTCCAAGTCACAAAGGCCTTGGAAAATATGCCAAGTAAGAAAAAGAGCCTCACACGACAGAAGTCAAATATCTCTTCTCTGCCTCAAAAACAATCCAAGTGATGGGAAGACATTTCAACTACCCAGAGAGGTGTCAGCTCTTCCTTTTATCCTCGCTATTTTACATCTCATAAGTTAGATGGCATGCAACCCAAACATCCTAAGTTCTATAGTTATTTTCCCAACTGATTGCTGCAGGGGTGACAAAAAATTAATTAATTCAGCTTCTGAATATAGTATTACTTTAAATCAGCTATAAATCTAGGCAGTTATTTGCACTATATAAAGTCAAACCTCCTGCTCTCGATAGTCACACCATCATCTGTTTGAATAATAATATTTCATCTGTTCTTTCAAGGCAAAATAAAAGTCAGACTACCTCCAAAACATAGAGTGGAGTTTTCCCTGGCGTTATGATTTCTGGATAGTATTGATCATAAAAATCATAAGGTTTCGGAGGTAGTAGAAGAGAATTTTTCATTTTCTAGATGGGGAGACAGGCTGTAATTTGCCCAAGAAACAGAGCTTATTAAAGGTGGAGACTGGGCTGGTGCCCAGCACCTCTCTGCTCTGGGCTGCTTCCTGTCTGCATAGCTCTGGCCACACTGAACAAGCGCAGCATCAGGAGATTCACTGTCACAAGTAGCCTAGACATAAGGGAAGGAATAAGCATTACCTATCTCCAGGAACCAATTTATTTTATTCTCTTAGTCTACTAAGAGAATAGTAGAGTTTGTTTCCAAACAAACTCTACTCTACTCTACAAAGGGGAACAAAATTGCTAATATCGAACTTTCTGAAGGCTGGACTGGAGGAAAACCTGCGCCCACCCTCACTCTCGTGGCTGTTGGCAGGATGAAGTCCTTCCTAGGCTATTGGAATGCGAGCCTCTCTTCTTTGCTTCTTTCAACTTCTTTGTTGAAGTACGCCTCCACAACTGGAAGGATGATAGCTGTCTCTTTGGTCCCCCTCTTCTGCCTCTCTGTTCCACTTACAAGAACTATGAGGATTTGTAAGGACCTCAACATTCATTGGGATGGCAAACGTTGGAGAATAGTGATGGGAAAGATAAGGAGCACAGCTTGAGCAATGTCAGGTTTGAAGCGTTTTCATCTAATGAAGAAGAGGATCGGTAGAGTAGATACTATGGAACTTGGGGAGGAAGCCTGAGCTGGAAGACATAGATGTGGGTAAGATTTCTGTGGGAGAGTGTTGCATCACAGAAGCTAAATTAATAAAGTCCTACAAGAAGGAGGACTTGATTAAAAGTGACAAACACTGATGAAAAGACCAGTAAGAGTAGAGGTAAAAAATACTTCTGCATTTAATATCATTTTTTTGCTCATATTTTTGCTATAAATTAGGCATCTAAAAAAATTATTTCATTTCACATTGAAGCATGAAAAATGTTGCCCTATGAGGCTAGGCAACAAGCCCAGATTCACACATAGGCCCACTGGGGCAGCAGCTGCCTCTGACATAAAATTCTTCCAAATAGGGTACAAAGTCTACTCAAAGAACAGAAGTTGGCATTCTCTGAACATTCTTCTCATCTGAATTAGCTTTCATTAGAACACTTAGACAAATACTTATTATTGTCTCCATCACCTCAATGACCAATTGATCTGTAATTCCATGGGGATGTAGGAGAAAATAGGATAGTAGTATGAAAAGTCCAAAATATGCAAAAAGTCAACAGAGATTTTTATTTTTTTATGAAAAGAACCATAAAATGGAATTTCATGTCTGGCTTCTAGTGTCAAGTATGTTACTGAAAGATGATATTGAATGATCACAGTCACTAAACCTGTTTGCTCATTAGTTTTTAATTTTAAAAAATGTATACTTATTATCACCAATGAAACAGTGAAAAGATCTATAAAAATAAAGCTGTTAGCCCCTTCATTACCCTTTCATTCTCACCCCCAAAAAGGCAATTAATGCTAATATCCTACTATGTATCCTTTTGCATTGTTTTTTCATAGTAATAACATGATATACAAAAATACACACAAGACACATGTTTTGTTTGTTTTTATAAAATCTGGACTCACAATAAGCATATTACCTTGTAACTGGCTTTTCTCACTTGACAAAGACATATTGGAAATCCCTCCAGTCCAATAGCTATAGATCTAACTTAAATTTATTTTCTTTTTTGTGTGTGTGAGGAAGATCAGCCCTGAGCTAACATTCATGCCAATCCTCCTCTTTTTTTGCTCAGGAAGACTGGCCCTGGGCTAATATCTGTGCCCATCTTCCTCCACTTTATATGGGACGCTGCCACAGCATGGCTTGACAAGCGGTGCCTCGGTACACGCCCGGGATCCGAACCCCAGCTGCCAGCAGCAGAGCACGCGCACTTAACCGCTACACCATGGGGCCGGCCCCTTAAATTTATTTTCTAATAGCCACACAATATTCCCCAGCGTGGATGTACCATAATGCCTTCAACTACTTCCCTGCTGATGGATATTAGAGGTATTAAAACTTTATTTTAGAATTCATATGATGCAAAAATCAATATCTCATACAGATACTAAAGCATCCTGTACTGTCTAATGTTACAAATATCTTTCAAAAGGCATATTACATTGTAACATGAAATTATGCTTTTTTTCCTTTTAAATCTATAATAAAATAAAAATTTTATGATTATTGATGGGAGTTACACCAAAAAACCTCCTCATTCTCAGCCAATTTCCTTGATCTTTATTTCTCTGGAGCAAAGGATAACTGAAGCAGTAAGAACAGAACTTCCATATGTTCCTCCAATCAAACCTATTAATCTCTGCATCTGGTCCTAAAAACGCTACTTCTCCCTCATCATATAGGATGAACCATCCATCTTTCTGTCCAAGAGCCAACTCTCCAGATTGTATGCTGGATGCCAATGCCTCTCACCTACTCAAAGACATTACTCTAGAATTCTTCCTTTTACTCTATCACCACCTTTCCTTCTCTAGTGGATTTTCCCATCGATATATAAATATCCTGCAATTTTATCCACTTCAAGACAGACAAGCCAACACCCCAGGACCCCTCTTTCCTCTCTAGCCACTGGCCTATTTCTCTACTCTCATTTATAATAAACTCTTGTAACAAGTGGTATAGTTGTTTACATTCATTCCCTCTTCCTTTTTTTCTTGGTCCCACTCCACTCAGGCTTCTATCCTCACCCCTCTCTCAAAACAGTTCTTAACGAAGTAACCAACAACTTTCAACTTGCCCAGTCTAATGACCCATTGTCTTCCTCTTAATCCACCAGCAGCATTTGGCCCAGTAGATCACTCTTGCCTTCTTTCAACAATTCCTTTACTTCCATTCCAGTTTAGCATCTCTCTGGATTTTCCTATTTCAGTGTCCTTCGCTGCTTTTCCACCACTAAAATGTAAGCTCCATGAGGGGAGGGGTCTTGTTTTTGTCTGTTTTGTTAACTGCTTAATATCCAAGCACTTAAAATAGGGTCTGGCACACAGTAGACCACGTAGTAGATCTGTAGTATGCCAGCAAAACTATTGACTTTTCACTGAGTTATCAAACTGGATACTGGTAATTTTGACACTATGGACCTCAAGAGTTCCTATTAATATTTCCTATTCCTGTTTAGGTAAACAGAATTAATTATATTCTATCATAAGCCAACTTTTCTCCTGACTTTCCTAGTTCAACTAATAATGCCACCATCCATTTTTCTGGCCAACTAGATTATTCAGAACAGGACTTCAATCCAAATTTAGTCAGTTGCCAATTCCTATAGGGTTTTATGTTTACCATATCCCTTCCAATTGAATCCCTTGGTCTCTATCCTTCCATACTTCAAATTATTCTTCATACTATTAACAGATTAATCTCTCCTACACAGAAGATTGAGAATGATAATTTGCAATTTATAAATGTGGTTAACTCCCTAAAAGCAACAGATTAAATAAGAACTCCTCAGACTGCCCTTCAAGGTCCTATTAAATGCAGAACCATCCCCCTCCATTAGCTTCACATAGTTACCCCTAAATATCTGTGAAACTGAACCACTCCTTTTACTTGAAGTAGGTACATGCTTTAATCCAGCAGTGCCATTGATTTTACAGGTTCCTCTCTACCCTGAATTGACTCCTTCATTAAGTACTTGTCAAACTGTACTTTGCTTGATTTCAGCTTAAACAGATTCTCCCTCTTCCATTTGCCTATCTCATATGATACCTTTTCCCTGTTCAGCTCAAGGATATATGAATGTCCTCCACTGTGTGGCCATACAATGCTCCTTTAGGTCACATCCATATGATGCCCTTTCTAGTCTTTCCTGTTACAATCATTTGTACTCTTGTATGAAATGTAAGCTGTGGGTAGATTTCTCATTCATGATTAAATTCTGTACCCAGCACCTAGCACAATATCTTGCACAGAGTATATACTTAATTTTAAAAGTTATTAATCTAAACTAATAAATAACTCAAAATGTTGTACAATCTCCAGATAAATAGCATTTTGAAACTGGATGTAAAAGAGAGACTGTTTAAGTAGCTAAATATGCTATGATGAATATATTAACTTTACAGAAATGACTTTTAAGTTATAGATATGATGATGTTATATCTGCATAAATATAAAGATTTAGTTGTAAAAAGATGTTTTGATGATCAAAAAAAGTCTTGGAAAATAATACTCTACAACAAAATTTTCAAATTCATGTAATGCATCTGATGTCACACTCAGCAGGTATTAAAATTTTACATCTATAGTGACAAATTACCCAGAAAAATTTAATTAATGGAAATAGCATATTTGTTTACATATCACTTTAATACTTGCACTGAAATGTAAAATATTTTCATCTGGATTTTGTAGAGCAAAGTAACTGATGATATTCCCCAATGATAAACTGCAGAGGTTGTCAGTTTCTATACACAGGGGGCCACTAATTAATCTTGAGTAACCCTCTGAGACATGGAACATAAGCAATGTGCACACAGGAGAAAAATAATAATTCACCAGAATACAGACACAGAGAAAAAACAGACCACATTTAAACAAATACAGTGAGTATTATAGGTGATATCTAGTGTCACTACTGGAGTTCACTTTAGGGGAATTATGAAATTCCCAGGACTAATCCTGAAACACGATTACATGTGTTTCACAGCACTCTATGGAGGAAAATATATGAAGATGAATGTGGGGCTGCTGCTAAACTCACCACTGGCAATGGGAATACTCTGAGTTATTACTCTGTTTTCATAGGCCAATCAGTATTAAGCTCCGAGCTTGAGATAGGGTTAGTTGGCCCAAAGGATGTCTACCTGAACAAAACAGGTGGCTTATTAAGAGGACAGAAGGGTAAACCTGGTTGGGTAGGCAAGCAATACTATCTGCTAAAATGACCTGGTCTCAGTCTACTGTTCTAGCTCTCATCTCCTGCCAGCCCTGATATACCCACATACATGCCTTCGGGATTCTAGCCAGACCTGAGGGCTTACCATTTCCCTAGCATGCTGTGGATCAGAGCCGGATTCATGGGCATCTCTCCCAGCAGTCAGACAGCACCCTGGACTCAGAAGGGTCCCATATTGGTTTGTTTATTTTTTACTTTCGTAAAATACACATAACATAAAATTTACCATTTTAATCATTTTTAAGTGTACAATCCAGTGGCATTAAGTACATTTACGTTGTTGTGCAACCATCACCACCATCTGCTGCCAGAACTTTTTCATCATCCCAAACTGAAACTCTGTACTCCTTAAAAATAACTCCTCATTCTCCCCTCTCCCAACCCCTGGTACCCATTAGTCTACTTTCTTCTGTCTCTTTGAAATTGACTACTTGAGGTACCTCATATAAGTGGAATCATACAATACCTGTCCTTTTACTCATATTTGGTTTAATGCTTTACTGTCAGTGCCTTGAAAGTCTTAAAAATTTTACATCAAGAGCCCCTCCATTTTCATTTTGCACTGGTCCCCTCACAAATTATGTCGCTGGCCCTGTTGTGAATATTGGTAACTCCCTATCTATGTCTTCTCCCACCAAAAACGTGTCCACATCCTTCTCAGTTCTACTAAAATTTCATCTCTTCTGTGAGATGAAGAACAGATGATAAGGTCCACTACTCTCCTTATAGTGTTTGTATTTTGCTCACTAATGGCACTCTTCACACTGCATTGTGATCCTTTCTTTTCAAATCTGTCTTCCCTGCTAGAGGAAATGGATGTGTCTTACTTATCATTGTATCCTTCATGCCTGGTATAGCTCCTGTGCTATGGACTGAACTGTGTCCCCCCAAAATGCATACGTTGAAGCCCTAATCCCCAGTGTGGTGATATTCAGAGATGGGGCCTTTGGGAGGTAATTAGGTTTAGATGAGGTCATAAGTGGGAGAGGGGAAGCTCATGATGGGATTAGTGTCCTTATAACAAGAGAAACCAGAGAGCTCGCTCTTGTTCTTTCTGCCACGTGAAGACACATTGAGAAGGCAGCCATCTGCAAGTCAGGAAGAGAGTCCTTACCAGAAACTGACCAGGCCAGCACCCTGATCTTGGACTTCCAGTTTCCAGAAAATGTGAGAAAATAAATTTCTGTTGTTTAAGCCACGTAGTCTATAATATTTTGTTATGGCAACCCAAGCAGACTAAGACAACCTGATACAAAATGAGTGCTTTAATATGTTCACCAAATATAAGAATGGGTGCATGCATTCACCGATAGTGGCTTACCCTTGGCATTGTTATTGGACTTTAAATTTAATAGGCACTGAGGGGGAAACAATGGAACATCAGGAAATGTGATAGTTTTGGTGATTCAGAAACTCTGGTCAGGGACTTGATCCAGTCACTGAAAATGTGAACCGTAACCCAGTCCTTATATTCTCAAGAAAGTGTGACCCAAGTCTTAGACTCCGTGTTTTAAGTCATCCAATAGGCTTGTCTTGGTATTTCTGATTCTGGAAGTCTCTAGCACCTTTTCTTTGAAATAAGAAGGAAGAATAAAGCTACCTTACTTGTTTGTATCTTTCATGTCAACCTTGTATACTCATCTGGAGACCTATGACTAGGCCCAAGAAGGATGGCTAAATAGGCTTCAGAGCTTATAGTACCACAAACACACATATCAGTAAAATGCACAATAATATTTACGTGTTGAAGGAAATGTCCTCAATTGGAGCCCTTTGGCATAACTTAACTCCTTGCCATACCTCAACAAGTAAACTGAATAAAAGTTTTCCAAGGGGAAGTAGAGTGGTACTGTGCAAAGAGCCTACCACAGGAGGTTGGAGTCATTAGTTTCTGGTCTACCAGCCATGCTCCTAATCATGGTGTGACTCTGGAAATGAGGCTCTCTGAGATTCAGTTTCCTCACCTGTCAATACAAGAAGATTTGGTGAGGTGAATCTCTCTGAACTCTGAACAGTATAAATGTCACCAACTTCCCTCCCATCCAAATGCTAAGTGCAAGTAAAACGTTAATCAAAAAAGAATTTTCTTTATTGCTAGAAATCAACCAGGATATTATGAATATTTTAAGATAGTCAACTACGTGTGACAAAAGAAACACATTGTATTGACTTTTTAACAGTGACTTCTCCAGAGAAGACTGAGAAGTAAGGCACCATGACCTTTAGTTGAACTACTGGTTAGACATGTTATTTTTTAAAGGATGTGATACAGATCATATACTTTTGTTAATTATTCTTTTTGCTATTCTTTTAAGTCATCTAATAGGCTTGTTCTAGTGTTTCTGTTAGCTCCTTTTCTATGAAATGAGACTACCTTACTTGTTTGTATCTTTCTTGTCAACTGTGTGTTCTCATTTGGGGACCTATGACAAGTAAACGAGCCTGGCTGGTAGAAAGCTTCGCATAAAATGAAATGCTATAGTGCTGGGAATTCTTTAATTTCAACTTTAAACTCGATCTTTTGGTTGCATGACTGACTACCTTATTATTACCTGTACTGAAAAAGGTCCCATCAATACTGAATGACTTAGGTCCACAGACCAAAGACAAACGCTGCCATTGTGCAACATGGTATAATCTGTCAAGGAAATGCACAGGCATTGACAACCATTTCTTTCTGAAGTAAGGGACTTTCATAAGAATGAAACTGCATGTCTATCATTTCTCCTTTTTTACTGTACATTATATTATATCTATTATATCTTGCTGACAATGACTTTTTTTCTCATTTTCCCTCTATTTTGTTGGAACACAATTTAGAGAATATTATCCATACCCTTTTTATAGACCCTCCATACTAACATTTTATCTTTATTAAACATAATACAATTGGTCTTAGATTCTTGATCTTTAAAAAATGAACAAAAGTAATTTATTACAGAACTGGTCTTTATAGCATCCATGGATATCCACATTTATTTTTGATTGGAGATTCAGGGTAAAGTTTCAAACTATTTCTTTGATAGGCACATTGAACAATACATTTTTCAAAACTTCAATTTTTCTCTTTTCTAGCATATACTCATGCCTTAATTCTCTATACTAGGGGTTGGTGAACTTATTTTGTGGGCCACACAGTCTCTGTTACAATTAGTTAACTTTGCCATCTAGCAGCCATAGACAACACGTAAATGAATGAGCATGGCTGTGCTCCAATAAAATTTTATTTACGAAAATAAACAGCAGGCTGGATTTGGCCGAGAGGCCACAGTTTACCAACTCCTGCTCTGCCCTGTTCTATAAGTGGTGTTGTGCAAATGAGAAATATAGGATGCCAAGATAGGTTGATTTAGAAAACCCTTTTCCAACAACTATGTCACTTTGGGCATGTCTCTTAACCTATCTGAGCCTCTTCATTTGTAATTTGAAGGTGTTTGGTCTAAGTGAATGTTATCAAACCATAATATTTCTACAGTCACTTGAGCATTCCCTTGACTAGTCATGAACAAATGCTACGAAGCTAAATGCTAAAACTTGTGAGCAGTTTTTTAAATCTTAAACATTCTCTTTTGCAATATGTTTTATTTTTTTATTGTTTTCCTTTGAAAAGTAAACTTTTAGAATCACTCAATAAAATTTCTGGGTGGTTATAAATGAAATGCTCCATTCACCCAGAGCTGAACTTTTAATATTGAAAAGGAATGGCCTGAGGACAATCTGGCTGTGGCATCTGATACCACTTGAACCGCCAAGGTTAAAGCTGCTGATCTACCCAGCAGGGCAGATGCCCTCTTTCTCGCTTTCTAACTCCTGTCTGTACCTCTGAAGAAGAGAGTGAGCTTTCAGGAGAAAGATAGGCCTTTATTTTCTGAACCTTCTGAGGGATATTAGTGGCCATGGTACATGACAATTGAAGTAGTACTCAAAAGGTTTGTCACTGAGGTAATGATATAGGATTCCTATTAACTAGCAGATGCTGATAAGATTAGCTTTTCATGGTCCATTTCCTTTGGGTATTAGTGAATTTATGTGAAGTTTCTTCAAGGAAATAGGAATAATATAATTTCCATTCCTATCAGAATGTGAAACTATCCAATTATCAGTGGGCCATATTTAACAAAACATCTAAGATCTCCAAATTCTCTGCCGTCACCTAAGGTAGTAAAGTTGAATAAGTGAGGGCCCATGGTAAAATCCTACTAACTCACAAATGAATGCCTGCTGCTACTTTCAATACTAACACGGGTCATAAAAATCTGTTTTCTAGCAAATTGCTGTATTACCTGAGACGAATTTGAGGGCAGCTGTGGAAACGTAAATGAGCACGTAAAATAACAAAATAACCTGTTTATTTTATCTTTACATTTCTCTCTTATTCATTTCAATTCTAAGGATAAGTCACAGAGGATAAAGAGGACATAGCAGTCACTAATATATTAAACTTGTGATCAATTTTGTTTTGGAGAATTTATCCTAGCTTTTAATAAAATGCTATATTTTAACAAAATTTAAAAATATAAATCTATTTTCTTTGCGTATTATTTATTTCAGCTAGACGTAAATGAAGTAAAGTAGGAGAGTGAGTGGCTGTTAGTTACAGGACGGCTGTCTGCAGCAGAAAGAAAAAAGGAGAAGGAAAAAGCAGATTCTAGATCTTTAACTTAGGGAAGGAAGATTTCATTCCAGATTCAATCTTCTGTGGAGTAGCTCATGAAACACACCTTCTGTGGGGAAAGCTGCAAACGATAATCACTATTTCAGGTGTTTTCAGCTTAGTTCTACCTACATTAAACTCAAGATGAGCTGGAATGTCATAAATAAAAATTTTCTATAAACACGCAGAAAATTCATTTCCTACTTCATAATTCTAAGCATTACAGAGTTTTATAAAGCTAGGTTACTTTAAGGATGCCTATATAGTACCAAAAAAGTACAATTTTTGTATAATTAATTAATTCATGTATTAAATTCCCTTGAGAGATAGCATAATAAGAAATGATTTACAATGACCTCAGTGGAATACATAATGTTAATTGTATTTCACTATTCACATTTTGTTCAAGTTAGACAAAGGGTATCCTACATCCTTTATATTTTAGCAACTCTAGTTTAACTGGCATTCACTAAATGAAACTCTTTATCAACCATAACTTGAATACAACTACAATTAAATGATAGCAGGTGTTCACAACGATGCCTGCAAAGAACTAAAAATCCCTAAATGCTTTTAGAAGCTTAGAAAATTCAAATGAGGAGATCCAATGTGGTTGTACTTTTGAGTACAATTTAATGATTCCATTATAGTAGCCTACCAAAGAAAAGTGAGTTTTGTAACACTTATTCAACCTATATGCTCTAAGATCATACTACTTTATGATAACTGCAATCAAAGTAGAATGTTTTAAACAGCTAAGTGGAAAATGTTAAAAATAACAGCTAACATTAATATAGTGTTTGTAAAATAGCAGGAACACTCTTTTAAGTATGCCATTATAAATATATACATATATAATGGAAATGACACTCTGAGGAAGATACTGTCTTCTCTATTTCACACATGAAGGAACTGAGGACCAAAGAGATTGAGTAACTTGCCCAAGAGATTGGCAACAAAGCTGATTGGAACGGAGCGTGATCTGGCTGTGGCATCTGTGCCTCCACTCCCTACCACTATGCTGTGCTGTCTCAAGAGTGTTCCTCTCAGAGAGCAAGAGCTTACATTCACTTTTTTTGTTTTAATAGTTCCATGGTTTTTCACTCTGTTCTCTATATTATTAAAAATGTTTAAAAGGGAAAATATTTTTTAAATTATTTTATTGAGGTAATATTGGTTTGTAACATTGTGTAATTTCAAGTGTACATTATTATATACCAGTCTCTGTATAGATTGCATCGTGCTCACCACCAATAGTCTAGTTTTTATCTGTCACCATACATTTGTGTCCCTTTACCCCTTTCGCACACACCCCTACTCCCTTCCCCTCTGTTAACTACTAATCTGTTCTCTTTATCCATGTGTTTGTATATCTTTCACATATGAGTGAATATGAATCCAGGAAGAAAAAAATCTATCATTAAGACTATTTTCAGGAAATACTACTTCTTATATATTAACATAATTGGTATTGTTGTACAAATTTGGTCTCTGAGCAAAGTATATAATCAGTACAGTTAAAAATAAATTACTCTGCCATGAAATTCAGAAGCAAGCAAAGGGGCAAGATATTTTTTTAATGGCCAGTTTAGTTGTAATCTTAATTAGATGCAAAGAAAATTCAGGAAGGAAAGAATCTACATTCCTGATGGTATCTTGCCATATATAAAACCCTAAAGTCATGACAGAATCTGGTAAAATGTGCCTAAGAATGGAAAATTAAACCAAGTCATAAGGTCTATTAAAAGCAGCATGGTGATTTTTAAACTGTAATTTGAAAGTTAAGCAGTCATGTTTGCATTTTAAGGAGAAAAGAGGAGTCCACTAACATAATGTATATGATTTATATATTTCTCAATTTTAAGAAGAAATGATAGTGTTAAGATATTTAAAAATTTTTTCAAAAAGGTCATTTTAAATAGAAAATGATCATGTTTAATATATGTCCTTTCAGTAAATTGCGTGTGTGTGTGTGTGTGTGTGTGTGTGTGAGGAAGATCAGTCCTGAGCTAACATCCATGCCTATCCTCCTCTTTTTGCTGAGGAAGACTGGCCCTGGGCTAACATCCATGCCCGTCTTCCTCCACTTTATATGGGATGCCGCCACAGCATGGCCTGATAAGCGGTGCCTCGGTACACTCCCAGGATCCGAACCTAGGCCAGAGCGCGTGCACTTAACCGCTAAGCCACAGAGCCAGCCCCAGTAAATTTTTATGACTTAATTGTGATATCAAATAAAAGTCACTCATATAATTCATCCATCATATTGGGAGTTTCATAAACAATATGAAATTATTCATATAGAAGATAATTTTCAAGTTCTTTTCTCTGTTTTTTTATAAATCAGATAAATAGGTTTAAAAATTTTCATAAGTGGTATCTTAGGTAATATTTAAATTTCCATTCACTTGAAGATACATTTTTCTCTTAGTTTTATCATCTTTAAGTGTTGAATATGTGCAAAGAAACTTGCTTAAAGGCACCTCCTCATCAAAAAACAATTTTACTTCTCATATGCATGAAAAGTGACAAGTGTATGTATTCTCATATGTATGTATATGTAAATTAGTCTACCCCACATAAGGCATTATTCTTGATCTTTATTTCCTTCATAGTATTGTAGTTATTACTACATCTTATTCATTTGTTCATTGTCCATCTCTCCTATGGAGCATTAATTTCCATGATATCAAGAGACCTGTCAGATACTGTCCAAAGTTTCATCACCAGCACCTACCACTTGCTAGGCACAGAACTGATGCTGAATAAATGTAGATTCATTGAATGAATGAGTGAATGAATATAGAGAAAAGAGGAAATGAATCAAGTTTTAATAATAACTTGAGGCATATTTGGTCTTTGTGAAAAGAAAACCACATTGTTTTAAAAATAATTTTGACACAAGAAAATGATTTTTATCACAAAATGTTTATGCTGTAACGAAATAAATCAATAAAATTGAACTACAACATGAAACTATAGAGAAAATGGTCTGAAGAACTCTAATTTTCCAAAATGCTTTTACTATGGTTAATGGGACTAAAGCAATCACAATCCATGATGATATGGATTGAAAAGAAAAAATATTTGAAAGAAAATTTATGTAAATTGACTAACTTGAAAACAATATGTTCATAGAGACAGAATTATGACAGTACTTAAGAGGCAAAATGAAGTACCTCCTCATTTTCAAAGTGAAACATATATACTTGAACATCTGAGCTACTGGGATCATAATATGCCAAGGAGCATAAAGGAAAGGATGCTTGCTTAATGGCAAATTATTAAAAAGGAAGAAATGCATACAACTAGGAATCCCACCATATATATATATATATATATATATTTTTTTTTTTTTTTTTTTGCAGGGAAGAATTCTCCCTGAGCTAACATCTGTTGCCAATCTTCCTCTTTTTTTTTTCTTTCTCCCCAAAGCCCCCCAGTCCATGGTTGTATATCTTAGTTGTAAGCCCTTCTAGTTCTTCTATGTGAACCACCGTCACAGCATGGCAACTGACAGTCGGGGTGGTATGGTTCTGCAACCAGGAAGCGAATCTAGCCACCAAAGCAGTGAGAGCACCGAACTTGAACCACTAGACCATCAGTGCTGGCTCTATTTTTCTCTTTAATATTTAATTTTATCAATTACTAATTTCTAGCCCTGTTCTTTAGTTCATAATTTGTGCTTCAAATTTATGTGAGCATCTATTTGAAGTGTTTGCATTGAATCTCATGAAATTTATATAATTTATTAGCCAATAATATATGAAAATACAGTTAATAAGGCATATATTATAAAATATTATGTCAAAAAATATTTCATATAAAATAATAATAGAGTTTACTATTCTTATCTACTAATCTGGCAAGTTTCAATAACCACACAATCAAAACTTTTATTGTACTTTGAAATTAAAGTTAAAAAGATAATCCTAGTGACTATAACAGTTTAACATACCAAAGATTGGGCCAACTGACTTGAAAATAATGTTATTTTATAATTAACGTAAACAACACTACTCTAATACAGGAAGCAACTATATTTTATGAATAGCCCTACAACTCATGAGACTTCTTTTATGCTTTCTAATTTTAATATTTTAACAGTCTAAATGGCATCTTCCTGTCATTAATGGGAATTGGTGAGGGTCTATTCTCATTTTAAACCTAATTAATCTCTAAAAAATTTTGTGCTAAAGTAATATGTTAACATAACTCTTAAGTATGTTTGGGTAAGAAAAAAATAATTTACAAGTCTGCCTATTCTTGGCATTTATTTCATGGAAAATCTACAATTTATCAAGTACTTTCATTTAAGTACTTATAAAAATATCATGCAGCTATGGTCAATATATTACTTAATAATAGATGGACCATTAATTTCCATCTGTAATAATAATAAGTAATGAATAAATAATTTAAATTCCATGTTCTAAATAATTAAATGTATATGCCAAAAACTTCACCACTATATCTTTGTTCTTTGAATGAGTCCCATGGCCTTAAAGAAATTCATTTTGCAGGTCCCTGGGCTATTTTAAACTTTTGACAAGTTTACCCAAATAGAAAAAAAAGATCTTAAAGGAGGAAAAACAAAATTTAGAACTATTTCTGTTTCCAAAATAAAGAAAATTTATATTTTCAAATACTATACCAAGGAAACTATTTTATAATTTGTAAGGTTTGAGGAAACTATGAAAAGTACATCTATAAGCAAGCCCTTAAGTGAAAATAAGAATCCTTAGATTGCTTTATAGTTGCAATGTAGAGTGTTTGTATATTATATCTCTTAGCAAATCTAGTACTTCTACAATTGCTACAATTATTATTAATTATATAATTATTATTAATTAATAATTATTAATTCCACAATTATTAAAATAGTCCCAAAATTTCAACATAATACATTACCTAATTTGGTGGGGCTCTTTTTGAAATTTCCTTAGAAATTGTGTAATTTGGAATGTGTTTAGAGTCAGGACTATAACTGCCAAATACCATTAAACTGTAAATCTTTTGAAGTGGTAGCTATCAGAGCTTTTGCTATTAAAAAAATAAGTGTATGTCTCATATTTGCCTTGAAATGAACAAAATATGATTTGATAAATAATATGAACATTATGATTTCCACTAAGGTCTTTTCTAAAGTATCGTAAAACATATTATTTCTTAAACTCATCAATTCTTAATTTATTTAAAAATTGCATTCTTCTTGATTTAGTGATCACTCAACCTAGAGCTTTATAAAATTATGCTATTCACCAATTTATAAAGTAGAAGACAAATTTAGAGCAGGCGGTGAATTTTCCTGTTAAGATATCTTTAAAGACAGGACTTTTCTGATAACAGCTAGAATAAGTCTGGCATAGGCAACTTCCACAGATGTAGAGTGATGAAGTTGAATTTGAAGTGATTTTACTCTACTATTAATCAATGTTTTCCTTTTCTCTGCCACAAAGAAGAAATAAACAGGCACATACACAAATGTTGCTTTTGTACCATTACTTCCATTCACTTCTGGAAGTGCTGTTCAAAGTACGTTGGAGTCTCTCAATCTATCCTTTACATTTCACGGCTGTTTTACCATATTTCCCATCTCTCTGCCTCTCTGTGCTGTACTCTGGGTGAGTTCCTCAGTTCTACCCTCCAGTTCACTAATTTTCTTTTACACTATGCTCAGTAGAGAATTTATTCCATCTAGAAGTTTTACTAATTTTGATAAAAATGTTGTATTTCCAAAAGTTTCACTTGGTTCTATTCACCTCTAATTATTTTTGTTTCCTTCTGCCTTTTTTGTTTCATAATTTTTGCTTTTTATTCATGAATGTTAATATCAGACTACTCCCTTAAATTAATTTCATCTTGGATTTATTCTTGTGAACATCTGCCTAGTTTGTTGGCTGTGTTTCATAACACTAATTAGTTTGCTTACGCACTTGGGAATCTTGGCTTGCAAGCTCATTTGAATGGAAGGAATGCCCCCCGCCCCGCTCCTTTCTCTCTCTCTCTCTTCCCTGTTATAGATCTTCCTTATTCTTCTGTATTTTAGTTGTTTTCACTTAGTCCTCCAATGAATTAAGTCCAGAGCCAAGCCATAGAATAGTTCCTTCTTTATGGTGATATCAGTGATAACACAGATTCAGTCACTAAACCAATGGGAAGCTCGATTCATTTCTAATAAAAAAAAAAGTGAGGTACTGGTATTCTCATCTACTTTTGCCTACAGTGTCTTACAAAGCCATAGCCCCAGGCTCACGATCACAACCATAACTCTAACCTCCTTTCCTGAGTGGAAATGGATTAGGCAAGAGTCATTCCAGATATGAAGCAGTAAGCCCACTCTCTCTAGTTTCACCTATTGCACAGAGATTTTTTTAGACCATGTGACTCAGCAGCTAGACCCTAGCAGACAACAGCTTTAAACTCACTCAACTCTTTGTGTTTCCGGTCTATAGAGAAAGTGATCTTGCTTTTGAGCCCAGCTATATTTTTTAGATTTTCTTTGTTTTCCTCTTTCACTGCTATTGTTTAGAGCAGAGATAGTACTTTAAATATAAACTTTTGTGCTATCACAACCAAAAATGCAAGTTATTATTAGAAACATATTGATAAGAAAAATAATAAAAGTCAATGAAGTTAACATATTATGAGACAAGATGATTCTAGAAAAGATGCCTATATAAATGTCTTTACCTAAGAAAGAAAATTTTGGCAACATGAGATTTGAAACAGAATGCTGATCAATATGACTATTCTCTGGTCTAACTCATCTGGGGATGGCCTGATCCAGATAGTAGGGCCATAGTGCAGGAAAATCATTCTGTGTTGATCTGAAGATGAGAACAGAAGCTCCCTGTATGGTTCAGACTACACCTGAACTGTTGTAGTCCTACTCAACACTACTGCCCCTCTTAGTTCATCTTACATCCTCTCTTACCTGGACTATTGCAACAGTCTCCCATTATCAGTTTCTCCTTTCCATGACCAGAAGAATTATTATTCTAATAAAAATGAACATAGCAGATCCTTGCATTAAAGAATCCAATTGTTCCCTGAGCTTACAGGAAAGAGTCTGACTTCCTAAGCATGGCACCCAAGGCCTATACAATCTGACCCCAACTTATCTCTAGTCTCAGCTTATATGTGCCTTCTTCATCAGCCAAATCATTCCTAAAAGAATACTTCACTGTAAGACTATAGGTCTTTCTCCCTACTGGTTCCTCTACCTGAAATATTGTCTTTCTTCCCTAATACATTCCCCTCAGCAGTCACCATCTCCCCCAATGACCCATAAAATTCTTACTTCCCTAAAGACCCAAGTCAAATATCTTCCTTTTCTGCATGCCTCAGCACTTGGTTCACACCTCATTTGAAGCATTTATCATGTATCAATTATTTTTTGAAGCATTTATCATGTTGTATCAATTATTTTTTGAAGCATTTATCATGTTATATTAATTATTTGTAAACAAATAATTACAACTAAGATCTTCTAGAGAGAGTTCTGTCTCATTCACCCCAGGATCCTCAATGTTTAACTATTAGTAGAGCTTTTTACTCAGTGAATCCAAAAACAACTTTTAAAGAGTATGATATTTAATCTTTCATAAGTTTTCATAATATAACTGCTTCTTAAAGGTGTTGAGTAGTCCAAGCCTACTCTTCAGGAAAAGGAAAGAAGTAATCTTCAGGCTGGCCCAGTGGCATAGTGGTTAAATTCACGTGCTCTGCTTCGGCGGCCTGGGGTTCACAGGCTGGGATCCTGGCTGAGGACCTACGCACCACTTATCAAGCCATGCTGTGGCAGGCGTCCCACATATAAAGTAGAGGAAGATGGGCACGGATGTCAGCCCAGGGCCAATCTTCCTCACCAAGGGGGGAAAAAAAAGGAAGTAATCTTCAAGTGGCAACATTCACAACACACATTTCAAAGCATCTTAAATAAAGTTGAGTGTGGCTCTGCACCTGTAATTGGAGCCTAGAGAAAATATTTTTCATGATATACCAAATATTTAAGGCAATAATTGAAGGAGGGAAGTACTCCACTGAAAATATCCACTGGGGACCACTAGAAAAGGGTGTCAGTGACTTTTCTGAAGCTCACTCACTTGATGATGATGATGAAGTAGACAGAGCTGCTGAGAGAATGCACAGCCTGGAAGTAGCAGTCACAGAAATAGTAGCTTCAATTTATTTAAATACTCACTGTAGGCCAGGTGCTCTAGATACTTGTATTTAGTTTTCATCACAACCCAACCCCCAAATGCAGATATAATATCTCTCATTTTTTTTTTTTTTTGCTTGAGTAAGACTGTCCCTGAGCTAACATTTGTGTCCATCTTCCTCTATTTTGCATGTGGGACGTCACCACAGCATGACTTGATCAGTGGTGCGTAGCCCACACCCAGGATCCGAACCCATGAACCCCGGGCCACTGAAGTGGAGTGTGCAAACTTAACCACTACACCTCCGGGCTGGCCCCAATTTCTCTCATTTTATAGACCAGGAAAATAAAGTTTAGAAAGGATAAAAAGCCAAAAATCCCATAGCTAGAAAGTGGGTAGGCCAAAATTTGAACCCAGATCTACTTTATTCCAAAGCCAGTGCTCTGACTTCTTGTAGGGAACAGATTTAAGGAGACCAAAGAAGCAGGAGAGATTGTCAGTTAGTCAGTGTAAAGTTGATTAAACATGACCTCAAATAACTAATTAAATCAAGTAATGAGAATGATGACAGGAATAAGAAGACCAAACTGAATTTATCAGGATGGCATCAAAAATCAAGCCATCAGCTTGAAGCAAGAGTAACATAGTTTAAGTTCACTCAATTGTAGATCAAACACAAAATACAAAATGCAAATGAAAGATTTATTAAATTCATTTCAAAACTGTTATATGAACATCTTTGGAGACAGTCACAGTGGCTCTCAATCACAAAGCCTTTTCAGAAATCTTTGTCTGCTGTCTCCGAGAGTAGAACAACATCTCCTTCATCACCCTGGCAGCCCTGGCACCTCCACAGTCACCCTCTTTTCAACAAATTATCCTTTTCATTCTTCTCTGGAGTCATCCACTGATGAGCCACCCATAAGTGAAGTTATAGATTGTACTGCTGCTCACCAACAAGCAAGGATAATGGCAAACATCCCATCCCAAAGATTCTTGTCTATAAATTCACTGCACAGCCTTGACCACTGTGCTCTACCTGCAGGTGTCGAGTCAGGTGTGTACTGATGGGGGGATTTTTTTTTTTGCATCATTTTCCATAAATGTAATTCACAAAAATATATAGCATTCAATCTAAGAACAATAACAATGACAAATGCCTTGTATTTTGTATCTCATATTTAAAAATTGTTTTCACAACTTTATATTATCTTATTCTCTCAATGCTTCTGATTGTTGATGGTATTGTTAACTAACATATCAATATGTTTCTGTGGAAATTGGAAAATAATAATTTTAAAGATTATTTAGTCATTTTTATAGTGGAAAATGGATAGTTAACGGCGTCACGACAAATTCTCTCAACCCCAGCTTAGCCCATTACAATAAAATAAAAAAGATATTACAAAATCATTGTATTAGACACAATCACCCTGGAATATATGCCTAAATATAAACTGTATGTGTGGATGGATAGTTTACATAGGCAAATCAATCAACTGTCACAGCCAGTGATATGAGCCTGGAGAGTGAGAGGTTTCTATTTATTTATTTATTTATTTTGGTGATGAAGATTGGCCCTGGGCTAACGTCTGTTGTCAATCTTCTGCTTTTTGCTTGAGAAAAATTGTCCCTGAGCTAACATCTGTGCCAATCTTCCTCTATTTGTATGTGGGACGCTGCCACAGCATGGCTTGATGAGTGGTGTGTAGGTCTGTGCCTGGGATCTGCGAGTGCATGAACTTAACTGCTACACCACCAGGCCAGCCCTTGGAGAGTGAGAGTTTTAATAGGTGCTTAGTAAATACCTGTTTGCACTGTCTTTTGAGATGAGGGAAAATATACTACTGTATTCAGTCCTTCAAGAGTATTAAATATCAACTGAATATTTAACTACACTCTAGATACATAATATATGTTAAGGCATCTAGTTAGGTGGCTGGCATATAATACATAATAAATATATGTTTTCTTCCCTTGTTGGTTTCTTCTTTCCTTCTTTTAGAATTGAAGAGCGTAATAAAGGTCATGGAAATGAGTCATTAAATGTTTTTCAACACTAAATATATTCAGAAAATTCCATGTGTCTTAAGCAGGAAGTTCAATTATAGAATAGAATGTCAACCCTAAAGATAAGGGTTTTTAGTGCCCTCTGAAAGGACTCCACCTTGAGCAGGCCACTGCCACCTTGTGGCATTTTGATTCAATGAGTTTTGACACATGATCCATTCCTAACACACCAGAATAAAGTGTGAACTGGAGTGGGACTCTTTCCCAAATATTTACTTTGGGGGTAAACTGATTCTAGCTAAATTTTAATGTTGTAGAGATAATTCTTTTCCTATCTTACCTTGTATTTTCACAAGTTCAGACAAATCAGTTAATTACATTCTAATAAAATCAAATATTCAACCACTTAAAATTATCCCTGATTTCTGAATTGAATTGAAAAAGTGATAGGTAACCAAAGATCACTTTAATAATTGCGATGTTGTGATTTATAAGAAATATACATCTTTGGTCATTCAGATGATCAAAATACATTTCTTATAAATATTTGGTCTTCATCCATGGTTCTCAGCTCTCCAAGCTCCAAAAACTCTTGGAATTTCTTGAGCTATAAGAGCAATGGGAGCATTTTTTATTATAATATTTGGTCCCTTGTCCTCAGTTCCTGAAAATGTTTCAGAGCCATAAAGGTGAAATGGGTATCCTGTTATTCATAACAAGTCCCTTTCTACCACAACCAGCTCTATGTTAATAAAGGTGACTTTTGGAGAACACCTAAGGATGGGGGCTGGCTGCCAGGGGAATGAACTGTGACTAGAGGATTGGAACTTTCAGTCTCACCCCCCGAGTTCCAGGGAGGAGAGAGGGGCTAGAGGTTGAATCAATCACCATGATTAATCAATCATGCCCATGTAATAAAACTTCCATAAAAACTCAAAAGGAGGGGGTTTGGAGAGCTCCCAGGCTGGGGAACCAGAAGATTTTCAGCTGCCACCATGCTGGGCCCCAAGCTGCATGAGGACAGAAGCTCCCCTTTTTGGGACCTCACCCTATGTATCTCTTCATCTGGTTGTTGATTCGTATCCTTTAATATCCTTTGTCATAAATCTGTAATCTAGTAAGTAAATGGCTTTTCCTGAGCTCTGTGAGTTGTTCTAGCAAATTAATCAAACCCAGGGACGGGGTCGTGGGAACCTCTGATTTATAGTTAGTCAGTCAGAAGCACAGGTAACAACCTGGCCTTGCTATTGGTGTCTGAAGTGGAGGGCAGTCTTGGGGGACTGAGCCCTTTATCTGTGGAATCTGATGCTGTCTCCAGGTAGATAGTATCAGAATGGAGTTGAATTCTTATACACCCTGCTGATGTCTGAGAAGTGCTTGTTGATATTGAGGAAGCCTAAACACACACACACACACACACACACACACACACACAAAGGAATTGCATCCAGGAACCCAAAAGAATAATAAATATAACATATACAGATGTCACATTTCCTCTGTTTTTTAATGTATAATTTTTAGTGTGGGTTTCACATGCGCTTTAAATAAAAATTTTATTTCATTTCCACTATTGGAATGTATTTATTTTGAGTCCTTAACTAATAGTTTGTTTTATGTATAATACAATATACCCTACCATTATTATACTTAGTAAAAGTCCACTTGTTGTTAGCCACCTCATCCTCAATTAGATTAGGAAAAAATTGATTTAATGCATTTTTCAGTTTATTAGTAACAAAAATCATGAAAATAATCCAAGTTCATGTGGCTGATTTGGCTGCAAGACCCTTCAGAAAGAACTCCTTCCTAGTTCCTCAATTATTTTTATATGATTTTGATTTGTGCTTCCATTTTATCTTCTAAGACTTTACTGATATTTACTTCATATCGTTTCACCTCTAAATGATTCTTATATATAACTCTAATGTTTTTTTCTAACTCAGTAGAGGTCCTCAACTTTTTGTATCCATGGTACACTTCTGAATATAAGAATACTTGACCACAAACTTGAAAGAATTATATTGAATTATTATCAAATTACTTGCTTGGTTGTCCTTCAGTTCTATGTCTCTGAGAAAAACTGTTTACTCTCTTTCCTTACATGGTCATGAGATAAATTTTTACATATTGCAGATATTTTTTTAAGAATAGCTTGACTTTATGCAATACCTCTTACCTCTTAATTCCAAGGAGTATACCTTGCTCTACCTCTTATTTTCTCTTCAAAGATCTGAAAGAGTAAGCTTATTCCTTCAGACTTGACTTTCATCCATGACCACGAGATGCTTCATATGTTATCAGGCATTCTTAACCCTTCATCATCATTTTATATGTTTTGGGCCAGCCAGAAGGCCTGGGATCACAAAGAAGAAACACTTTGGTCTGGTTCCAGGCTTGGCACCCAAAATACATGGATGAAAGTTTACAGTTTACTTAGGAAGACACACAAACAAAACTTACATGGAAATAGGATATGATACAATGGAATACAATGTGATATTTGTTATTTTATGTGAAGTTAATTCTTGGACATCTGAGGTTGTATTGACCAATCAGAGGAAATAGCTCCCCTTTCCTGGAGAGGGTTTAATAACTAAGCAGTGGATAATTAAGACTAATTACCAGCTCCCTAGCAGCTGAAGGAATGGAGTTGAGGGTGACCCCTAGGGTACTATACTTTGAAGGAAGTATTGAGGGTCCAAATACCTACCCAGCTAAGCCTATTCTACTCCATGACCACAAGCAATTACGTGGTTTCTTCCAATAATGTCCTAAAGGTCTTGCAGAGGTTACTGAGTGAAATAAGGAAGACATCAATTACTTCTAAGCTGTGGTGGCTAGAAATATCGAGATGCATACCCACCTTAGGGTGATTCAGCAGTGTCAGTTTTCTATTCCAATGTAGACACATCGCATGCAGTTAGGTATTAAAATATTCCTAAAGCTTTACTCTGTAAGTTTGACTTCCAATAACCCATAATACTTTATTATAAATAGATGAAAATATTCAAAAAAAGTAAACATATGGTTACTTACTTTGCACTTGTACAAGTTTGCTTCCATATCACTATTTAACCAGCCAACGAACAATGTTTGACCAGTAAATAGCCAGTGATTTCTAAATTCTGCACTCTGTTTGCAGTTCCCTAAGTTCAACAGGATTCTCAAAGTCTAGTAAACTAATTTTCTCATATTAGTAAATATTAGCAGCTTCGATTCTCAGTATTTGCCAAAATTTATTGGCTAACTAGAGGGCAGGAAAGAGTTAATGCAATAAAAATATAGACATTTTCAAATAAAGTATATTATTAAAATACAAATAAAGTTCTGATACTCTTTATCACTGAGGAAATCCATAATATTATGGGTATTTTAAATATAATTAGTTGATAAACATTTAAATATATCAACGAAGAAATGGGAAACTTGAGGCTACAATTAAATATATTGATTCATAAAGTTTTGGTATAAATGCAACCAAAGGTGTCTCCTGTACACTGACATTAAAATCATGTTTTTCTTTGCTGATCAGAAACTATTTTAAAACATTTCAACTTCAAACAACATTTTAACAGCATGTATATATAATGCTTTTACAAAATTTTTGATAAAATTTTTGATAAATGGGACTAACTCATTGAAATTCAAGACTTGTAACCACATTTAGAAAGAGCCACATTGCCAGCAATTGTCAGCATTTAGTCTTCTAAGTTTAAAAAGAAAAAAAAAAAAAGCATTGTCTCATATATTCTAACTTCTCTGTCAAACTACATTTACATTGCCTCCTAACCTTTCAGTAGTGCAACCAACCTTCCAAGTAAACACATAACACATGCTTCTCCAGCAGAAAACCCGGTCCCAGTTCTTTCCATGACCCATATCAAATCAGAGCCATCTTCTCTAACTAGAGTATATGTGATGTCTATTACATCAAGGTCTCCTTTTCAATAGAAGTGCCTTAATTTAGAGTCGGCGCCTGACCACCGGCAGGGACTGTCTGCCATCTCTATTAAGTAATAGAACTACTTGGATCAGGTCATTATTAGTCACACATATGCACCTCTTAGGACACTTTCTGTTAGGAACACACTTTCTATTGGTTTTGAATCTCCCCTTGAGACTTAAAATATTCTAAGGCAGCAGTTAATTTTAGTCAGAACTCTTCCCATTTAGATAGAATGGTATAATTTCAGTACAAACTGACATTAACATTCCATTGGGGTGAATTTAACTTGTAAATGGATGATTTGTCACATATACAAAGAGGAAAAATGGAATACAAATTACAAATGTACTTAACAGATAGGACAGGGGCCCACAAACAATAGCATCAAGTAATAAAACCCAACTCCATACTAACCGAGAAACAAATGTAATACTTAAAATAATTGGAGAGAATGAATCAAGCATGTGCCTGCCTGCTCTTCTGTGGCAGAGGTACGGGCAAGAGCATAGCTAACAGTGATCAGAGTTATAAACTGAAGACAGACTTTTGTTTTCCCCGTAAATTTTTGTCTCAGTCAACAGCGTTTTGGTCAAGCATCAGTCTTTGCAGGTGCAGGTGGATTGTGGAATGCACTCAGTTGCAAAACACCATCATCTTAAAGTACAAAGGGAAATTATGTTGAAATAAAAGGCAGTGGTACTCAGACCTTATGTGCCTAAGTCCCAATCCCTGATGACCTAATTCAGCTTGCTACCACAGCAACACAGGTGATTCTCATGCAGGTGATGTGTGGATTGCATTTTGTAAAATACTGCTATGTGGTATATGTGCATATCAGTAAAACATACAAGCCAGATGAAATTGGGGTGGGGGTGTGAGGGACAAGTGCTTTTATTTGTCCTGATTGGCATTATGTATGTGACCTAATTTTAAAGAAAGAATAAAAGAAACAATGTAATTTGGGCTTATAATGAATTGAGTTGAATAAAATGAGTTATTTAAATTTATTTGAGATACCATATGTGTTACATCAGTTTTAGAGTTAAATAATTCAGGCAATGACAACAAAAATATGTAAAATAATGTATTAATTATCTTTTAGAAAATGAGAGTTTCCACAGAAGACATGATGCCAATAACTTCAAAGCTATGTATATTTTAACCATTTTTATGGATCTTCCTAAAATGAATTCTCTACTTCTTGCTCCAACAAATATACTAGACAACATTTAAACTTGTAGAGGTGACTTATGTCATCCCTGTAAGTATTCACCACTTTTTTTTTTTTTTTTTTTGGTGAGTAGATCAGCCCTGTGCTAACATCTGCTAATCCTCCTCTTTTTTTTTTTGCCGAGGAAGACTGGCCCTGGGCTAACATCCATGCCCATCTTCCTCTACTTTATATGGGACGCCACCACAGCATGGCTTGCCAAGCAGTGTGTCGGTATGCGCCCGGGATCCGAACCGGCGAACCCCGGGCTGCCGCACCAGAGCGTATGGGCTTAAACACTTGTGCCACCGGGCTGGCCCCCCACCACTGGTTTAAGGTAAAATGTCTTGAGTTAATATCCCAATTCTGCTGCTTACTAGCCTTGGGGAAATTACATGCCTTAGCGTACTTATTTGTGAAGTAAGTAACATATGTCTTGTAGGGTTTTGGGGATTAAATGTGATAATGCATGTGAAAGAGCCTAATAACATGTCTAGCAAATCACTGTTACTTTTCCTTTCTCTTCTTGGCTGTTAGTCTTTCCTTTCTCACTATTGTACTTAATTCTTATAGTTTGATGATTCTTATTTTCTAAAGATGAATAAAACAGATAAACAAGCTTAAGAATGATGTATTAAATGAAAGAAGACTTGGAATGAGAGCCCAAGGACACAATGTTAGGGTTTGGGATGTTCAGAGGCATTTTGTATTTAATTCAGAGGGTTGACAGTATTAAGTTCAACCTCTATTTAAGTGGAAGTGTTATTGGAACACTTTAAATTAAACCACAGAAGATTATTTAGGAGGAGTATTATTTGGGTACAAAATAGGGATAATTCAATTTTCACAAATTATTTATATAGATATAGAGATTTCACAAAATATAATATTAAATAATAGTAATTCATTGCAGTCTTATATATGGATGAGGCTGTTTCTATAGATAAGGATATTAGTTGATTAGACTTGAAATAGACAACTTTAGGTTTTTCTCATCTAACTGTAACGTAATCATTTCCGGGAAAATTAGATTCTCATTGTGCTTTTGAGATAAATTCTTTAGTTTAGTAAGAAGCTGAGTTAATCTATCCTTCTCACTAAGTTTTAGGCTGTTTTTAGTTTTCTGGGTTATTTTTCTCTTTAGGGGAAAGAAGAAAAACAAAGACAGACAGTAAGAAGCAAGGTATAGAAATAGAAGAATCATATATTTCTCTTCTGTTCTGGAAAAATAAAATATAATATTTTTCTAATGATTGTGCGTGGCTAATTGCACTCATGTATTCTTAGATGTATCACTAATCTAAAAACAATTGGCACATACTTCCTCCTTGAGGGATAACAACAACAACAAAAACCTTTAGAGCATGACCATTGTCAGTGATTTGTGAAGTTCGCACAATATTCATTCATTCATCTGGTTCAGTTTTAGGACATTGATCAAAACTTTTACCCTCATACTCAGGTACATCAGGCAAAACCATTTGCATTTAAAGAATTGTCTGCCTGGGACAGCGCATGGTGTGCACAGTAACGACACAACTCAGTTATTCTCATTGCTTAAGTCAAGACCTGACGTAGTGGGTGGCAGCACTACGGCTAACGTATTCAGTCTTCCAGCTCCCCTTTCATCCTTCCGTTAATGCGGAGTTAAGAGACCAAGTCCTAAAAACTTTCAAGAGAACTCAAGAGAGTTTGCTCAAGGGAGTTCAAATATCAGGCTAAAAGCAAGTTGCAATTTTGATTTGAACCCTGCTTCCTCCTAATGTCCCAACCTAGGTGTGGCCTGCATTTGATAAAACATTAACTTTGTTCTCTATGTAAACAAAATGGTGGCTGTCCAGGTGCACCTGTCGTATGGTATTACAGGCAACCACAAAGTTATCAGAGGGTAACACAGAAAAAATAAACAGAACAAGTGTGCTAAGGGGCACGTTTAGATTGCCGTTGTAGATTATGTATACAGTTAAATCTTTCTGTCAAATAAGTTTAATGCAGTTACCGAACATAATGTACAGCTCACATGGAAGCTAATTTCTCCAAGGTTCCCATATCATCCCCGATATAGGTGAATATTTTTAAAATTCTCTCAACAATTACATAACTGAAAGGTATTTAAAAGTACTATAGTGAAAGAAAAAAAAGTGTTGCTAACTGCATTTGGAATAGGCTACGCTTCCTTTTAATTTCTTTTGTGAAATGACAGAATGATAGAGACTACTGGGTACGTTTATTACTGACAGGTGTAATTTCACCCCTACTTGAAAGGCCATGACTTTAAAAGGAGATGAAAGCCTCCAGCTGACGAATGAAGGAAGAAAAGTCTGACAGGAATAACAGGACTGTCTCAGGGGAATTGAGTCATGTGGTCCTGCGGTTTACCATTTGGCCATGAAGTTACAAAGATTTACAGTGTGCTCTGAAGGGGTTTGGAACCCGTTTATTTGCATTTCCTTCTGGAGAGCTGATAGAACAACTTAGTGAAACTACAAACAGTGTGACCAGCTCATCCCACAACTGATAATGACATAATGGTTACAGGCCACCCAGAGCAATTTCACCATGACGATGAAACTCTCCTGCTAGCAAATTTCTGGGCTACTAACAAGATTTAAGATAGCGTTCTGGGTATAAAAAGCCTTTATAATTATCGCTGAACATGAACCACAGGTTTACATTTAGAAAGGGGCTTATATCACTTATGTAGATTTTATAGTATTGAAAATAAGATCCCAAAGGACTTTTTAGCTTTAGGCCCATTCTGATAGAACCTTAAGATAAAAGGTCTTTAAATTATATTGATTAATTACACCAACATACATTCTGTATTATTATTATTATTATTATTATTATTATTAAGGCACTAGGCTTCGAAACTGAGTTTAAGAAAATTAAAAACGTAATGGAGTGAAGATATGTGTGAATTACTCTAATATAAGGAAGAAGGTGAGGAGTGTCATAGGAAAGACAAGATAGAACGGGAGATAAAAACAAGAAGTAGTTATTTCTCCTTAGGCATTAAATCAACATACCGTTTTGTTAGAATTTACTTTCTTTTGGGAGAAAATATTTGCAAACCATATGTCAGATAAGAAGCCCGTATCCAAATTATAGGAGGAACTCATATAACTCAATAGCAAAAAAAAAAAAAAAAGTTTAAAAAATGGGCAAATGACCCAAATAAATGTTTTTACAAAACAACCATACGAATGGCCAATAGGTATATGAAAAGGAGCTCAACATCACTAATCATCAGGGAAATGCAAATCAAAATCACAATGAGATATCAGCTCACTCCTGTTAGGATGGCTATCATCAAAAAGTCAAGAGATAAACATTGGGGAGAATGTGGAAAAAAGGGAACCCTCATGCTCTGTTGGTGGAAATATAAACTGGTACAGCCATTAAGGAAAACAGTATGGAAGTTCCTCAAAAACATAAAAATAGAACCACCATATGATCCAGGATTCCCACTTGTGGGTATATATATCCAAAGGAAATGAAATCTGGATCTCAAAGAGATATCTGCACTCTCATGTTTACTGAAGCATTATTTACAGTAGCCAAGATATGGAAACAACCTAAAGGTCCATCAATCAATGGATGGATAAAGAAAATGTGCTATATATAACATTCCATTGTATGTATATATATTATTCAGCCATAAAATATTATTTGGTCATTAAAATATTGTTATGAAATATTATTCAGCCATAAAAAGGAAATCCTGCTATTTGCAACAATATGGATAAACCTTGAAGACATTATGCTAAAGGAAATAAGCCAGACACAGAAAAACAAGTACTGTACAATCTCACTTTTATGTGGAATCTTAAAATAGTAAAACTCACAGAAGCAAAGAGCAGAATGATGGTTGCCAGGGGCTGCAGGTGGGGGAAATGGGGAGATATTAATCAAAGGGTACAAATTCAGTTATCAGACGAATGGGTTCTGGGGATCTAATGTACAGCATGGTGACAGTAGTTAATAGTACTGTATAGTATATGCGAAATTTGCTATGAGAGTAGATCTTGTGTTCTCACCAAAAACAAACAAAAAAAGGTAATTATGTGAGGTGATGGACGTGTTAATTAGCTTCATTGTGGTAATCATTTGACAATATATATGTGTATCAAATCGTCACATTGTACACCTTAAATATATACAATTTTTATTTGTCAATTATATAAAGCTAGAAAAAATTGCTCTCTTTTCCTTAAATGTGCCTCCTTTTACTTCTTCAGTGCTATGTCCAATTTGCTGGGGGGGTGGTGGTGGACAGGACTGGAGATTCAGAGGAGTTCAGGGATATTCACTCCAGTGAAGCCAGTGTCAGGTCTTGTATGAACATAGAGTAGACTCTCACCTCCCTCCGTACCTCACTGGTGTTCATTATTTTTATTAGAGCTTCTATTAAATTAAAGAAGTCGTTAACGTGATCAGAAAGAGGCACTATAAAGGGGAATGAATCTCTTGCATTAATAAATTACTTAGAACTACTTCATGAAGTATAAAGATTAAATAAGTATGCAAATTGTCTGAAAATCCATAGATATTAATGAATATTATTCAGGTTTTTTAAAGTTTTAAGAAACTTCCCATGGGTAAAATGGTGTCCAGATATGATTCAGAGAAGGATAGAACTACTAAAATGTATTTGGTTTGTTCAAACACTTTAGAATTTTTGGCTTCTTTTCGCTTTACCATTTTGAGGGTCATTTATGGACTATTCAAACAAAATTATTATTTTGCCAGACAAAATCCATTACTAGGCCCAGGTATTTGGTCACAAAAATTCTTAGAAAGTAGCATACAAACATGCAAATATATAGACAGACTAGGTATTACTGGAAAGCTACCCAAACATACTGTTATACATAAAATAAAAATTGGAAGAAATTCCACTAATGCCATATAAACAAAAAATAGGAAAAGTTGTAAATAATAAATGTACCATGAAAAAATCATTATAGCACTTGATATTTAGCCAAAGGAGTTGAAAACTTATGTCCACAAAAACTTGCATGCAGATGCTTATAGAAGCTTTATTCATAGTTGTCAAAACTTGGAAGCAACCAAGATGTCCTTTAGTAGGTGAATGGATAAATAAACTGTGGTACATCCAGGCAATGGAATATTATTCAGCACTAAAAAGAAATGAGCTACCAAGCCATGAAAAGACATGGAGGAAACTTATATGCATATTACTAAGTGAAAGAAGCCAGTCTGGAAAGACTATATACTACATGATTCCAACTATATGACATTCCAGAAAGGGCAAAACTATGGAGACAGTAAAAACATCAGTGGTTACCAGGAGTTGGGGGCTGGGGGAGAGAGGGATGAATAGGCAAAGCATAGAGGATTTTTATGGCAATGAAAATACTCTGTATGATACTCTAATGATGGATACATGTAATTATACCTTTGTCCAAACTCATAGAATGTACCACACCAAGAGTTAACTGTAATGTAAAGTATGGACTTTGGGTTATTACGATGTGTCAGTATAGGTTCATCATTTGCAACAAATGTACCACTCTGGTGAGAGAGGTTGATGAGGAAGGCTACGCATGCCTGGGGGCAGCAGGTAAATGGGAAATCTCTTTACCTTCCTCTTAATTTTGCTGGGAACATAAAACTGCTCTAAAAAAACTGTCTTCCTAAAATAATTATATATTTCATTTTTACTTTGGCCCACTACAAAAATAAACAAGAAATGAAAATAAAATTAGCGCTTATTACTCTGGATTGCTTAAAAATTATCTGATATTAAAGAAATACTATGTTAAAAAAATTCAACATTAAGAAAAGTGAAAATCTTTACACTTTAATAAATAAACCCTATAAACCAAACCTTGAAACATTTCCAAAAGGATATCCCCCCAAACAGCTTCCTTCTCTCACTACATAGTTTCCTGACCTTGGAAATATTTATATCAACAGCATGACAAAGTTATCAAGATTCCTTAACACAGTTAAATAATATCACAGGAAAAAATACTTTAGTAATTGCGAATATTATTCAGATTTCACAGTAAAGGTTTGCCAGTGTGAATAATTACACACAAGGCAAGAGTCCTATTTATTTACAAAGTCACATTATTGAATATAATGTAAAGTTATTATTTTTTAAAAAAACAACCGGTGGCGTAGTGGTTAAGTTTGCGCACTCTGCTTCAGCGGCCTGGGGTTCACAGGTTTGGATCCCAGGTGTGGACTTAGACACCGCTTATCAAGCTATGCTGTGGTGGTGTCCAATCTATAAAATAGAGGAAGATTAGCACAGGTGTTAGCTCAGGGACAATCTTCCTCAAGCAAAAAGAGGAAGACTGGCAAGATGTTAGCTCAGGGACAATCTTCTTCACCAAAAAAATAAATAAATAAACACATTAAGTCTATTTAAAAAAAAAAAAACCTTAAGTTTCTGGACATAGTAAGGTGCTCAAACAGTAAATACATGTACACTAAAAACCTTGGAAACTTTTCCAAGAAATTCATCCACACATTCCTTCATATTGAGTTATAAGCCCTGATTTAAATGTCTCATATACTCTTTGAACCTCAAATACACAAGTAAAATAAATTTAAATGTCGGTAATCCCAAGTCATTTGTAGAATTGAATTTTATCAGGAAATATTTTCACCCAACATTTCCTTCTGTTCATCTCCTTTTCATGATCCTCTCTCTCCCTCTCTATGCACACAAAGACACACATGAATACACACACACAGTTAGCTTTACCCAGTTTTATATAACAGTTCCAACCGATTTCTAACGTGATTATTCTAACTATTATTAGTCGTTAAACCTCCTGGCTTCATCTCAGGTAACATCTGCTTTCTATCAATGCCAAGGAAGACAGGTTCTTTAAATAAACTTTCTTTAAAAAACAACAATAAAAGTGTAGGAGTTGTATGGATCTTTACAAAGTGGAAATCTAAGTTTTTATTACATCTAAAATGAGTTTTTTCTATATGAAAGCCCTCCATTTACTCCAAGAAAATCGTGGAAAATATCAACATCTGTGTATTGCAATAAAAGTACTACTTGTAACTGCCATTCATCCAGCCAGTGAGTAATTCGGAAAACAGTAGCAATAGACCTTGGAGTGTAGTATATGTAGGATGAAGCCAAAATGTTTTTCTAACTCGTAAAGGAAACTTTTCCATGAGCACTACTTTCTGCCACTTGCTTCTTCGAGGTATGAGCAGCATCAGCCTCCTGTTGATTTAACTCCAATAAATTGAGAGGAAATCCAAGCGAGACATGTTCCATATGTTAACAAATCCTTCTATTAAAGTATAATTTGAATCCCACCCTCTGGTATTATTGGAATTAGTCATCAGTCGGGCATATCGATAAGAATTAGAATATTGATAAATAAAATGAACCAAAAAAAAAGTGCAACCTGCTATCAGTTATTTAAATATTTCATTTACTTTCCTTTCATGAACCCACTTTCCAATGTTGGTAAAAAGAGACACATAGCCCAAAAAGGAGATAGTGAGATAGAAGACACAAGAAGCTTATAAATTAAATAATCTCTTTCCTAATTATTTATGTTCAACAACACTTGTGAATGGTATAAAATTTAAGATAGTTCATTTCTTTTACATGAATGTCTCCATACATTGTAATTATATAATTATATGTATGTATATATACATCAGTATAGATATATTGAAATAGATATAGAAGGGACATATAATTATAGTAGAATCAAAAAGAAATTCTAGCTAGGAAATGCTTTATAAATGTCTCCATTACATTACACTCTAATTTAAAATAAAAATAAGCAAAGCTACCTCATATAACCTTCACATTGTTACATTACATGGGCTCCTAGTCCAGCGCAATTTTTAGGATGCCGCCATTATGATGGATTCACAAGTGTAATTAAATTTCTATTCCCACAGCATTAGGTAATAGAAAGCAGGTATTTCACCTTTACAGTGATACCTTTCCCAGCTCTCTCTGCACCACTTAAATTGCAAAAAAAAACCCTCAAAACAATCTTTCCTATTCTGGAACCATGCCTTTCCAACACTTACAGCTTTCACCCTGCAATCAGAAACCAAGCTATGGTCATCAACTCCTCTAGTTTTCTGAAAAACAACCCAATGTTTCCCTGATTCTGCAGTCAGAAAATACTGAGATTCTTAAATTTCAGTGTTTTTTTTTTTCTTCCTTACCATTCATTTTTGCATATTTCTCCCATATTATAGCTCTAACCCCTGATATCATTTATCTTCTTGTCTCTCACCTTCCCTCCCTCTCTCCATTCCTCCTTCCCTTCCTTACTTTCTCTCTCTCTCTCTCTGTGTCTATTTGTTTCCAGCTCTCTCTGTTACTCTAATTCTCTCTTCCCCCACTTTTTGCTTTTAACACATGCTGAGCACCTAGACATCCTCGAGAAGCAGAGAAAACATTAACAGACAAGACAGACATGGTCTCTATCCTTAGGTGCTTCTTTTGTTTTTTCTCGGTGAGGAAGATCGGCCCTGAGCTAACATCTGCCAATCCTCCTATTTTTTTTCCTGAGGAAGACTGGCCCTGGGCTAACATCCGTGCCCATCTTCCTCCACTTTATATGGGACACTGCCACAGCATGGCTTGACAAGCGGTGTGTCGGTGCGCACCCAGGATCTGAACCGGCAAACCCCAGGCCGCCACAGCGGAGAGCGCACACTTAACCGCTTGCGCCACTGGGCCGGTCTCTCTATCCTTAGGTGATTCTTGCTTCCTGTTTATGCAAGAAGACCAACATTGAGAAAAACTGCCACTGTGCTGAAGCAGTTTAGGGTATGAGAGGGCCAGACAATAAAGATATTTAATTCTGTTATCTTTTTTCTGAGGAAGTGACATTAAAGCTGGCCTCTGAAAGATAAAAAGTACACTAAAAAGTATGCAAATAAAAAGATAAAAAAGCACAATAGAAAATTGGTGAGCAAAGGAGATCATAATCTTGACTGAGAGATCCTTGTTTTCTTTCACTTAGGTAAAGGAAACTGTCCCCAAAAGACTAGCCTTCCTGACTTCCTTCCCTTCTTCCTTCCTCCTTCCCTTCCTTCTACAAATATTCTCTGAATGTGTGCTATGTGCCAAAGACAAGAAATTTCAAACAATTATCAAAATTATTTAACAATTATTATCACAATTTAAATGCACAAATACTCTGCTAGAAATTTATTTTACAGAAAATCTCAGGCAAGAGAAAGATATATACAACAAATGTATGTTTTTTAGTTTTGTAACAACAAAAAGGAAAACAGAAAAAAGGAAATGTTTTATCATTTGGAGTATGGATTTAAAATGTATGGTATACTTATACAATGAAATATCATGCAGCTCATAAAAAGACAGGCAGATCTACAGGACCTAATATCACAAGCTAGTTCAGGTATATTGTTACATGGAAAGAGCAAGTGCAGAAGAATGGATATGGTATAATCCCATTAGATAAAATACAGGAAAGGATTTCTAAATCTAAATCTGTAATTCTATTTACAGGTGTATTTATACTTCTATATCTGTCTATAACCATATACCTATCACTGTAATGATGGCTATATATCTTTGTACACATATAGAACATTTCTGGAAGATTTACAAGATACCGTTAGTTGCAGAAGAGTGAGGTTGGAAAATGGAACTCACTATTAAAATTTATACGTATTATTAAAACTTATTTACTTGCTTACACATTCATTTATGTATTGTTTTTTCAATTTATTCATTAGCTAGAATAGTTGGGAGTTTCCTCGACTCTTCCATCAACAAGCAGAGTGGCCCCTCTTAGGATTAAAAAAGAAAGGCAATTTGGCCCCCACTGCCCAAAGAGGACTTGCGTGGACTGGCCAAAATTGTCCTGCCCCAACAACTGTGGGAAACTTCCCATGAAAAACACAAAACAACTTTTAAGTACTCAGTATATTAAAATTTTGAAAAGTGCCATTGAAAATGATAGATAACAACAGGTGAATCTGGGTAAAAGGTATACAGGTGTTCTCTGCCAGAATGAAATACCACAAGCAAAAAGCTCATTCTTGAAAACACATTCCTGACATTCGTGTCTCTTTCATTTAAAAGGTGATGTATTAAAGTCAGTAAGAGTATTTCATAATGTTATTTCCTCTTGGCTATATAATCTAGCTTTTCAGTTTTCCAGTCTGTACTTAGAGTAAGATGTTTTAGTGTAATTTGTTTTATGTTTAATAAAAAATGATTAGTAGGAAAACCCATTAGGAAAATCATTTTGGTATTTTCCTTCTCCTCCCATTAGGCAGCTTTTTACTTTTGGAAAATAAAGTCATAGACATGCTTATTAAGCATTTGGTTGAAAAGTGAATGCTGTTCAAAAGAAAATGTATTTGCACAGAAGTATCTCTTCAATGAAAATCATCTCACTTCCACTTTCTAAAATATGACTAAATTATGTTAACATGACCTCAAGTAGAATTACAAATAGCCATTTCTCTTTTAATTGATGTATGTATTTTACATAACTCAGCCATGAAAAATGTAGCTTTAAAATTTTTTCTCTATAACTGAACTGAACTTACCTTGTGAGTCCCGATTTTCACTGTTGACAAAACATGTGATCTTGCCAGTATAAAATAAACTCAGTTACATTTTTGTAAGTTTAAATATATTTTCTTTGAGGAAAATATCCGGTTGGCTCAGAATTCTCCTCCTCCTCATTCTCCTTTTGATCCTCCTAGGGTTAAATTTTTCCTTCTGGTATCACACTGACCTCAAGGGACAGGGGTTCAATCCAATTTATTGATATCTATCCACCCTGCCTTTCTGATGTGATGTGTAATTCATACTTTTGTACAATTCATACTTTGTTTTTTGATTGTTGTTCCCGTATTCGCCTTGAAACAGGGGTGTCCCTCTTTGCTTTCCAGTTGACAGTCATGAGCACACATCACCAGCACTTCACAGTGCAGATAGAACATGGGGGTTATCAAGAGAAAACTGAGAAGCAGAGAAGCAGTAGAGCACACAGCATCTCCAGCCCACAACTCACATCACCCACTGCTCAGGACTATGTGGATATAGCCAACATTTCAGCAGAGAGGGAACTTGAGTCAGTAACACCCTACATATTTATAAGGCTAAGGGGCAGGAGAATCTATGTGATCTCTAAGAGCAGAAATCTCATCAGAGGATGGCCTTGTTAGAAATGGGGAGACTCTGCACCTCAGCTACTGTCCATCTGTTGAACAAACTCACACCTGCTGAGCCAGCTCTCTGCTAAGCAACCAAGAGAGGAAAGAGGATTAGCTACCAGGGCCACTGGATTTGTCTCTCATTAACCTAAATCTAATGGTTGATTATTTTTTATATTTATATTTTTATCCAGGAATTCTCCTCTGGCAAAAGGCAAAGATCTGATATTTGGTCTTCTTACTTAGTAGTTTTCATGATTTTTCAAGTAGTTCTCTTGAACTTTGGGGAAAAAAAATGACATCATTGTCCACTATTGATTCTTTAAATTCTTCCTTTCTGTGTTTGTATATTTTTATTTATTTTGTTATATTATTTCTTAGGCTAGAGCCTCTAGGATAATCTTGCACAATTGCAGATTCCCAACATTCTGGTCAAGTAGTTGAACTTTAATAGGCGTGCATCTAGGGTTTTATCCCTGCCTTCTTCTCATTTACATTTACTTGGAACCTCTTGATTTTTTTTAAGCTGCTTTGTTCTACCCTTTACTCCTTCCCACAGAAGTGGACAAGTTAGTTGTCCTTGCTTCTCTCAACTAGGTGGAGCTAATCAAGCAAAAGCTGTAAGTGTGAAGTGGTGTATTGATCCTAAGTAAATATCTACTTGGTAGAATACACTTTCCCTTAGGCAATATCATTTTCTCATTCTATCTGACTTTAGGATCTTCTCTCAATCAATTTCAAATTTAGGTGAGGAACAGAGAAGTCATACATAATGCCCTCAAACTCCAACAGTATTTATTGCTTATTTATTCATACCATTTACATTTCAAATGCACAAAACATGGTATATTTTCTATCAAGGAAAATTCACCAAATAAAAAACTTTAAGAAGTATCCAAATCAGACAAACTCAAAATTTAGGCAGAAATAAGTTACAGTAGCACAAACTTTCCACTTTAAATAATGCCATATGATAAAAGAATGAGATTAGAAGCTTAACCTCTTCTATTTATCTTGTTAGATAATTAAGATGGATATAATAAGCTGTCACCTCTTTGAGTCTGAATTTCATCATCTGTAAACTAACAGTAACAGAACCTTTTACGTTTTTCCTAGTGGCTCCTCTCTTCAAGCATCTAGGAAGGTCACTACTTTATATAATAATCTTTGGCTCCTGCCCTGCCTCACTCAGTGGACAATGTCAGCTGGCACAAAGGACCTCCAAAGCAGCTCCTGCCCTAGAGGCCCAACCCTGCACACAAATGTGCCTACAGCAATTGTGGCCCAGGCACAAGAGGGTACACACAGCCTACATAGGGGACACACCTGGAGCACCTGGCTCTGGTGATCAGGGAGGAAATGCGCTACTAGGCCCCACAGGACACTTTCTACATAAGGCCACCCCGTCAAGACTGGGAGACATAGCTGATCTACCTAATACACAGAAACAAACACAGAGAGTTAGGCAAAATGAGGAGACAAAGGAATATGTTCCAAATGAAAGAATAAGACAAAAACCTCAGAAAAAAAGTAAACAAAATAGAGATAAGCAATCTACCAGATAAAGAGTTCAACATCATGTTCATAAAGATGCTCACTGAACTCAGGAGAAGAATGGATGAACAGAATGGATGAACATAGTGAGAACTTCAACAAAGAGATAGAAAATATAAAGAAATCTCAGAGCTGAAGCATACAATAACTGAAATGAAAAATACACTAGAAGGAATCAATAGCAAGATTAGACGATGCAAAACAATGGACCAGTGATCTGGAAGACAAGGAAGTAGAAATCACCCAATTAAACCAGAAAAAAAGAATTAAAAAAAATGGGGAAAGCTTAAGAGACCTCTGGGACAACATCAAGCATACTAATATTTGCATTATAGAGAGGAAGGGACAGAAAACCTATTTGAAGAAATAATGGCTGAAAAATTCCCCAACCTGGTGAAGGAAACAGACATCTAAGTCCAGGAAGCACAGAGAGTCCCAAATAAGATGAACCCAAAAAGACCCACACCAAGACACATTATAATTAAAATGTCAAAAGTTAAAGATAAAGAGAGAATCTTAAAAGCAGCAAGAGAGGGGCCAGCCCGATGGCATAGTGGTTAAGTTCACGCACTCTGCTTCAGCGGCCCAGGGTTCGCAAGTCCAGATCACGGGTGCGGACTGACACACTGCTTGTCAAGCCATGCTGTGGCGGCATCCAGTATATAAAACATAGAGGAAGACTGGCACAGATGTTAGCTCAGGGCCAATCTTCCTCACAAAAAAGAAAAAGCAGCAAGAGAAAAAGTAATAGTTACATACAAGGGAACCCCCATAAGACTACCAGCTGATTTTTCAGCAGAAACTTTATAGGCTAGAAGGGAGTGGCATGATATATTCAAAGTGCTGAAAGAAAAAAACTTACAACCAAGAATATTCTACCAGCAAGGCTATCATTCAGAATTGAAGGAGAGATAAAGAGTTTCCTAGACAACCAAAAGCTAAAGAAGTTCATCACCACTAAACTGGCCTTACGAGAAATGTTAAAGGGACTTCTCAAAACAGAGAAAAAAAGGCAATAACTAGAAATAAGAAAATTATGAAAGAAAAAATCTCACTGGTAATGGCAAACATATAGTAAAGGTAGGGGATCTTTCTAGCTAATTTGAAGGTTAAAAGACAAAAGTAGTAAAATCATCCATATTTCCAATAATTAGTTAAAGATACACAAAATAAAAAGATGTAAAATATGACATCAAAAACTTAAAATGTGGGGGTGGTAAAAATGTAGTGGTTTTAGAATGCACTCAAACTTAAGTGACCATTAACTTAAAATAGACTGCTAAATACATAGGCAGTTATATATGAACCTTATGGTAATCACAAGCCAAAAACCTATACAGATACACAAAAAATAAAGAGAAAGGAATACAAACGTAACGCAAAAGAAAGTCTTCAAATCACAAAGGAAGAGACTAAGGGAAAAAAAGCAAAGAGAAGAACTACAAAAGCAATGAGAAAACAATTAACAAAATGACAATAAGTACACACCTATCAATAATTACTTTAAATGTAAATGGACCAAATTTTCCAATCAAAAGACATAGGCTGGCTGAATGAATAAAAAAACAAAATTCATACATATGCTGCCTACAAGAGACTCACTTCAGATCTAAAGACACACACAGACTGAAAGTGAAAGGAGGGAAAAAGATATTCCATGCAAATGGAAAGGAAAAGAAAGCTGGGTAACAACACTTACAGAAGACAAAATAGACTTTAAAACAAAGACTGCAACAAGAGACAAAGAAGGTCATTATATAATCACAAAGGGATCTATCTAACAACAGGCTATAACACATGTAAATATCTATGCATCCAACATAGGAGTACCTAAATACATAAAACAAATATTAACAGACATAAAGGGAGAAACTGAAAGTAATGCAATAATAGTAGGGGACTTTAACACCCCATTTATATCAATGGATAGATCATCCAGACATAAATCAACAAGGAAACATTGGCCTTAAACAACACTTTAGACCACATAGACTTAATAACTATATACAGAACATTCCATTCAAAAAATAAATTTAAAAAGACTGAAATCACATCAAGTATCTTTTTCAACCACAATAGTAGAAATCAATTAGAAGAAGAAAACTGGAAAAATTACAAACACATGGAGGCTAACTAACATGCAATTAAACAATCAATGGGTCAGTAAAGAAATCAAAGAGGAAATCAAAAAATATCTTGAGACAAGTGAAAATGGAAACACAACATTCCAAAATCTATAGGATGCAGAAAAAGCAGTTCTAAAAGGAAGTTCATAGCAATACAGGCCTACCTCAAGAAACAAGAAAAATCTCAAATAAACAAGCTAACCTTACACCTAAAGAACTAGAAAAAAAAAGAACAAAGTCCAAAGTTAGTAAAAGAAAGGAAATAATAAACATCAGAGCAGAAATAAATGAAATAGAGACTAAGAAAAAAAAAGAAAATATCAGTGAAACTAAGAGCTGGTACTTTGAAAAGATAACAAAATTGACAAACCTTTAGCCAAACTCACCAAGAAAAAAAGAGAGAGAGCTCAAATAAAGAAAATCAGAAATGAAAGAGATGTTACAATTGACACCACAGAAATACAAAGGATCATAAGACACCATTATAAACAATTATACACCAACAAATTGGAAAACCTAGAAAAAAATGGATAAATTCGTAGAATCATACAATCTTCCAAGACTGAATCAGAAAGAAATAGAAAGTCTGAATGCACCAATTACTAGTAATGAAATTGAATCAGTAATCAAAAAACTCCCAACAAACAAAAGTCTAGGACCAGATGGCTTCACAGGTGAATTCTACCAAACATTTAAAGAAGAGTTAACACCTATCCTTCTCAAACTATTCCAAAAAATTGAAGAGAAAGGAACACTCTCAAACTCATTCTATGAGGGCAGCAATACCCCAGCAAAACCAGACAAAGACACAACAAAAAAAGAAAATTACAGGCCCATATCCCTGATGAACATAGATACAAAAATCCTCGACAAAATATTGGCAAACCAAATGCAACAACACATTAAAAGGATCATACACCATGATCAAGTGGGATTTATCTCAGGGATATAAGGATGGTTCAATATCTGCAAGTCAATCAACGTGATACATCACATTAACAAAATGAAGGATAAAATGCATATGATCATCTCAAAAGATGCAGAAAAAGCATCTGACAAAATTCAACTTCAATTTATGATAAAAACTAGTAACAAAGTGGGCATAGAGGAAACATATCTCAACATAATAAAGGCCATATATGGCAATCCAACAGCTAACATCATACTCAATGGTGAAAAGCTGAAAGCACTTCCTCTAAGATCAAGAACAAGACAAGAATGCCCACTCTCATCACTTCTATTCAACATAGTATTGGAAGTCCTAGGCACAGAAATCAGACAAGAAAAAGACATAAAAAGCATCCAAATTGGAAAGGAAGAAGTAAAACTGTCATTATTTGCAGATGATTCTATACGTAGAAAACCCTAAAGACTCCACCAAAAAACTATTACAACTACTAAATAAATTCAGTAAAGGTGCAGGATACAAAATCAATATATAGAAATTTGTTGCATTTCTATACGCTAATAATGAACAAGCAGAAAGAGAAATTAAGAAAACAATTCCATTTACAACTGCATCAAAAAGAATAAAATACCTAGACTTAAATAAACTTAACCAGGAGGTGAAAGACCTGTATTCTGAAAACTATAAGAGATTGATGAAAGAAATTGAAGATGACACAGAGAAATGGAAAGTATACCATACTCATGGATTAGAAGAATTAATATTGCTAAAATGTCCAGACTACTCAAAGCAATCTACAGATTCAACACAATCCCTATCAAAATACCAATGGCATTTTTCACAGAACTAGAAAAAATACTACTAAAATTTGTATGGAATCACAAAAGACCCCAAATAGCCAGAGCAATCTTGAGAAAAAAGAACAAAACAGGAGGTATCACACTCCCTGATTTCAAACTATACTACAAAGCTATAGTAATCAAAACTGTACGGTACTGGCACAAAAACAGACACATGGATCAATGGAACAGAATAGAGAGCCTGGAAGTAAACCCATGTTTATAAGGTCAATTAATCTATGACAAAGGAGGCAAGAACATACAATGGGGAAAAGACAGTCTCTTCAATAAATGGTGTTGGGAAAACTGGACAGGTACATGCAAAAGAATGAAACTGGACCACTTTCTCACACTATACACAAAAATAAACTCAAAATGGATTAAAGACTTAAATGTAAGACCTGAAACCATAAAACTCCTAGAAGAAAATATAGGCAGTAATCTCTTTGACATCAGTCTTAGTAATGTTTTTTTTGATCTGTCTCCCAAGGCAAAGGCAACAAAAGCAAAAATAAACAAATGGGACTACATCAAAGTAAAAAGCTTTTGCACAGTGAAGGAAACCATCAACAAAACAAAAAGGGGACCTACTGAATGGGAGAAAATATTTGCAAATGATATATCTGATAAGGTGTTAATATCCAAAATATATAAAGAACTTATACAACTCAATACCAAAAAAACAAACAATCCAATTACAAAAGAGGTAGAGAGGCCAGCCCCGTGGTCTAGTGGTTAAGTTCAGTGCACTCCGCTTTGGTGGCCCAGGTTTGTGGGTTTTGATCCCAGGCACGGACCTACACTACTCATCAGCCATGCTGTGGCGACCCACATATAAAACAGAGGAAGATTGGCATGGATGTTAGCTCAGCGCTAATCTTCCTCAGCAAAAAAAAGAAAAAAAAATAGGCAGAGGACCTGAATAGACATTTTTCCAAAGACATACAGATAGCTGACAGACACAAGTAAAGATGCTCAACGCCACTAACCATCAGGGAAATGCAAATCAAAACAACAATGAGATATCACCACATACCTGTCAGAATGGCTATTATCAAAAAGACAAGATATAACAAGTGTTGGAGAGGATATGGAGAAAGGGGAACCTGTGTGCACTGCTGGTGGGAATGTAAATTGGTGCAGCCACTATGGAAAACAGTATGGAGGATCTTCAAAAAAAAAACAAATTAAAAATAGAACTACCATATGATCCAGCAATTCCACTTCTGGGTATTTATCCAAAGAAAACAAAAACACTACTTTGAAAATACATGCACCTCTATGTTCACTGCAGCATTATTTACAATAGCCAAGATATGAAAGCAACCTAAGTGTCCATCAATAGATGAATGAATAAAGAAGATGTGGTATATATATACAACGGGATATTACTTGGGCATAAAAAAAAGAATGAAATCTTCCCATTTTCAATAACACGAATGGAACTAGAGGGTATTATACTAAGTGAAATAAGTCAGACAGAGAAAGACAAATACCATATGATTTCACTTATATGTGAAATGTGAAAAACAAAACAGACGAACAAAATAAAACAGAGACAAACTCACAGATACAGAGCACAAACTTGTGGCTGCCAGAGGGGAGGGAGGTGGGGGATGGATGAAATAGGTGAAGGGGATTAAGAAGTACAAACTTTCAGTTATAAAATAAATAAGTCATGGGGATGTCATGTACAGCATAGGGAATATAGTCAATAATATTGTAATAACTTTGTATGGTAACAAGTCTAGTTGCTTACTAGACTTGTGGTGATCATTTCATAATGTATATAAATATCAAATCACTACATTGCACACCTGAAACTAATATAATATTGCATGTCAACTATACTTCAACAAAAAATAATAATAATCTCATGTGTAAATCTTAAGAACTAATATTTATTAAGCACTCACTAAGTACAGACACCATACTAAACACATCACATACCCTATCTCATTAAAACACTCCATAATCTACTAAATGTGAACCACTATCCCCCTCATTCCACAGCTGAGGAAACTGAGGCACAGAAAGGGCATATCATTTTCCCAAAGCACTGCAACTAGCAAATATCAGAGGTCAACTATGAATCTAAAACTCCAACTACGGCACTTACTACAGAACGGGTCTAAATCTATTTATTAGAAACCTTCTTCCTTATATTTTGGACACTCAGAGCCATCCTTTAGGAGCTGTCCATTCTCATGAAAAAAAAATCAGAATTTTTCCATACTGAAAAGGAAATAAACAACCACAATTATGCAATAACTGTCATGAGAGCTACAGTACAGACTTGATGAAACACTCTTAATTTTGCCACTTTTTGCAGCTATAAAAGACTTTAAGACAAAGCTTGTTTTTTGTTTCAAACCTCGTAACAGCACAGGGAGTCCAGTCTGTATTATCATACATTTGCATGCACAAAAAAAATTTACACTGTCAAAGGAGAAAACTGACTTAAACAGAAGCTGATTAAATGCTTGAAAATAATTCAAGCCATTATACCATTGAAGTGATTCCAAAAAGTGACATGGATGTAATATAAGATCCTGAACTACATCAGAACTCCAGGATTTAGTAAAAGGCTAAGAGAAGAGTTCATTCACACAGAGGAAAAGAAAATTTTCTTTGGACTAGTTATATCAGATAATATGTTTGTTTAAGGAAAAATAAACAGGTGGGAAAAAGTTCTGCATGCCTAACATGGAAGGAAAGCATATTTGTGCCTAATATATTGCAGACACTGTCTTAGTACAGCTCATTCTTTCAAAAATATTACCCTCACATGGTCGCCAAGATCAGTGTGAATTTAGGTAATCTGCTATATATAAGTGCGGATCATATATGCTAAACTGATCTCAGAGGTAATCTGACATCCTACCTTTCAAAAATATTTTTTCTGTATATTATTCATGGATTACTAATTTTTCCCTTTGAGATCTAGTAATCTTTAGGTTTTTGTTTTGTTTTGTATCCCAAGTTCAAGCGTATGCTGTCCAAGTGTCCTACTGATAATCGGCAGCCTTCATTCCTTCACTACTAAAGGCGCATATTATGATTTAGTCACATGGCTTATAAAAGCATTACTGTAAATGTTTCAGGAATAAATGATCCCTTACAACCTAAACACAGGTTTCCGACCTCAAAGATTTCCTGGGAGTGTAACAGGAGTAGCCTGTGAGGTCAGGAGAAGCAGTACCTCATTTTACATGAAATTCATAACAACGCAATCAGGAGGTACTCCTAAGAGTACTGAGGCTGAACTCATTGTTAACAGGGGTCCTTAAATTCAATACCTCTGCAATTTTGAAGTTACACTGTGTGGACTAGTGAAAAAAAGCATAGGACTGGAGACGAGGTCATTTATTTTCTAGACCCCTCTGGCCACTAACCACACGGCTTAACCTCTAAAAGATTCAGTGTTCTTACCTCTCATTACCAATCCTGTGTATGACAGTAGAGAATCAAAGGTGGCTCAGAGGATCTGAATGTTAGGTACATGATTGTAAAGAGCCAATACTCTCATTGCTAGTAAGAACTTAGAAAAGCACCTTGCAACGACTTATAGAGGTGTCTTAAGAGATAGCGAAATCACAGAACATATTTTGGGAACAAATTATGCAGAAAATGAAGAAGATTATAGAGTTGTGGATTTAACAGCAATGTAAGGGACAGACCCAGAGATTATGTATAAGGTATGAGGGCATGGACCCATAATTCATTTTATGCCCTTCATAACATCTAAAATAGTGCATTGCAAAAAATAGGCACTTCATAAATGTCGCAACTGAAATGAACGCATACTCAGGGACTTCTTGCATTTGGCTGAATAAAAGCTCCTCTGCACAAAGTTTTACGTTTACACAGTTGGAAGTGGCTAGAGGCCAAATGTGACATTTGGGCATGCATCCTACCATCTTGTGGATATTCCTTTTCTCAGAGGTGAAACAATTGACACTGGAAGTAATTTACTCTGACAAGAATGTGGCCAAGATTCCAGTGTTAGGTGCCCACTGAAGACTATATCAAGTGGAAAAACAAAGAAAGAAGCCATCTCTAATGATTTCCTTACTAGAAAAGCTGAGGAACTATGACCTGGATGGCAGCAGATTAGGTATCATTGAACAGCTTTGTTCAAACAAGGTTTGAGATTGGGAGCAATGTCATCTGGAGGAGGAAAGTCTCTGGTGTACCAGTCAAAGATTTCAGGATATGATCCTATAGTATCCAATGTTTGCTGTCAGCTGCTTGCTTATGAAATCTACAAATGCTGAATGCACAGGCACATGAGAGAGAGCTAACGTGTTGGGTCAATTATTTCGGATTCCAAAATATCCTGATAAGCTTGGACAAATGACCTGAATAACATGAAAACATAAAATGTTCAAGGAAAAAAGTAAATTGCTGCTTTTATATGCAAACTAATCAATTCTATTAGTGTAGAATGAAGGACTTGACTTAATAAAAACTCACATTTAAAAAAAATGACATTCTGGGTTACCATAACATTTAATTAAGTTTATATTCTGACTTGACTGTGGCATAAGCCAACGCAATCATGGGATACACTACTGAAGGCTGTATCTAAATGACAAGGAATCTATAACACACAAAGCTCTGTATTAGTATACTGTACTCTACCCTAGCGTGTAGTGGAGTACTGAGTCTAGTTTAGAGGGAAATGTTGGAGTGCCCCTGGGCTCTGTCCTCTGTTTTCTTCTCAATCTATGCTCATTTCTTTAGCAATAGCATCAATCTCATAGCTTTAAGTAGCATTTGTACACTCAATACTCCCAAAACTTTAACTTCAATGCAGACCTCCACTCCGAAACCCAGATTTTTATATTTATGCCTGCTTAACATCTTTGCTACTATGTGTAATGAGTATCTCCATTGAACTTGACCCCTACTTCACACCATATGCAAAAAAAGTAATTGCAGATAAAAATATACATCTAAATAAAAACAATGAAACTTCTAGAAGAAAAAGTAGGAGTATATATTTGTAATCTTGGGATAACAAAATTGTCTCAAATAGGATTTAAAAAGCTCTAGCCATAAAGGAAAAGATTAATAAATTGGACCACATTAAAACTAAGAACTTTCATTAAGAGAGCAAAAAGTGAAGCTACAGAGTGGGAGAAGATATTCCCAGAACATATAATCAGCAAAGAATTTTTACCATGAGTATATAGAAAAATGCCTTAAATCAATAAGAAAAAGGCAAAAAATACAATAGAAAAATGGACAAAGGACTTGAATAAATACTTCTCAGAAAAGGATATCCAAATGACCAATGAACATGTGGAAAACTTCATCAATAATCAGAGAAAGACAAATTTAAACCACAATGAAATAACACCACACACTTATTAGTATGTCTAAAATCAAAAATTAAAATACCAAATGTTAATGAGACTATGAAGCAATAGGAACTCTTATAAATGGTTGCTTGGAATGTAAATTTGCTCAATTACTTTGGAAAGTGGCATTGTCTACTAAAGCTAAACATACATATATCCTATGACCTAACAATTTCACTTGTAAGTATATATGCAGTAGAAGCTCATGTACATATACACACGAAGACACATACAAGAATGTTCACAGCACCATGATTCATAGCAGCTCAAAACTGTAAACAATCTACTATCCATAACTAGTAAAACAGAAAAATAAATTGTGTTATCATACAATGGAAAACCACAGAAATGAAATAGCATATACTACAAATACACACAACAACATGGATGACCCTCACAGACAAAATACTGAATGAAAGAACTCAGACAGTATGGGCTATTTATATAAAATTTCAAAAATGACAAAACTGTTCTATGGTATTGGAAATAAGAATAGTGATAATATTTGGGGGTAGGAGAATAGTGACTAAATGTATACACAGAGGGCTTATTTGATATCTACAGATGTTCTTTTTCTTATTCTGGGTATTGATCAAATGGTTTGTTCATTTTATGGTAATTTATGGAGCTGTATATTTATGAGTTGTGTACTTTACATGTATGCTATACTTCAATTTTAAAAGGTTTTTTAAGGGATATTAAAAATTAGGGAGTATCAAGAAGAAATCAATCAGAATAATGAAAGTTTAAATAAAGAGTGATTGAAGGAATTAAAAAATTTAACTCGAAAAGGCCCATAAAACTTAAAAGAAAAAAATGAAACCTATCTTCAAAAATCACAGTGTGGCAGCAGTGTTATTTTATATTGTTCTAGAAGACAAGTAACTAAAAGAAAGCAGATCTTTCCCAGCACTGTCTAATTGTTAGAACTCTCTGAAATGTAAATGACAACCTACAAAGAAATAAGTTACATATCAATGAAAATATTTAAATTATTCTATCTGTCAGAGAAGCTGAAAAAAGGAATTCTCATATTGGAAAAGAGGCTGAACAAGATACATTCTGCTCTCTTCATTTCTAAGATGCTATGATAGTTCACGATGAAATTGGTATCAAATGTATCTGTCCCTCTCTCCTCCCTTCCCTCCTTCCTCTCTCCGTCCCTCCACAATCCCTCTCTCTCTCCCCTGACTTCAAAATATAATAATAGAAAATAAGATCTTTTACTTTCTCCATTCTATTTCATTCAGGTGTGTCACATAAGGACCTCCAAGTGTGATGGGAGCCCTCACCAGAGGCAGATGTAGCGTGCTATGTATACCATGCCCTGCCAACTCTGCTCTCCCCAAAGGAGAAAGTATTTTGGAACTGGATGTTCTTCCTTGCCAAATACTTTTCCAAGAATCTTGGAGAACTCCACTACCTCAGAAAACACACAAGAAAATATGTGCATAATTGCCCCTGCTAGATAACTTCATAAATATTTCATACCTGATTACAGAAGCCAAAGTGGTACGCAGCATCCTTTCAATGACACCCATCTCTTAGGTTTATAGAAACCCCCAGGACAACAGCACTTTGTTGAATTTTATATTCATTTCAGCATATCAGTTCTCAAATAATTGAGATGTCCTTTTACTTGATTACTCTTTATCTCAATTCAATAAGGTAGAAAGCATTTAGATCAAAAAGTCACCTTAGTTCTGGCCTATCAAGTAGCATCTATTGCAAAGTAACAAATACACATAAAATGTTGAAGAAGCTCCCAAAACATAATGTCCAAAGAGTTCCTATATAATTTGGTACATATACTACTTTTCCTGGTATTCCTATAAATCTTCAAAATATGGGAAAATCTGCCTTACCAAAAATTACATTAATAAATGAACAGAAAATTTTATATATGTACATATAAATTATACACACATATGAGCATAATATGAGCATATCATGCTCCTATTAAACATTAGATTCTCGGTAGTAAGGATATAATGGCATAATGCTGCTTTAAAAAATAATGATCTGCAATTGTTGAGGATTAAAATATATCTATCATTATTAATAAAGGAAGCAGGTATAGTTGGGCTTATTCATGGAAGAAGAAGAGAAGGAGGGATGGCAGGAGGGAGGAGGGAGAGGATTGCATCCAAGAAGGAAACTGATTTTATCAGCTGAGCCCTGGAGAAGCTCAGAACTCAGAACAGGCAACTGCTGCCACAGAACAAAGTCTTCCATACTTAAGAGGCTTCTGCCTATTGCTAAGCTCCCTGACCAATCACAGGTTAATGCAAAACCCATCAGAGCTCATAGTGAGCTTTTATGTGGCCTGTTTCTTAAATACGAATGAATAAGCAAGGACCACTAAAAATTTGAGAAAAATCTTGCAACGTGATAGACCACAAATAAATACAAAAAAGGTTTACCCTAGAAGACACAGAAGTAATTCAGGCAACAGAGAAAATTAAAAAACAAAACAAAACAAAAAACTCTAGTCTCCATAGAGATCTCATAAGAACACAATACTAGGATGAAAGAATATCAGCTAGAACAGTGATATGCCTGTTCAGCCTGTTGATCTCAAATGATAAGACTATGACAGTAAAGGAAGAGGAGGAATGGGTAATCAAAATTAACAAATTAATCTCAGATACTGGGGCAATCTTAGAAACTAGAAAACACCCAAATACTTGGAAACTAAATACAAACTTTTAGGTAACTCATGGGTCAAAAAGAAACCAAAAAGGAAATCAGAAAGTAATTTGTACTGCGTAAAAAATGAATTGCATGACAATGAAAACATGACCTACCAAAATATTTGCTGGAGCTAAAGCAATGCTTAGAGGGTAATTTATAGCACTAAAACACCTATATTAGAAAGGAAGAAAAGTCTCAAATCAATGACCTAAACTTCCATCTTAAGAAACTAGAAAAAAGAAGAGCAAATTAAACCCAAAGCAAAGTATGCAGAAGAAAAGAAATAATAAACAGCAGACATCAATGATATAAACAACACAAAATCAATAAAGTTAATGAAGCCAATAGCTGGTTCTATGAGAAGATAAATAAAATAGACAAACCTCAGTCTAGACAGCTCAGGAAAAAGAAGACACAAATTACCAATACCAGGAAAGAGAGTGGATGTCACTATAGATCTTACAGACATTAAAATGTAACCGAGAGCCAGCCCTGATGGCCTGGTGGTTAAAGTTCGGCACACTCTGCTTCAGCGGCCCGGATTCGGTTCCCCGGGCGTGGAACCACACCACTCGTCTGTCAATAGCCAGACTGTGGTGGCAGCTCACAAAGAAGAACTAGATGGACTTACAAGCAGAATATACAACTATGTACTGGGGCTTTAGGGAGGGAAAAAAAAAGAAGATTGGCAACAGATGTTAGCTCAGGGCGAATCTTTCCCAAGCAAAAGAAATAATAATAAAAAGAGATAATCCACTTTTCTTTAAAAAAATAAGAGAATATTATGAATAACTTTATGCTAATAAATTTGACAAATTATTAAGTGCCAACACAAAATAGGCATTTAATAAAAGATAACTATCTTAATTATAATTGTAATCGTTAACATTGCAAAGGCTCTATATTGGTCAAATATGAAAAGGAGTAGAGATTTCTAAAAAAAGAATGACAGATAAACCGATCCTTCTGAGACTTTGCCTCCATCTCTCAAGAACTAAAGCAGAGTATAAATGTATTTGGCCCCTATGCCAAGCAAGCAGGTATTCTTGCTATTTTGACTGTAATGAAGATATTGGTTCAAATCTAGTCCCTCTTCTTTTACCTCTCTAGCCAGGATGGGTAAAAATAGAGCAATGGTCAGACACGTAGATTGGTCCAAAGAAAAGCACCTGCCAATGTTTGCACTGTTTTTCTCATCTAAAGGAACACAACCTTTAGATGTGATGACCCAGCTGTAAAATATACCTTTCCCCTCGGACTCAGGAGGAGAGGGGCTGGGATAGGAAGGCTCAACTTTGTTTCCTTTTCAGTTATAGCATCTAAATAAACAGAGTACTGCTTCAAAAGCTTGGCTGTCAAGAGTACTTAATTAATTTACCACTTACTGGAGTGAAGGAGGAAAAGAGAAATCAACATGATTGGTAAATTTCTGTTTGCGATCCAAATGTTGCTGAGAGCATACATACTAACCTCTCAAAGTACTAAATTATATTCTATTGAAAAATCAAAAGAAAAATCTTTTCAATATGATGCCACATAATATTCTCCTAATAGCACAAACATTAAATTAGAATTGTTAGGTATTACAACTTGCTGCCAAATTCATCATCACATTTTGCAAACTAGGTTGAGCAATAATGTTCGCAATTTTAAAGATTAATCATTGTTATATTCCTCTTATTGCTCTCAAGGTCAGCTCTGTTATTTATTATAGTACCATTAACGTCTTCCTTAACAGCTAATTTTCACCAGAATCTTCTTTATGATTCTAGTGAAAAAAACCCTCTGCCAATTTTAGGAAGTGAAACTATCTGTTGACAGAGGAGCTATTTAATTCACTCACTTCCAATAAGGTATTTCATATATCAAGAATTTTTCTTTTCCCATTGTTTGTTTTATATCACAGTATGAAAGCCATCGTGTTTGTTAACATTAGGCAGCCAGAAGTTTGTCCTTAAAATTTATGGACTTGAAGAAAGAAATATTACTATAATGTTGCATCAAGGAGCAAATAGTCTCATGAATATAGTTGGCCCTCATTGCACATGTCCAAATCCAGAACAATCTGTAAATGTTTCCTCAGTTCTATAGACCAGCAGCTTTTATAATTTCATTACCATAAAAATTTTTAAAAATATATGCCCTTATGTATATCACCACAATCAGCATGTCCACTAATTTTACATTTTACTGGACCTACTGCATTTTGCATTGCATCTCTCCAAATTCTGTAGCAACTTTTCAATAGTTTTAATTAACTTTTAAATTGTTTTGTGACAGTAAGTACATAGAACTGGGTTTAGAGGATGTAGTAGCTTTCTTAGATGCACATAGAGCATGAATCCGTAGACTCCAACTCTACCAATGCTTTTGGAGGTTTCTTCTAGATGGAACTGGAAATAATCTGTTCCCACCAAAAAATTCTGTTAAATGATTTTCCTCTTTGTATTAGAGACAAACTTTACTGATTTTAAGATGGTAGTTAAGGTTCACCTACTGTAAGCCAAGATTTGGACTCTAATTTAAGCAAAATGGAGGATTTATTGGAATGGTCCTACAGTATCTCCCAGATTCAAAGGCAGAGTTGAATATTCAAGACACAGGAGTAGATACGTAGGCAACTCAGGGACCTTAGCAACTAGAGTTCATGGACCATCTCTTTAAAGGGGTCAGCTTCAATGACTCTTTGGCTCTGTATCTCAACATTTCTAACGTCACATCCCAACAGACAGAATCCTATTGGCCCAACATGAATTAGTCATCTAGGTGGACAGGGAAAGGCAGGACCCCTGTAGCCTCTGAAGGCCCTCTTCTGGATCTGGGTTCCATTCCCAGAGAAAAAAGAATTGTTGTAAGTTGCCCCCCCAAGATTTGCCCTTTGTGTTTGACCTCTTGGTTGCATTTTTTGCTTACTTCTTTATAAACATTTTACTAGACATAATAAACTCACTCATTTAAAATTTTTCCAAAAATATTATAATCTATGTTTCTGGCTTCCATTTATGTCTATGAAATATTTCAAACATAAAGAAAATTACAAAAAAGATTAACATAACTAATATTTATTAGCATAACCACCATAACCAAAACCTACTAGCCAAAATCCAGCCAAGCAGCTTACTCAAATCTTCACATTCTCCTACACTGGCATCATAAGTTTTAAAGAAGTAAAACATCACATAAAAGCCTGTTCTTCAATTGTACTCATCTCCCCTCTTTCCTTTCTAATTTCCTCCTACCTTGCATAATGTAACCACTTTCCTAAACTTGGTGTGTATTGTCCCCGTGTAGTTTTTATACAACTAGAACATGAGACTATCTATAAAAAGTTATCAATTATTTTGTATGTTTTTAAACTTTAGGGGCTGGCCCCATGGCTTAACGGTTAAGTGGGCGCGCTCCGCTGCAGGCGGCCCGGGTTCGGATCCCGGGCGCGCACCGACGCACCGCTTCTCTGGCCATGCTGAGGTGGCATCCCACATACAGCAACTAGAAGGATGTGCAACTATGACATACAACTATCTACTGGGGCTTTGGGGGGAAAAATAAATAAATAAAAATCTTTAAACTTTATGTAAATATTTTTAATAATGATATTTGTTGAGAATTTACTGTGTTCCAAATAGTGTTCTAAGCACTTTCCCTGTGTTAGTTCCTTTAATCCTCACACACACCCATTCTACTAACTTGACACTGTTACTAATCCAATAGCCAGATAAGGAAACTGAAACATAGAAAGGAACAGAGCTTGTCAGTGACTACAGGAGGGTCACCTGTGCATATCATTCTGAAACAGACTTTTTTCTTTTAACTTAATAAGATGTTTTAAAGATGATTCCATGTTGGTATACAGAATACATCTAGTTTTTCACATTGACTGCTGTACAATATCCCATTCTATAAATGGACCACAACTTGTTCTCATGTTTACAAACATTTAGGTTATTTTGCTATTCTAAGCAATGCTACAATGCACATACTTGTAATTATCTTCTTATATATATGATTGACAGTTTTTCTCAGATATATATATCTACTGGTTTAAAGATTATGCACATCTTTCTTTGTACCAGATATTGCCAAATTGCTCTCTGAATTGCACCTAACAATACACTCTCCTGCCATCTCTGAACATGGTTTCTTACTTCACATCCTCACTTGCATTTGAAAAGATCAGTCTTTTTAATTTTTGCTGATTTTGTGAGTGTGAAATATAACTCATTTTAATTTTCATTTCTCTGATTACTAGTACAGTGAGCATCTATCTATTCTTGCTCCAGTACAATATTGTCTTAGTCATGGTGGTTTTTTAATATATGTTATTATCTTGTAGGACTGGTTACTCACACCATTATTCTTCTTTTTCAGAGTTTTCCCATCATTTTTTGAAATTTAAACGTCATTCATTCACTAAAGATCACTAACGACCTTAGCTAAGAAATAATTTTTCTGTGAATAAGTATTTTGCTTTGGGAATATGACGCAGCAATGATATAATGTGTACACATGCATATGTGGCAGATACCAAGACCAAATGGTAGTTCATCAATCACATTTCCTTTCCTCCTGGCACTCAGCTAGACTACATTTCCCACTCTTCCCAATAGGTGTGACCCTATAACTGAGTCCTAGACAAGAGAATTGGGGCAGAGTATTGTAAACCATGTTTCTAGGCCTGGTCCATAAAGAACCTTCTGCATGAGTCTCCTCTCTCTTCCCTGAGCTGACTCTCAATATCCAGAGCATTTTCAGAAGCTCTGTAATGAAGATAATAGAACTCATCTATCAATATAGATCTTTAAATGAGTGTATGAAACAGAAAAAGCCCTACTATGTGTTTAACATGGACAAGCAATTGGGCATGAAGTAAGAGAGCAATAAATTTTTATTATATTAAACCATTAAGATTCGTTTTGTTTTCTTATACAGCTCAGTTTACCATAATTAATATTTCATATATTTATTATATAAATACAGGTTCATAATACTTTATCTGAAATCTTTGGAGCTAGAATTACTTTAGAATTCAGAATCTTTGGGTTTGGCTAAGGTAATCTGGTAGATATACATATATTAACCCATATTTCCAGGTAAGCCTAGGACAGCATCCAGTAACCAAACCCATTAATTTTTCTGCAACGAACTAAAGGGATAATCACACTAAATGAGATAAAGTTTATAACAGCCTCATAGATAGGTTTCATTGCCAAATTACTTTATTCCAAATTTTAAAAAAATCCTTTCATTATCAAAACTTTGTGGATTTTAGATTGGCGGTTAGGGGATTGTGAACTTGAAAGTTCACATAAACTTTTGTTATCAGCGCACTTGCTGTGAGTAAATCAGTGAGCTTTTTACCATTTTTTGCCCTGTGTTCATTCATGAAGAGGAGCGATGCATTCTTAAGATAGTCATACCTCTATTGATGTCTAAAGAATCCTACTACATTTCACCATTAGATAAATATCTAAGGTAACTTGTTTGCACAGAACATTGAGAATATAACAACTCCCTAATGTGGCAAAGAGATTCATTTTCCTAATTTTGGTGACCTTATGTCAGCTTTACTCTTTTTTATATTCCGCAAGCAACCAAAAGCATCCAAAAAATATTGCACTAGATCTGAAAATGCATAGTGTTTAGAGAGTACTAAACTGTATCTCCATTTGTTATGACAACAATTATTATGTACTATATTCACAAACACATCTTTTGTGAATGCACTCGGGCATGATGCTGGTTGCTCACCCATGAGTAGATTCACTGGCTTGACTCTGTCAAATCCAAACAAAACAGCACCTATTCTATATGGGATGTGTACTAGTGGAGATAACATTTAAATGGGAAAGCTTATTATATATGTAAAATTTCTGGACCTGAAAACCATGTTTGGACTACTGATTATTTGTGAATAAAGATACTTTTGCAGTAAAATACATCTCATTTTAATTCAAATGACTATGGAAATGGGACACTAAAGAAATAATTAAACTTTCATATAAAAATGATCGATAAATTTAAATATCTTAAACAAAAATATTTTTTGCCTATATAAGATTACATTATTAAAAGAGTGGCATTCTTTTCTTTCAAAAATGGCTAAAACTAAGCTTTCGCAACTGCCTTCAGTGGGGTCCCTAGGATCCCCGTTCCCAGGCTGGTGTGCTCAGCTCCAGACGCCGCAGGTGTTAATGGCTAATGGTTCACACCTGCACGCTCCTCAGAAAGGATTGCCCTTAGTTGACTGAGCCTCTCTACTCCCTCCTCCCCCAACCTCTGTGGCAGCTGATGATTAATTGATGGAGACATGAAAGGGGAAGGAGAGTGTGTTCAAGCACATCCCCCTTGCCTCAGGGCAGAACTAACTCGGATACAGTTCATGCTCCATAGCTCCCCGTGTGATCACACTGAGGCTAGACTTCCACTGAACCCACATCTCTGCCTACCTTTTTCCTCTCTACACCATGCTTCCCTGATGTCCTTAACAAGTTTCACATGAGAGAACTTTCTCATAAATCACTTGCACTAAAATCTGCATCTGAGGCTCTGCTTCTACGGAACCTGAACTAACACAGCACTTATTATTTACAATGTATTAAACATCGACTAAGGAGTAGGCTTATTTGTGCTTTAACCATTAGATAATTTTATTCCAGAAATATCTAAGCTGGGTGAAAATTATTATCGCCATATTGTGGGAGAGGAAACAGACACTGTAGAGTTGAGGAACTTGTATTTGGGTTGTAATAAGTTGGAAATCCAAAAATCAAATTCAGATAAATATGGCTCCATAACCGCTACTCTTTACAGAATTTCTCACTGCCTCTATATCATATTTTTACCCAGGAAATTAAAAATTAAAGATCTATTCAACTACACTTGTTTTAGTGAAATGGAAGTTGATGTGCATTTTATTTTCCACACATTGATGTAATTTGTTTAAAATGAAGGTAAGATTATATGAGTCATATAATTTCCATAAGGGTTTATTAGTGGACAAGCAAGGATTCAATTAAAAAGGAAATAAACATCTGTATAATACCTTCATTTTCTTGAAAGGAAACATTTTATAGAAGGTGGAAAATAGCAAGGAGGGAAAAGATCATGTCAGCACAATGTTACTGGTCATATACAACGCAATCTTATGTTTCATAGAGATTTCAACACAGGAAATGGGTATATTAGGAACTGCCTAATTCACAGGTTTTCCTGACCCACATACAGTGGTTTCTTTGAATGACTCTGAAGGAAAAGCTGTAAGCAGTGCTTTTATACCAGCTTCAATAATGCACATTTTAAAGCCCAAACTAGTCAGCCATGTAACTGTTTACATAGTCAACATTCAGTGGGAAAATAAGTGTCAATAGGTTCCACTTGCCCAGCCTGGAACAGCATGTGACCTTCCATTACAATCCTCTTGAGTCTCTGATTAGGAAGGGAATATTTTATTTTTGTTTTTTCCATTCAATAAATCCAAGATTCTTAGTTTACTACCATCTGAAAAATAACAACTCCTCCCACCTGAACCCCACCCCACCACACAGCCACTTAAAAGAGTTACATAATTTTATTACATTAGAAACACTGAAGGGAGGGCCCATGCGTTTTCCATCTTTGTTTATGGCAAACAGCAAAGTGGTTTGCACAGAGTAGAAAATTAATGAAATGGACTGTGGTTGCCTATAACAACAACAAAAAATTCCATAACGTAAAGGTGTTTTTTTAAATGTTCTGATTGCTATAATAACCTGCCAGTGACCAACAATCTTTAGATCCCTAATAATATCTCTAAATATCTGATTACCTCAAGGAACTCTTTCAACCATCTTTTCTAAAGAGAGACTCAAAACTATTCAATGCTTCCCTTAAAAGCTATCAACAAAAGTACTGCATATTTTCTACAACTTTTATTTTATTTACAATTATAGCTCTAGCAATGTTATAATTTTCTTTTACTGCAGAAATCATATTATTTATTAAATACTTGTCATGTATCATGCAGTGTGTCAAGTGTTAAATCTACATTTTCTTTTCAATATTCAATCAATATTAAGATAAAGGTACTCTTTTAATCCCTACATTACAGAGCAGAACATTGTGGCTTAGAAGATGTAGCATAGTCCTTTCGCCATCTGTAATACTAGGTAAGTAGTAAATCTGGAACTTGAGTAGTTACAGTCTACCTCCAAATCCTATGCTCTTAACCAATGAACTATACTAAATCCTCTAAAGCCAAGATCAAACTTCTCTTCCCATTAATAAAACGGCTCATTGAATCCCTCAAATAGAAACACGTGAATAGTACTCAAAAACTCCCTCTCACCATTTCCCACATCAAAACAAAGAACACGGTTTGCAGTTATCACCTCCATCACTCAAATCCATCTTTTTCACACCATTCATTCTGTCATTTCTTTTTCCTACCTTTTTATTATCTATTGTCTGAAATGTTACGATGGCCTCTTAGTTGACCTCCCTGTCTCATCTCATCCTCTACCCCTACAGACCCACGCTTATCTTCACATACTGCAGCCAGTGTACTTTTAAAATACATATCTGTAGGCCAGCCCCGGTGGCCTAGTGGTTAAGTTCGGCACGCTCCAATTCAGCAGCCCAGGTTTGGTTCCCGGGCACGGACCTACACCACCTGTCTGTCAGTGGCCATGCTGTGGTGGTGGCTCACATACAAAAAGAGGAAGATTGGCAACAGGTGTTAGCTCAGCAGGAATCTTCCTCAGCAAAAAAATAAATAAATAAATAATAACAATAATAAAATACACATCTGATCACATTGACCATTTGTGTAAACTCTTTCATGGATGCCCATCTTCTGCAGGACATTGTCCATTCTGCTAAGTACAGCACAACAGAGCCCTTAAAGCTGGCTGCTGCCTAGCTCTTTGGCTTTCTTGTCACCTCCCCCATGTTTATTTGAGACATATTTACAAAGGGAGAATTGATTGGGCTTGATGACCAAATGGATGTGAGATCTGAGGAGTAGAAGAGGAAAAGAAATTTGGTTTAGTTGTAGATTAAATGTAAGTATCTGAGGTACAGTAATGTGGAGATAAACATTGGGACATTGGGGTAGAGTTTAGGAGATCTTTTCCTCCAGCTATCTACTTAATACCTCAACAACTTCTTTTGTCCAAGACAACTCAAATTCAACTTGTCCAAAACCAGATCTATGATCTCTGTACCCTATTCCTGATCTTTGAGTGCACCATGTCTCGAAGAGTATTAGCACCGCCTATCCAGCTATGAAGGCCAGTTATCCGTGGCCACTCCCTTTGCCTCAACCTCCTCCTTAGCTGTACTCTAACTGTCACCACACCTTGCCTAGTTTACCCTCTAAATAGCTCTCAAATCAGTTCTTTTCTTCATCTTCCCTCTCATCTTCCTGGTCCAGGCTACCATCTCATACTTCTCTTATCTGGTCTTGCAATTCATTTATTAGCATCTGCTTTATCCTCTCCATAATTTATTCTCTATACCGAAGGAATATTGATCTTTTCTGTCTGAAAATCTGATCATATCATCTTTCAACCCACTTATACACAATCAGAACTTTTTGTGCTTTTTCTTCACAGCATCTATCACAGTAGCAATTTTGTTTTTCTTGTCTGCTTACTTCTTGTCCTATACTTTCTTTCCCAAGCAACTCTAACTCCATAAGGCACTTGCCATCCATTTTATTCCCAGAAGATGGTACAATGTACAGAACCAGTTACACCATTTAATGAATAATTGAATAAATTAATTAATAGATGGACAGCAAAGATCTAGGCCTCTGTTTTGGTGGTAAGAAGCACATAGTCAGTGAGTTCATGGGTCTGGATGATTCACCAAGAGAAAATGTGTACAGTGGAAGAGATGCAGGTCAAGTAGAGGTATAAGGTGGTCAGCCCAAGAAAGAGATTGAGATCAAAAGTTAGAAGAAAGTTGGGGCCAGCCCTGTGGTGTAGTGGTTAAAGTTCCATGTGCTCTGCTTTGGCAGCCGAGTTCGCCGGTTCAGATCCCGGGCATAGACTTACACCACTCTTCAAGCCATGCTTTGGCAGTGACCCACATACAAAGTGGAGGAAGATTGGCACAGATGTCAGCTCAGGGCTAATCTTCCTCAAGCAAAAAAAAAAAAAAAAAAAAAGAGGAAGATTGGCAACGGATGCTAGCTCAGGGCAAATCTTCCTCAGCAATGGAGGAAAACTATAAGATAATTATGTCATAGACACCAAGATAGGAGAGAAAGATTGGTCAATTATGTAAATACCTTAGAGTAGTATAGAAAGAAATTGGAAATTTTTGTCTCAGAATAACCCACATTACTTCTTCACTCTAATTTCTGCATAGTCTTTTCTTTACACAAGCATCCTGTGTAAAATCAGCATCTTGACCTCTAAAATTTTCCTTAGTCTCTATCATTTACATGAAATGCTCTCAAGATATTATGTCTTCATTCAAGCATCCTCTGTAATTCTACCATTTCTATCAAGATATTTCTGGAAATTGTAAGAAAAAAATACTCCTAATCTCAGCATCACTTAAATATTTAATTTATTTAACATTTTCACTGATTTTTCTAAGAAAAGGCATTTTGCAATATCTCATATATTCACACAATGTGTCAGTTCTCTTTGAATTTTTGTATGTCCACCTACATCACCATGATTTGCCTCTGATGTGAGTTTCTGGATATCTAGAACCAGATCTGTTTAATATGCTTTTCGAAGTGCTTGTCATAAGAATACACTTAATAAATGCCTCACTGTGGTGGCAGTGGTAAAAACTTTATAGTATGAGTAATCAGAAGACTACACTTTCACAGGAAACAATAAATCTGCTTACAAATGAGAAGGAAATGGTTAATAATTTTAATCTTTAAAAGATTTTTGAATCTGAAATACATGAGGCCTGAGGTAGAAATTTCATACATGAATGACTCACATTTAAAATAAAATTAAATAGTTACATTACTAGGAAAAAATACTCACTGTACCTGTCATACGAAGTACTACACAATTAATCCTTTTAAAAATTTGTACATGAATTGCACATAAGACTCAATGTTTTGTCTAAACAAAAGCATACAACATCAAAGTAATTTAAAACAGAATATTTTGAAAAGATGTAAAGAAATAAATGTGTGTTTATATATAGTGCTTGTATATGTGTATGTGTATATAATACACACATACACAAACATATACATATATTATACATAAATATACATATATACACATACACATACATATATTATACATACATATACATATATATACACACACATACATATATTATACATACACATATATGTAGTACATATTATATATAAAATTCAGAGGCATTCATTAAATAATACTGATTCTTGAATTAAATCAAGTTATCTCTGGCTTAGTACAAGCTTTTCTAAAAAAGGATTCGTCTAAACAATATCTATGTCAACAGCATGTGATCCACTGAACCACTAAAAGCTTTAAAGGAAGTACATTTTCAGGAACCTTTAATCTTTGAATAGCAGTTATATAAACTTTCAATTTTCATAAAACCCTGTTCCCTCCCAGGGCATAATCCGAGACTACTTGTCCAAGCAGTAGCTTTGTGGGAGTGTTATAAATGCATGTAATAAGCAAATAATCCTATAACTTGAGCATTGAAAATATTGGGATGGGGGCCTATGGAGATGGGAGACAGAGAAGAGTGCTATTTTCCAGGCTCCAGGCTCTATAGCAGAGTAAATTCAAGGCCTAAATGGAGAAAACTAATAAATCAATTTTGCAATTAGTTGACCAGAGGGAGAAAGAGCACACCCAGAACAAGATTCAATTACACTGAATAGCATTTGAAACCTGGGATCAGCAAACTTAAAAATAAAATAAAAACTTGTGAGTGTGGGAAAGTAACTCTAATCTTCTCATTTCCTAGCTACAGTTAAAGAAAATCACCTAGAAAAATTGCTATGGAATTAGTCCTTCAAGCCTTATTAGGCCATTCAGGTCAACTCTGCAAGTTATAGACCATGCAATAATTTTTCTAGTATGTACTTTCAATAAGATGAAACAAAAAGAGAAACAAATGTGCCTCGGGTTGAAGTTCTCCATTTATTTTGCACCCACACATTATGTAGAGAAATCCTATTGGTTAGGAAATAGTCATTTCCCTCGGAGAGTTCAGACCTCATAAAACTCACATATAATTTCTGCTGACAGCAAATTAACATAGATTCAAATCTCATGAATATTGTATATTTTATAGGATTACTTTTTAAAAAGCATATCCATTTAGTAAATGGCTTTTAAGTAAGCTTGTGATCTTAATAATTAGATCTTTCTGAAATATCTGTATTCTGTTGCAAATAGTTTGCCATAAAACCGTTTGGTGTCTGCTTTAAGACAAGACTAGGAGATAAAAAATTAAGCTTTAAATGCCACTTTTGATACAATGATGTGTATAATAATATCACAAATTCAAAGGCCCAAATAAATGACCATATGTTATTTTCAGAGTCAGCAAGCTATGAGTCTGGCAAGATTCCAGTTTCCAAACCAGTGACCACTCACCTGACATTAAATGTTAACTATTTAGCATATTCAATAAAAGTTTAATTTAGGACCTTTTCTAGGGAAAAAAATAATCATAATGATGTAATTAAAGGTCATTTTGAGCAACAATGTAGAGAAAATAGATAAACTCACAGTAGAGCTATCTCATCTTCCCAAATCCAAACCCTCCAACCCACTTGGCAGACGTGCCTATAGACTCTTTCTTCTCTCCTGCTCTAACTTTAATAGTGGCTTCTGCCCCTCTCAAAGGTAAATCATTTCCTGGTGCTCTGGATCCCATCTTCCTTTTAAGGACTTCTCTCCAGCAAGTATTCCCTTTCTCCCCTACGCCATTAATATTCCTCTCTCTACTGGATCATTCCCACTAACATAAAACATAGGTGAATATTATCCATCTTAAAACACAACAAAACAAAATTCCTGGATTTCAGACCCCAACCAGCTGTCACTCAATGTCTATGCTACACTTTACTGCAGAAATCCTCAAAAACAATGGCTTCTCCTTATCTTCACTTACACACTTTTTTCTTTTCTCTACCTACTCCAATGAGATGTTCAACTACAGCCCTCCACTGAAACAGCCCTCACTACCATAATCAATGATATTTGTCTAGCCAAAAACAACGGCAAACTTTTTATCCTTTGTTGTGGGTTGAATTATGTTCCTCTAAAACATACGTTGAGGTGTTAACCTCTAGTACCTGTGCATATGACTTGATTTAGAAATAGATATAATAAATTGTAGATGTCAATAAATTGTCTTTGTAGACGTAATAAAATTAAGATTAGGTCATATTCAATTGGGGAGGGGAGCTGATCCAATAAGACTGGTATCTTTATAAGACCAGAAGACAGACACAGACATACAGGGAGAATCCCATGTGATGATGGAGGCAGAAATTAGACCGATGTGCCTACAAACCAAAGAACACCCATGATTGCCGGCAACACCAGATGCTAAGAGAAAGGCATGGAACAGATTCTCCCCTAGATCCTTCATAGACAGCATGGTTCTGCTGACACCTAGATTTCAGACTTCTGGCCTCCAGAACTGTGAGAGAACAAATTTCTGTTGTTTTAGGCTACCCCGTTTGTGGTAATTTGTTATGGCAGCCATGGGAAACTAATACATCATTTTATTTAACCTCTCAGCAGTATTTGACATGGTGAGCATTCTTTCCTTTGAAATTTTTTCTTCTCCCATGTTTGAGATTTTTCTGCTACCTGCTACTTCTCACTATCAGCAGCTGGCTCTTCCACACATTCCAGTTGTCTAACAGTTGGATGTCCTAAAGATCTGTCATAGGACTTCACTCTTTCTACCTATACTCTCTGCCTAGTAAACTTGTGCAAGTCTATGACTTTACATACCATTTAGATGTTAATGACTTTCAGATTTATATCCTAGCCAAGACTTCTCCCCTAAGTCTCAAACCAACATATGTAAATGACCAATCAACTTCTCCACATGAGTATCAAATAGACTTCACAAATTTAATATAGCCAAAACAGAACTCTTTCATTCTTGATTCCTGAAATAAGCATTCCTCAAGAGTTCCCCTGTCACAGTAAGTGCCCCCATCATCTACCCACTTGTTCAAGCCAAAAACCTAGAAGTCATCCTAATTTCCTCTTTCTTTAATATTCCACATCCAGTCTATCAGTGAGTGGTGTCTGTTCTGCCTCCAAAATATAGGCACGATTCATTAACTTCCCTTCATCTCAACTCTGATCACAGGTTTAAGAGTGTTTTCACACTGTTTTCATCTCTTGCTAGTTGATTACAGAGCTCTCTAACTTATCTCCTTGCCTCTGCTCTAGCTCTCCTTCCCACACCTCCTCGCCTGCACAGCAGCAGAGAGATCAATCTTTCTAAAGTGTAAACCGGACTAGGTCACTTCTCTTCTTAAGATCATCCATTGACTTTCTACTACAATGATAAAAGAATAAATATAAAAATTAAAATTAAAATTATTTAAAACTTATATGATCTGGTTGCCAACTTCCTCTGTGATCTCATTGGTCTTTATAATCCCCTTCAATAACTACAGTCCAGCCATTCTGGTTTTCTTACCATCTCTTCCCTATGCCACAATTGCTGTTATCTCAGGAGATTTTAATATGCTGTTCCTTCTTCTTGGGATATCTCTCCCTCTTCAATATTTATTTAAGGGTGTCTCTCCCTTCAAATTCCACAGCTATCTTCTCCACTTCATTCAAGTCCCAACAGATGTCACCTCCTCAAAGTGATTTTCCTGTATACAGTAGCTAAAGCAACCAACTACTCTCTGTTCAATTTTCTCATTTTATATTCTCCATAGCACCTATCAAGAGCTGAAATTAACTGTTCCACTTTTATTTTGCTTTCTTATTTTCTATCTCCCTCTCTAAAATATAAACTCTTTAAGGTCATGGATTCTGCAATGCCCCAGTGTCCCATGACTAGAACAGTTCCAGGCTTGAACAGGTGCACAAGAAATACATGTTGAGTCACTGGAAAATGGATGTGAGTTGGGAAAGAAAATACATAGGCATATCATTTAGGAGGCTGTTATAGTAATTTATCTAATATATAATGGGGGGTTGAATCAAGGCAAACGATTGCTGAGATGGTGAAAAGTGAAGTAATCTGACATATCTAGGAGAATTTTGGCTTGTTCAACATGGGTGAGAGAGAATAAAGAGTCTATAATAACTGACATACTTCTGATTTGGGTAAATGAGTGGATGAGCTGTCATTCATTGTCAAAGGAAATACCAACAGGACAGAAAGGTTTAAAAAGACATTTTTGAGAGGAAGCATACCATTGTGGTCAAAAACATGGGCTTGGAGTCTCTAAGGCTGTGTGTGTTTGTTGGTGCCACTCTAACCGTGGGCCATTTTTTCAGCCCTATAGAATCTGATTTCCGTCCTTAGAATTGATGGAATTTGTTCTGGTCAAATTTTTAAAAAAATGTTTACACGTTGCCAGACACAGTAGAAGCTTTTTCAGTCCTTATCCTGTTTGATACTGATGATCATTTGCTCCTTCTTCTAAGTCCTTATCATGGATTCCATGTGACACCACATTTTTCTGCCATTCCTCTCACATTTCTAGCTGCTCTTTATATTAATGGTCGGATAAATTCCAAACTTCTCTGTTGTGATTTACAAGGCCCTCCAAAGTCTAGCCTCTTCCCATATTTCCAACCTCACCTCTTTCAAATCTCACTCAAGCTACTTCCTCCAAGAAATTTTCCCTGATTTCAAGTCCACGTTAATTCTATACAATTGTCTAACCAAGGTATGATTTTTTTTCCTCTCTAAAGTACACTGAGGATTTTGTCTGCATGTGAAATTTTCAAAGGATTTGATAGTGAGAAAAATTCCAATTTTTTAATTGAGAAAACTTTGGTAAAATAGACCTCTTATACACATATTTTTCTTTTGCATTAAATTTTTCATCATACTACTTCTGATTACTATTCTGTAAGTCACTTATTACAGTTTCAGCATGAGTATTTGTCTTTTTTTATCCTTGACTTGGAACATTTTAAGATTTACAAAAGACTGTTATCACTAATATTATATTAACAAAGAGTGAAAGCAAATATTTATTCCAAATAATTTTAGCAACTTTACATATTTGGTCTAGCACACATTTTAATAAAGCAAGAGCATGTTCTCCTTGGATGATTCAAAATCATGTCTCTCCATTATTTGGTTTCTAACGCATTTGCCAAGGTAGGACTATAGGACAGACTCTAGGACGATCTTCTAGAGGTAGCATGAAATGAGGTAGGCAGGGGGCAAAACTTGGGGTTGGGTGGATGTGTGACTTGGAGAAATGTACTAGGAGGTTGGGCTAAAAAGAGGCGTGAAGTTTCAACGTAGGATTAGCACAGAGTTGGAGATGACAACCAGTCTGCGGAGTATAGGCATTTTCTCTGCAATAGACGTTTAGAATACTAATTTTTTTCACCATTTGGCTAATTCTACAGATGTAAATTGGAATTTTAAAAAATTTCTACATATATTGTCATAATATATAGGACACAATAAGGAGCCATATTATATCCCTCATGAATTACTTTTCAGGGAAGATATTAAAAGTTATATTATTAACTGTGTATCATATACTAATTGGGTCTTTAGTGTGTACATTTTTAGCTGTTGGATGAAATGTACTCACGCTCACTTTTCCATTGCGATTGTCTTCTTCTCTCACTGCCAGGGCCTTCAGAAAATTATCTTGCAGGTCTTTACCAGCACTTGTTAATGTCCTATAAAAAGCAGTCTTCAGTTATAATATATTAGATAACAAATATACTTAAAATACTCTGGGGCCAACGGGGCCAACAATTATGCTTCTTTATTCCAAGTGACAATTTCCTTATAACACTAAAAAGATATACACATTATACACAATCATTATAAGCCATACACAATTATTATAATCTACCAGATTCCTCAATTTAATTTCACACAGTTATAAAGTCTTTATTTACAAATAATTGGAATCAAGTCTATAAATAATATACACGTCCATATCAATACCTCTGCCAGATATAGTTAATTTCATTTACATGTCCATTTTATTCTTTTTATCATGCCATGAAAATTCAATATATTTATACCCCTCACTACCCACAATAATTTTAAATTGCCTATAATTTAAGTACAACTTATTTAATATAAGAAAATTAAAATACTAGACACACAAGCCAATTCGGTTACTGAAATATAGCATTAATATTAGCTCTATAAGTAGGGATAATCAAAACAAGAAAGGAAACTACCTTGAGTTATCATGCTCAGATAAAATGGAAGCATTAAGAATTCAAGAGAGGAATAACTTTCTCTGGAAGTAAATTTTAAAGGAAATTTATCACAAAGATCTCGATCAAGCAACATTGAACCACATAATGAAAAGCGAGTTCAAGAGTGATTTGCAAAATAATAATCCTTTCTTCATATGGCAATTTCCTCTATATTGAACAAACATTTTTATTATGTGTCTACTGTGTACCAGGAACTGTACCAGGCACAAAGATAGATGAGACATAATTCCTGCTCTCAAGTTGCCTGTGGTCTTATAGAGGTGAATAGATACATCAACACTATAATATCATACCATGTGATAACTGTAATAATAGAGATGTGGATGGATATCAGAGGAATTCATAAGATAAATATCCTACCTATTCAAGGAAAAGTCACTTAATCTTAATCTTTAAAGCAATTATTGACTAAATGTTAAAAGATGAGACAGCATCAGCCAGTTTAAGAGAAGTATGGTGGAAGAGGGAGAGAGGTATCAGTAACTACAAAGGAACAAAAGAACAGAGATGTAAAACTGCAAAGTGCCCTTGGGTAATTGCAAAGCAGTCAGAAAGTAAGTGTAGGAAGTGAGGGAGAAACCATATAATATTAATAAAAGCTAACATTTTTATAGACATATTGTTATAAAACATTTAGTTAAGGCCACACCACTAGTAGGAGCAGAACCTATATTCATACCCAGGCAGTCTAGTTCTAGAACTCATTCTCATAACCACCAGGCCTTAATGCCTTTCCAGGAGGGCCTTGTATGCTACGTTAAGAAGCTTGAATCTTGTCTTCCAGGAGATGTTGAACCACAAGGGTCTTATGCAAGGAAATAAGATGGTCAAGTTCATGTTTTAGAACGAATATTCAGCAGTTGTGAGAAATACAGCCTGAAGGGAGGGCAACACTGGAAGGATTAACTAGGGCGCTATTACAAATCTTTAGTAAGAGATGATGAAGACCTAATTTAAATCTATCCCTTCCTATCCAGGATAGGAAGGGGTAGATTTGAGAAAGATTTAAGAGGTAAAATGGACCTAGTGATTTCTTTTTATGAAGAGATTGCTACCAGGTTTCATTAAATCAATATAGATGTGCACAATATGGAACCTACTGATTATTTTGTTGATCTAGAAATGTAACCCTTTAAATTGATCCTACCTAGTGTGCTTTTACATTTCTAGCTTTATGTGCCTTGGCTTGTAGCATCAATATCAACTAAAAATCCATATATCAAAATATACATAAAAAATAACCACTAATTAGTACCAATGGAGAGAATCAGATATTTGAGAAATTTTCTTATCCATTGTTCTGTCCAAAAGCAAGTTTTCCATATTACGATATATCTATGCACTGCTCTGATATTAAACCACTAAAATATCAAATTTATTTTGTCAGTTGCTTGCCCAGAAAATATGTATTGTTTCTCCATTGCTCACATGATAATCTTCTAATCATTTGGTCAGTTTCTACCTAATTTCCTACTTATGGTCTGTTTTTAAAATCAGAAATTCTCCATGAAGTTTAAACAGAGAATTCATTTTACAAGTGCATCAGTCAGGACTAGTTAGGTTATGCTTTAGTGACAAATGGCCCAAATATCAGTGGCTTACAGTTACAAAGGATTATTTTTCAATTATGCTGTGCATCAACAGCAGATTGACCGCGGCTCTTCACCTGGGAGGGATGAACTGGGAGGCTGATGAAACAGCCTCTATCAGAAACATCTTTGGTTACTGAGCAGAGGGAAAAGAGAACATGGCCACACACCAGCCCCTAGAGGGTCTAATTGTAACAGACACATGTCACTTCCATTCACATTTTATTGGCCAAAGCAAGTACTATGGCCAAGCCCGAAATCAATGGAATGGGAAAGTATAATCCTGCCCAGGGAACAGTAGCAAATATTTATAAACAGTAGCCCATGCACCCCTTGCTTCCTATAATGTAACCTAAAAAAAGTTGAGAGTAGATAGCTCAGTAAATAAGAGCAATAAAGAGAACAATTTCTGAGTGAACTTTAAAAATACAGAAAGGTTGTTAAACAATTTGGTTCACTGCAATATAACCAAGAAAGGACTCTTTCGAAAATTAAGATCAGTAATTTTAGCTCTAACACAGAACCTTCTCCCACATACCCACAGAACATTCTAAAACTTATGGTTGAAGGAATGAAATACACATCAGAATGTGTTCTTCTGTGATAGTTTAGACACCTGTTGTTTTTGCCTCCCTAACATCCCTCCCCTTTTTCTCAGTAACAGAAGCCTGATTTTCATTTGGGCAATGGTCCTCCCACATCCTATGCTTTGGTAGAACAGTCAATCAAGGTACCGGCTTACTTGCAACTCTTACTCCCAAACCTCAGCTAACGAATATGCCTCAAGCTTGACCAACATCACTTCACGTCATGGGAATGTACATCATAAACAGAGAGACACAAGAATGAAAAGCAGCTGGAGTTGCAGTGACTATCTTTAATTCTTATGACATAGCCTTATCATTCAACTTTTTCTTCAGATCTATGACAATCGGTGATCCTCCAATAAATTTCCTTTTTTGATTTAGTTCGTTAGAATTGATTTCTATTGCTCACAACCAAAACCTGTAAATGATACAATGCCTATCCAGTTAGGATACGCCAGAGTTTCTAAAGGTTTCCACGTGGTTAAGTCTACTCTACACTCCTCCCACCTCCCGAAACACATCTCATTTTGTTGTAAATCTTTGGAATATTACAGAAAACTTAAAGTCCTTTGATCACCAACCCTAATCCCACAACACCAAAGGTAACCATCTATCAGTTTTGCATGCATACTTCAAGGTTATTTTCTATAGTTTACATATATATTCGTATACCCATAAAAACATTATAGTATTATTTGGTGAGTTGTTCATTTTATTACATATTTTGCAACTTACTGTTTTATTGCTATTGTTGTTATTGTTTCTGGAATAGATGCTTATGAGAGTGCCAAGGAAGATAAAAATTATCTCCAGATATATCAGACATGAAAAGCCAGAAGAATAGATTTCTAAGTACCATTCACTAATGTGGAAGGAACTCCTAATATTCTACAAGGCCTGGATCTCTTGCTAATGACTAAGGTTTTTAGCAGATATCTCAGCTGGACAGGAGACGGAAGTAATAAGCAGTAGCATTCTTGCTGTGCATGGACACTTACTATGGCAGACACTGTTCTCCTTTCTTCCATGAAAATGAAGCCCCAGTTTTACCTGGGCATGTAGCTTCCTGGAATAAAGACTACATTTCCTAGCCTCTCTTGCAGCTAGGTATGTCCATGTGACTAACTTTTGCACAATGTGATCTAAGTGAAAATGTTGTTTAACTTCTAGGAAGTATACTTAAAGGGGGGACGATACACTTTCTCCTGAGATTGGAATGCAATATAATGACTGTTGCTCCAGCTGCCATCCTGACTTAAACTGAAGGCCACTATTATGGAGAACCAAGAGAAAGGAGCAGGGTCTCTGACACCTTGGAGCACCAACCCAGCCTTGACTGACACCATCTGGACTTCTGGAATATGAGAGTGAAAAGAATTTATATTTTGTTTCAACCACTATTTTTAACTAAATCTAATCCAAATAGATACATTCACCATATGAAATTTGCTTACCCTTCTGAAAAAAGATGTTGTGGGATTTGTTTGGTGATCAAATTGGACTTTAACCTTACCTGTAATAGCCTAAGGATTTTCCAGGAAACTGTATTACTGATGTAATTAAAATGAATTATTTTTTTAAATAGTCAGAAATTTAAATCTTTTAAATGGAACATGAGATAACAGAAATTAACTGAAATATAAGATGGGGCATCAGTCTTTAATTCCTGTTCATTCACCAACTATTAGTCCAAGTCACCACATTTTTCTGAACCTGGGTTTCATGATGGGCTAAATCATCTCTAAGCCCCCGAGCAGCTGTAAAACTTGTGATTTAAAATGATCATACTCTCATCAGTCATCAAACACCATTAATTTATAATTAGTCTAAGAAATGTGACTGTGTTACCAACAATACATTAAGATCATGCTGTCCCTTTTTTACCATTATTCAAGTCTTACATACACAGACTTATATATCTTTTCCTATAACCTCTACGAGGAAAATAAAAGTATTTTGTTACATAAACTGGGAAGAAAAAGGATAAGGTCTATAACCCCTAAGCTATTTGCAGCAAAGTAAAAAAGTTATATAAATAATCAATTATTATATCATGCTACATCTGAGAACCTGAAACTTCTCAGCAAGGGGAAATACTGGAAAAGAGAGTTAATGCAGAGTGTGTGGTAAGGAATTCTTAAATCTTTACTATGCATTACTCTTACTTAACTAGGTTTATTTAACAGTCAGTGACCTGAGAAACCTTGCTTAAATAAATATTACAAAAAGAGTTACTTCCTCAAGAAGTGAAGCAGGTCTGTTACAAAATCTTAGTGTTATAAGTTTTATAAAGGCAAATACTCCATCTTTGTTGTTTACACTCCACCACACTTTCAAAATGGGGTAAAAGTTACATGGATGAGTTAATTTTTACCAACCATGTTTAATCATTAGCTAAACGTATTTATACAATCATACATGAATGACTCTAAATATATTCTTAATTCTCAACAATTAGGCTACTTGTTTTATGATTCATGTTGTTTGTGTATCACATATATTCACATTACTACATTGACATTACAAGAAAAAGAATAAATAACAGAAGAGAAAAAATTTGGAAAACTGTTAAAATAGAAACTTATTTTCAAGAGTTATTGAGTTCACTTATTTTAAAGATTATAAAGTCTTTCAGCAAATATTTATGACTTATTAGTCATCTTAGAATTTTAAACGTAAAATTGGGAGTGTTCTAATAGGCAAAATTTGATTAATTGTTACGATGTAGTCTAATAAGCAGTTTCTGAATAATCACTAAATCAAATCTAAGATTAAATCTATCTCAATAGCAATACTTTTGATCTTTTGGACAGTCTTTGTACTAGGCTCTGTGCTAGGTATTTTGCAAATACTTTCAATTAACTTCAAATCAAGCCCTAAAGGAGGACATGTTTATTTCTACTTCAGAGATGAACTTGATTATAATCAGTTCATATTCAGTTTTTAATCTAGATACCACTGATTCCATGGCTTTCTTCTACTATACTAAAGCCTCATAACATATGAAAACATCATATTTATATCATAATATTTTCATATCATGAAAACAATGAGAATTCACTGGGGAAAAGAAACCTGAATTAGCAAGGGTAGGAGTGGGGTCAGGTATGCAACCTTCCTCTGGAGCTGCCCCCGGGAGTTATTAGAGTCTGGTAGTCTTCAGACCTCTTCGGTAAGCTAATCAACCATAATCATCATTCTGGTCTAGACTGGAATTCTGATCAACTGCTCTTTTCAGAGGTAGTTTTGATTTCTTTTAAAGCCAGTGAACTCTGACATAGCCTACATTTCATATTTCTAGAATTTAAATTCAACCCGTTAGTACTTGTTTGAATATGTAATTCAACCTCTCTGTGCCTCAGTTACCTTGAAATGATGTTTTGGTATACTCGGTTTAGAAAAATTTAGTGGAGAGTAAAGTAAAAAACAGTAGATGAGTAAAAGTTTACTACAAAAATTTGATAATATTATCTTCTTGACAAACAAGCACACATCTATGAAAAAGTAGTTTCCAGAAACAGCTTTATTTTCCATGAATAAGTTTACTAACAAAACTATTTGTATGTGTTTGTATTTGTATGGTCTCAAATAATATAAATTTGATTATTTTTAGAGGACAAAATGGAAAACTGTTCATAAACCTGATTAAAAAAATATGATTTTAGGGGCCAGCCCTGTGGCTTAGTGATTAAGTTCAGCACGCTCTGCTTTGGTGGCTCAGGTTTGGTTCCCAGGCGCGGACCTACACCACTCATTGGCGGCCATGCTGTTGCAGCAACCCACATACAAAACAGAGAAAGACTGGCACAGATATTAGTTCAGAGCGAATCTTCCTCAAGCAAAAAGAGTAAGATTGGCAACAGATGTTAGCTCATTTATATATATAATATATGTGTATATATATATGATTTTATTTATCACAATATATGGATTTTTAGACAATTTATTTCAGTATTAAATATGGGAGATATATTTTTATCGTACTTTGATATACAACACCTATTGCTTTGTCAGAGAGAGATGATCTTGTACATTTTCTCCAGGACAACACAATATCTTTTTGCTTTGTTTTTTCACATAAATTAAGAGAAAAAAATCTTACTTTTCCTTAAATAAAGTTTTATAAACATCTCTAACGTTGGTAAATCTTCACATTCCTTCTCTCAATGTATTATTGTATCTTTACTCTGTATAGTCAGTTCACTCTGCCATAACAAAATACCACAGACTGGGTGGCTTAAACAACAGAAATTTATTTTTTCACAGTTCTGGAGGCTGGAAGTTAGAGGTCAGGGTACCTGCATGGTCTGCTTCTAGTGAGAGCTCTCTCTTAAGCAATTCAGTGTGTTTGCACTGGTATCTCCTTGTGCTTTTAATTTGCATTTCTCTGATTACTTTTATGTTTTGTATGTACATACTATTTTGTCTGAATTGTATGTCCTCTGAAAGCTACATGAATACTAGAAATTGTACAGAAGGAAAAAAAAGCAACCAGAGAACAATTTCAAGTTTTTTCCTTTGAGCATCAATTCAACAGGAGAATCTACCTTTAATATCTGAGGGATTATTTTTTAAAGATCTAAGAGGGAAAAAATAGCAGAGCTAAATCCAGTGTGAGGTTTTTGAGTCTCCTATCTTTCCTTGTAAGCTATTCTTGGTGACTTTTCTTTTTTTTTTTTAATTTAATTGAAACAATGTTCCTTAGGAGTCAGGTCAGTCACAATTGCATTTAGAGAGATTTATGGTTTAGGAATTTTTACTCTACATACTGATTTCCATGGAATTTCCAGGATGTCATCAATTTATATTCTAATAACTTTCAGAAAAGGAGAAGACTACTTGAGAAATGAGATTCATTTATTGGTGAGAAGGGATGAGAATCAAATTTCTGTCGAGAAGATAAATGGCACCACTTTCCCCACCCTTTTCTATGTGAAAGAGTTTTTAAATTATCAAATGCACAGTAAAGCTATCAGCATCTCTGGGAAGAACTTCAACTGTCAGAAGCACACAGAAGAACGATGAGAAGCGCTAACATGCACACTAGACAGCTGTTTCTTTTCACTTTCTATTCTGGGGAAAACCCACATGGGAGTCCTGAAATCTGTGGTATCTTACATCAGTCAAACTCTACTCTCCCTGGATGAAAACTTGTGCTTTTCTTTGAGGGGACAAAATGGGTTGGCTTCTGTGTGAGAAAGTGTCTCTGAACTCCTCGTTTTTTTGTACATCTGGCAAGTTCTAGTTAATTTTTAAATATGGTAAGTTAAGATGTTGTCACACTTTAAGGGGGAAAAAAGGTTGCTTAGGGAGGAAACAAATGTTTTTAGTCTCTGAATGTGTTTTATTTTATTCTGAAAATAAATCAAAATAAGACTTGACTTTTACTCTCTTCTGGGAGGTAGCTAAATCTTCTATCTGATTTGAAATATACTTCCTGATCTTTTGTTTATGTTTACAGTGAAAGCCAATGAGCAAATAGAAAGCAAGGAAAGCAACCTCTTGTTTGACATGCCTGCCTGCAGACTCCTCTCTATCTGTGGGAATGAGCCTCATTGCTTCATAGAACGCTGAGCAAATAAGGCTTGTAGAAAGATGAAGGTCTTCAGGCTCAGTATCTTTGTGCTATATACACCTAGTCTGTGTGTGTGTGTCTCTAGATAACAATATTTGAAAGATTTTATATAAGGAGGTGGAGAATTTGATACAATGGAATTCCAGGGGGCAACTCCTTACCAGAGAAAAGCAGTCAAAGCAGAAGCCCATACTGCATTTCTCAACAACTCTACAAGGTGGTAGGGATTGTGAAGCATCAGAAATGGTGGGCACTTGCATGCTCAGAGCAGAGGAGTATACAAAAGAGGGAAGGGACTGTAAGGAAGAAGAGGGTATTGGTGTGGAACTGTGGGGAGAAAGATACCTAAAGAAGACTGTTAAGAAGTCTTGCTGCATGATGGCCTCTGTATAAACCCCTGTGTTACTCTTTTAATAAAACTTGCAGTACTAGGAGGCACGTTGGACCTCTAGTGATAAAGAGAGTGTAGAGAGGATGGGATAACATTAGAATGAGAGAGAGAGAGTTGGATGGAAGCATCCTAGACTGCTGTGTAGTCTAAGGAAGGTTCAGCAAGCCATATCCATGTCCTTGACCCAAAGTCAGCCAGTAAAGAGTTATGGCTCCCAGATATGAGTCCACCTTCATACCCCTGTGTCTTAACACGAGTACAACCATGTTTGGCCGCTCCATTGACCTATGGCCACCAACGCACAAAGAAATATAAAGCTGCTTTCTGTGTGGAGGGAACTGGCCTTTTCCCGGGAACTGGCCTTTCTCCCACGGAGAGAGTTGCAAGTTGTAACATTTCAAGGCTCTTGGAGCGTCGTAGCACGGGATGGACTGGCCATTTGTGCCGGGCTAGGGTGGTAACCAGAGAGAACAATGCACGTACACAATTACTGGGCTGGGACGTTAGCCAGGGGGCTCAGTGCACGTACGCCACTGATAACCATTTGTGCATGGAAACACTAAATGCTTGCTCTGCAAACTCTGTAATTGCTTACTCTGAAAATTATTGATGGTATAAAAACTGCTGGAAACTGAGACCTGGTGAGAGTTCCACCTATGGAAGGGACGCCTTGCCCAGGACGCATGATCCTTGCCCAGCCGCGTCAATTGACAGGACTCTCCCGGCAATGGGATGTAAATATTGTGAATAATTGATTTGATGTGAAGTAATTGATTTGATGTGTTCTCTTTTCGGTCAACCTGGTGTTTCTCTTTCCGGTTGATTTGTGTCATTTCTCTTCAGTCGATATGGATGTTTTCCCTTTTCAGTCGAGCTGATGTTTTTTCCCTCTTAATATTTGACCTATTCTGATCTGTTTGCAGACTATCACCTTTACTATCCTCTATATAATAAAATATACCTTCGTTCATTTGTTTGGAATGGAGAGCGTCTTTTACATCTCCGATCGAATCCCCGAACCTCTCATAACACCCTGCCACACTCAGTCATTGGGGGAAAGCAGCCCATGGGAGGCGTGGCCTTGGTGCAAACGCACAACAGATTTCAAAGACCATCTGATGGGGCCCTCAGCTAATTACACTCCCTATGTGAGATGTGTTCCCATGACAGCTGCAATCTCCTGTCATCCAAACTAAAAATCCTGAGGTTCAAAAACACCAACATAATAACTCCTTTGCTTTATCACAAATATAGTTTCAAAATAAAATTGACAATATTATCATCAACAATATGCTTATTGAAAACACTTTAAGATTTTTTGCAGATCTTTTTGCCCTCAGGGTATATCCCATGAGGGATGAATTGGCCAGATTACTATGTTTTAAAGTCACTTCACTTGGAAAAATGTCCTTTCTTTATAGCTATGATACCAGCTAGATACACAATTAGGTTCGTTTGTTGATTTTATTTCAATTTTTAAGATATTTTAAATTGTGACAAATAATCATACAAAATATTTATAGAATTCTAAATTCAAATCTACAATTCAGAGATTTAGAAAAGTCTAGCTTGCATCTTGTCCAGTTCCCTCTACCCTACTCCATTCCCTTCCTTCTACATATACCATCATTTAAAAAAAAAAAAAAGGATTAGCCTCATATTGCTTTTTAAGCTATTACTTTTAAGATAAGCATATCTAGCTAGCTATGTATTTATTTATGTAAATAGTAGCACCCTATACGCATTTACTTTAACCTTGCCTTTTCACTTAGCATTATATTCAGGGAATTACACCACAGTAGTAAGAGACATTCTCACTACTCTTTTAGTTGCACATTACTCCATTGTAGGAATATATCATGGTTTAGTCATTTAGCTACTGATGGTCATTTGGTTTGTCTCTTGTTTTTTGCTGTGATAAATATTGCTTCAGTGTATAGCTCTGTGCATAGATCACTTCATATTTTTGCAGTATATTTTTAGGATAAACTTCTAGAAGTAGGATTGCTGGTCAAAGAGTGCATGAATATTTTATTTTGTTAAATATTATCAAATTCTTCTTCAATGGGGTTAGGGTATTTTGCAGTCCCCCCTACAATTTATGAGAGTGTCAGTTTCCGCATAGCCTCTTAACAAAGCATGTTGTACAGCTTTTAGATTTTTGCTGCTCTGATAGGTGAGAAACCATAGCTTAGTATACTTTTTGTATTTTCTTATTATAAACAAAAGTGAACATATTTTCACATGTTTAGAGACAATTTGCATTTCTTTTTCTGTGAACTGTATGTTGATACCTCATTTTTCTATAGTATTATTGGCCTCTTCTGTATTTTACTCTTTAAACATGAAGAATTTTGGATCTTCTCTATGAAACAAGTTGCAAATATTTTTCCCAGTTTTTCATTTGTCATTCTACTTTGCTTATGGTGCATTTTACCAAGAAAATGTTTCATTTTTATGTTATTAAGATGATTTATAAGTGTCATCAATCCTTCCCTTATTGACTATGGATTTTGAATCATTTACAGATTATAGAGGAAATCATCCATGTTTTCTTCTAGATCTTGAATGGTTTCCTTTGTATTTAACACTATATTTCTAATTCTTTGGAATTTACCCTGATGTACTGTGTGATAAATTGATCCAGTTTTAACTTTTTCCATTTAGCTATTCAGTTATCCCAACACCAATTATTTAAAAGTCTATCTCTGGTTTTTTTCAACTGATTTGAGATGATGTCTTTATCATATAATGAATTTCCATATACCCTTTAGTCTACTTCTGTGTTTTCTATTCTGTTCCATTGCTTTGTCTGTTCATGCATCAGTACCACATTACATTGATTACAGAAGTTACATGTTTTGATATCCGGTAAAGCTAGCCCCTCTCATTGTTATTCTTTTTTAGGATTTTTGTGGATATTCTTGCTTATTTGCTTTTTCCAAATAAATTTTATAATTAAATTGTCCAGTTCCAAAAAAAAGAAAAAAACACTCAAAAACTGATGATCATTTACCAGGATTACTTTAAATTTCTAAATGTCATAGCTTGTGTTTATAAAGATAGGTGCAACAATAACTCCCATCTCACATGTTCTTTTGTAATGTAAGCTTTGCTCTCCCCCCATTAAGAACAGGAAACTATTTCTCCTCTCTTTGACCTATATAATATGGCAGGAGTGACATTAAAAAGGCCTGAAAGCTTCCACTTTTGCACTTTGGGGAAACCAGCCACCATGTAAAAAGTGCACCTACCCTGAATCCATTATGTTATATGGAAGCGTAAACCAGCTATGTGGCGAATTCACGTGAAGAAAGATAGATGTTTGGCCAGCCCCCAGTTGTTCCAGTCCTCCCTGCTGAGAAGACATGTAATTGAAGGAGCCATCTTGGCTATTCCAGCCCCAACAGATAACACATGGAGTAAAGATAAGCTATCCCCAAGACCTGCCCAACTTGCAGAAATCATGAACAAATAAATAAATAATTGTTATTATTATCAACCACTGAGTTTTGGGGAGGTTTGATTTGCAGCGATAAATAACCAAAATAGAAATGCTAACGATTTTTCTCCTTAGCCCTATTTATTTGATGGATTATATTGTTTCCTATCTCCTATTGAATCACCTTTGTATTCCTAGAATAAACTCCACTTAATCGTGATGTAATATTTTTTAATGCACTGTTGGATTTTATTTAAGATTTTTGCATCACATTCATAAGAAAGGTTAATCAGTAGATATCTCTTTAGGCATAAGCTTTGTAAGGTTTGTTAATTGATGTTAAACACACTTCATAAGATGAATTTCAAAGTTTTCCTTCTTTTTCAATGCTCTGAAATAGTCTAAGTAGCATCTGGGACTATCTGATATTTAAAAATTTGTGGAATTCCTGTGAAACTATTCGTGTCTGGAGGTCTTTTTTTGGTGGAGCTCCTTAACTACTCTGAATCAACAGTTAACCTCAGGCCTGTGCCAATCCAGGCCTGTCTAGGAGAATGACTTCTAATCCATTCTCACAGTACTGTTTTCTTTACAACTACAGAATTGAAAAAGATATGGAATTTTGTACCCGTTCTATGTGCTGTGTGGGACTGCACTGCTTGAGGGACTTTTAAGTCGAAATGCAGGCCTTGTCTAGAATGGTGTGAAAGATAGGCATGAAACTGGAGTTGCAGCTTCTCCGTGTCGTGGTAATCCACGTGCACCCTGGCTCCTGTAGATGCTGTGTACCTGAATTACTGCTATGCCTTTCAAAGAGAGGAAGATGCTCTACTTGCCTTATCTCCAGTCCTAAATTTTCTATTAAGCTAATTAAATGTAGTATTAGATTAAAATCATGTGTTTGATGACTGATCACCAAATTGAACTCATAAAAACTATTATACTGTGTGCCACCTATTCTATTTTTGTCTGTAATAATTAATCTATTTAGACAGTTAATCTCTACTGTGGCCTATTTTGGATAGGTGCATTTTTCTAGAAAACATCTATTTCATCTAATGTTTACAAATTTATTTTCATAGCGTAGTGTAAAGTAGTCAAGTTTTCTGTTTTAATAGTTAGACCCCTCCTAGTCATTTCTCATTTTACATATTTGTAGTTCCTCCCTTTTGTCTTAATTGGGTTAGCTAGTGGTTTGACTATTTTGTTGATTTTTTTTCCCCAAAGAACTAGCATTTGGATTTCTCATTAATTCTACATTTTTCTTACTCACTCATTTGGATTTTTAACATCTTACTTTTTCTTTTGTGGGGTACTTTGTAGGCCTTTTTCTACTTTTTGAGTTGGGTGCTTAATCCATTTGTTTTTATTTTTTCATTTTTTTGATATAGATATTTAATGTTATAGATTTTTCTCTGAAAACAGTTTTAACTGTATCCCATAGATTCTGACAGCTATATTTTCACTATTCTTATTTTTAAGAAATACTGCCATTTCTTTTTTTGTTTCCTCTTTGACTCAAGAGTTATTTAAACAGATGTTTTTAAATGTTCCACTTGAAAAGACTTTTTGTTGTTATCATTATTAATGTCTTTATTGAATTGTGGTCTGATAATGATCTTTGTGGTAATGGGGTGGTGAAATTAATTAAACGGATTATTTTTGGTGTACATGTGTGGGCAAGATACAGTCCAATCTGGAGAATGTTCCATGTGGACGTGTAAAGGGAAGTCTGTTATCAGAGTTTAGAGTTGACTATACATTTATAAAAATATCTTATTATTTATATTGTCTTTTATCTCTTGAGTAAATATTTGTCCATTTCCTCTGTTCTGGATTGGGAGAAATGTGTTCAAGTCTCCTATTACTAGTGTTTTCTGCTATTTATCATTTCCTCCACTGTGGTTTCTGCTTTATAAATTTGTGTTATTGGGTAATTAATTGGGCAATTATTAATAACTCTTATTTCTACAATGGTGCACTATAGCTTTAAGCATTATAATTTGTCCTTCATTGTCTGTTAATGCTTTTTGATTTGAATACAGTCGGACCCCTGTATCCAAAGGTTCCACATCCACAGAGCCAACCAGTGGAGGAGGATCCAAAGGCCTGTGATGGCTGCATCTGTACTGCACGTGTACAGACATTTTTTCCTTGTCATTATTCCCTAAACAATGCAGTATAACAACTATTTACATAGCACTTACATTCTACTAGATATTAAAAGTAATCTAGAGATGATTTAAAGTATATAGGAGGATGTGCATAGGTTATATGCAAATACTATGCCTTTTCATATAAGGGACTGGAGCATTTGCGAATTTTGGTATCCATGGGGTCCAGGAGCCAATCTCCTACGGATACCAAGAGACGACTATACTAATTTGTGCGATATCAAAATTGTAACTCTTACTCTTTTATTTGTGTTTGTCTAGAATACTTGTGTTCTTTATTTTTACATTTCTGTATTTCTTTAGTTTGAATGTGTCTTTGTATAAAATACGGACTGTTTTGTTTTTATGGTTGAACTAGATTCACTTACATATATTGATATGCTTGATAAATTTGACCTTAGCTTTTGTCATCTTGCTTTTATTATAATATATATGTCATTTTGATTCATATTGCATCATAAATACACACACACGTGCACACACAGTTTTTCACTATGAAGTCTACTTGGTTACATTTCTTTATATATTTCCTGGCATTAAGAAAGGCTTATATTTTGTTCAGATGATTACCTTTATATGAAACTCTTGTCCTCGCCCCTTTTTTTAGCTAATGTTCACTGTTCCTACTATGAAGAATACCGAAATTGGCTAGCTGTATTTTTTTCTCCCACTCTTTCATATCCCTAAATATCTGATTTGAAATAATATGCCTTTTACTCTCAGTTAATACCTATAAGGCAGTTAGTGAACTTTTTCTATTTTTCGTATACTTTCCCTTATTTTTGATAGTTACTATATCTGTATTGTCAGTGCCTATAAAATTTTATACTATACTGTCTCCCTTATATCCCATTTAGTCTTAGTTTTACAGATAAATATAAATTTAATGTTTACCACGAGCCCTTTGGTTGATGTCTTTCTGGTCATTTTGGTGGTCTGAAGCATACTGTCTAAATTCGTCAGGAAAGGCTAATGGGAACAATACTCCCCAAGTTCTTCCATGCCCATGATAGTGTGTTTTGAATCTTTAGACACGAAGTTTAGTCTGGCTGGATATAAAATATTTGGCTCATATTTTCTTTCCTTGAGTCTCTTAAATGTTACTCGATTATTTGCTGGCATAGAACATTGAAAAATCTGATGACAATCTGAATTTCTTTCCCTCATAAGTCTTGGCTTTTTTGCCTTTATTCCCAGAGACTTTTTTTTTCTTTTTCCGTAAATTCCATTTTTCTAGACCATGTCTTGTTGTTGGCTCTTCTGTGTTTTTTCCCAGAAAGGGCTTCCAATGTGTAATTGCAAGTCTTCTATTTCAGAAAGTTTCTTAAAGAATAATACTTAGTTTTAATTTTATTTCTTTGCTTTAGTTTTTCTTCTCCAAGGATTCCTATTGCATATATATGTTATCCATGTTCTTTATTCTTTTATATAGTCTTTATCTAACTCCTACTACTTTCTTTCAAGTCCTTTTAAATTCTTCATCCTGTGTAATTTTAAATTTTTTTCTCCTTTTTGTCTTCTATTCCTCCTAAAGCATTATGCATGGTGTTTATTCACACCTATGTTCATTTTAGTTTATTCTTCACTTAACAAATGTATTTTTCTTTCTAACTTTTCCTGTGTTCTGTTAGCTCTCTTAATTTTATAATAACAGGAACCCAACATGTTTGTCTATTTAATATAAGATAGAACTGTACACAAGGTGAACTCACTCTGATTGATGTCATATCCAAGTAAAAAAACAAAAGCAAGTAAAGAACACTAGACAAATGCAACATTGATGGAAATGTCTGATTGCTGCCTTTTAGCAGTTCTTGGCAGCCCATAATGAATCCAGAATGAAAAAGAAGCATTAATAACAACAGTATATAATGCAATAGGATTGCTGTGGGCTTTAAGATAATTCATGCAAGGCCCTTAGCACATTGCTTGGCACATATAAGATACTCAGTAAATAAAACTATTGCTGTTATCATTATTACCACCATTATTTGATGGAGGATCAAAACAGAAAACAGAGATAGCTGGTATAGTAAAGTTCTGGGTTATATACTTTAACATTTAAATTTTGGGTCTCTTCTATCTTCACCTGTCTCTCCCTATGCTCAGATCAAGGAGATATGTGGGCATCACTAGTTGGCCTAATCATAAATTGTCCATCTAGACCAATGCTTTTTAGAAGATTTATTGGACGTTGTGCTAGACTGTATCTTCCAAAATGGCAGCAATAACATCTCCCATCCTACACGATCTTATGCACTGTTCCCATGCCATCCCTCTCAGCAAGAGGAGTAGTCTTTTTTTCTCCACCTCCTTGAATCTGATTACTTTGAAGAATTGAATACAGGGAAATAACACTGTACTAGTTCTGGACCCAGTTTGTAATTGAACTGGTGTCTTTTCTTCCTGTCTCTTGGAACCCACTGTCTTAGAAGCCAACTGCCATGTAAGAAAAACAACTATACTGAGACCACTATGTTGCGAAAAGCCCAAGCCATATGGAGGGGCCCTGGAGAATGAGCTGCCACTTGAAGAGAGAGAGAGAGACAGACTGATAGAGAGAGCGCTGAGGCCCCAATCATACAAGAGAAGAAGCCATCTTGGAAGTGGACTTGCCAGCTCCGGCCCCCTCAGATGACACCAAGTGAGCAGAGACCAGCTGCCCAGCCAAGCCCTTCCTGAAATCCTGACTCACAGAACTGTGAGCAAAACAAATTAGATATTTAAAATTGTGGTGTGTTTTGCAGAAATAGATAACCAGAACACGTATTTATTTAGAAGGTGTGGAATGAAATTTATTTCTTGTAGAAAAAAATTATAAACCTTTATCTTTATGATCAAAATAAATAATTTTCACATTCAATGAATGGAAAGCCACATTTAATTTTACTTTCATTTCATAAATTTGTCTGTCATTCATAACTAGCTATTCATTCACATACACTCTAAGAATAAAACTACTGGATGTAGTAATAAACTCTTGTTCAAAATATATTTAAATCTTTGTAAAGTCGGCTTTCATGTTAGCAAAATATTTCCTTTTTTCTGTAATTCTTTTCCTCTCTACAGTTTCCTTTGTAATCTTCTGGACCATACAAATACTTAGGAGACATATTAGAAGATTTTAAGGTCTTGAAAATAAAATAAACCGCTCATTTCCAATAAAAGGCATAATGGCGCATGCTATTCTGGTTGAGAATTTCACCTGGCTGGCTCAGAGTTGGTGGCACAATTACATATATATGCTATGAAAACATTTAACAGGTCAGGGCCAGGGAAAAGATATTTTTCTTTTTCATTTCCATTTGAGGACACCCTCTACTTCAGCAAAAGCAGGATCTATTTATAGTTTCCTAATTACAAAAGCAATCAAGTGTGGTAACTTGAGTTAACTAGCACCATATTTCCAATTTAAATCAGCAATATTTTAATACCTTTTATTAATTGATGTCCCAGGCAGCATTTATTTGCTATGTTGCTCCAATAAAGAAAACAAACCAGATTCTATTATTTGAGTGACTATTTGTATCTAAACACTTCCTCAAAAGACACAGAATGTCATTATGTTTTTATCTTAAGTAAATTAATGGTTTCAGCTCCTTTAAAATATTAGTAGATATATTATTTACATGAAAAGCTTTCATACACACCAATTTAAGTATTAGTCGTGCAAAAAAATCTTAGGTTTAATATCGGAGGAATTGTACATGTAAATTTCCATGCATAAAACTAAAACCCACTCCAAGAAAAAAAAATCCTGATTTTAACACATGATATTATTTATAGTACAGTTAGTTGATATCTAGACTAAGAATATATATGAATTAGAAATAACAATATATATGTTATCAGAATAAACATATTTTAATTACATATACCTTATCTTTCTATCACATATTTTATTTCTAAATTAAAACTACTTTAAAAATCTGCTATACTTTACGAGAAATAATTGGATTAGGAAGTCATTTTTTTAAAGCTTAGATTGTTAGTCATTTTGACATGGTTGGCATGTTGTCAGCCGAAAAATCTACTATAAAAATTTGATTGCTACTTACATAATCTAATGTACAGGAAATACCTTTGTAAAGACCTTAATACCGCATATTTTATTGTTTAATAAAATGAACAAGTAATTGTAAAAACTACACTTACTATATGATATTTGAAACTCCACAGAGTAAATGATTTAAAAAAAATATTTTTATTGCTCACATATACTCCAGTTGAACAGTTTCCATGGTTATCAGAGTTCTGGCTTACCCTGGAATTCCACACCTGACCAAATATTGGCACGACTGCTTCAAACAGTTAACAGAGCTACCAGCAGCATGGCCCATGTTACTGATCCAGCATTAACAATATATATGTATATATATTTTAAAGTTTCTTTATCAACTTTCTGCTAAGTTTGTAAAACCCACCACTTCCAGAAAGGGGAAAAAAAAATGTAACTGAGAAGCTTTCTTATGTGGTTATAGCATAGTTCAGTATATATGAAGAGGTTATTTTTGTCCCTCATATTTCATATTCAGAAGTGTGTGTGTGTATTGAATGATACTGTTAAATATTTAGAAAATATTCTAAGTTATGTATTGCTATACCCTGAATCATATGAAAAGTTGTTAGGGACAATGTTAATATCAGGATAAGGAAGATGGAGATCAAAAGAAGAGGGATCAGGGTCAAAATCTAAGATCATTTTCAATATAATTAATGAACAATAATAAATAATAAAACAGAATCTATTTTTAAGCCACTTAAACAAGAAGATGATATTACCCAGCTAAAAATCTAAAGACATTTGAGCATTAAATTGAGACTTGGCTACAAAGAAGTATAATTTGCCTATATTAGATCAGCCAAACATATGTGGATAAATGTATATTTAAATGTAGGAAAGAAAGAGTTGGATATGGTTACTAAGGATTCAGCTGATTCAATTAAAATATAAAAAGATAACCTGTATTTAATATCAATCAATAAATATTAATATTGGTTAAAGTTTACTAGATACAATTGTCATGTCTTAATCATATTTTTATATGCCACACATGCCTAGTACACGTTTGAGCTCAATAAATGATGGTTGAATAGATAAATAAAATCTATTGCAATGGGCAAGTTAAGGCTATATTGTATGAAACCTTAAGTAGCTGCACTTTTGTATTCCTACAGTCATATACAGTAATTATAAAATATTGAAATTATAGGGCCAGACCAGTGGTGTAGTGGTTAAGTTCGCATGCTCCGCTTTGGCAGCCTGGGGTTCAAGGGTTCCGATCCCAGGCATGGACCTACACACCATTCATCAAGCCATGCTGTGGCAGCATCCCACATACAAAAAATAGAGGAAGATTGGCAATAGATGTTAGCTCAGGGCCAATCTTCCTCACCAAAAAAAAAAAAAAAAAAGGAAAGAGAAATAAAATCACTTAAACAAAAAGAAATTATAATGGCATTTTGTAGATAGTTCAATTCTGCATAATATAAAAATGAATATGTTATTTAATGAACTGGTAAAGTTTAAGAAGTTTGAATGAACAGTGGACAAATTTCACAAAGAATAATTTGTGTAGATAAATTTTCATTTTTTCCTTTTACCTTGCAGCAATGAAAAAGCTGCATTTTATCATTTACAAACTTTTTTCAATTTAATAAACGTATCAAAAATTATATTCTGCTTTCAATGTTTTTTCCAAAATCCCTTCTCCTCTCAATTCCTAAAACACATAAATACTCTCAATCAACTAAAAGAAGAATTATTATAATACAGAATTTAATATGAACAATTAAATATATTTCTGATACCAGCTCTACACAAGGTTGACATAAGGGAAGCCATATTGTAGGCCCTCCCAGCTGCTGTAAGTTTATAACTTGGTTCTTTTGAGTTCCTTAGGAATGTGATGACCCCTGAGCAGAGGGTCTATGCTGATAGCCATCATCAATGACAAGTGAAAGGTCAGGGTATAGGGCATTGCTTGGGTCTCTGATGCATATCCAGTAAAACAAAAGACTATCAGGAACTAAGACCAGATGTCTGTCCCACCAGGAGAGATCAGATGGATGCCCCCACTGGGGATCAGATGCTTCCCCCACCCGGAGACTAGCCTCCTATATAACTGTAGTCTTTGTTCTGTAGGATGCTTCTTTCAGACATTAGTCAGTCATCTTCCCCCTTGCTAGCAAGCTGTAATAAAGTCCTTTCTCTCCTACACCTTGCCTCTTGACTGTTGGCATGTTTTGCAATGGGCAGACAACCCCCTTTGGGAAGTAGCATTCCTATAAGAGCTCATTTACTTCTTTAAGCAGCAAATCACAAAATATGTTCAGTAAAAGACTAAGGCTACAAGAATTTCAACAAAAACAAGAGTTTCCATTGTTGCCCTGCTGAAAATTCACAATGCACGTTAGCATATTAAAAGCACTGAAAAGTCTTATGGTAAAGAAACCTCTTAAATTTGCCTAAACTCAGTGTTTCCAAAATTTATTTGGCCACAGAATCACTTTTTGTTATTTCACAGAACATCTATTAACATATGTGTAACCAGTATACACATAAACATAATACAATACGTTTTTGGGAATGCTACTGTAAACATTTCAATCATTTAACTCGTGTAGTCTACTTCTCTCTCACTCTTCACCAAGTCTTGCTAAGTTTCCCTCTGTAATATACCTAATTCCATTCGATTTCGTCTATCTTCTTTGCCACTATCCTAAATCCAATCCATCATCATCATTTATGTTAAATATTACAATAGCCTCTTTAGCTAATGTCTCCAATTTTACTCTCCAATCAATTTTTCTCACTGAAGATAGAGTACCCTAAAAGTGTGTGTGTGTTATTTGCTTAATTAAACCCCTTTAATTAATTGTTTCCTATAGAACTTAGAATAAAATATAAAAACCACAAATCTGTCCTAAAAGGCCTTTCAAATTTTTTCTTCCCACTCTTCTCCTCTCACTCCGTGTGGTCACTGCCCACATTGATTATGGATAGTTCTTGAAACACGTGATGCTTTTTCCCACCTCAGGTCTCCCTACAAGATGTTTCTTTTGCTGAAAATGCTACTTGGGATTTTTTTTGTCTCTCTAATTCCAGCTTATCTATAATATGTCACCTTTAACGTCATAACCTCAAAGCGCCCTCTCTGATCTCCATCCTAATTTAGGCCACGTAGTGTACCACTACGCAATTTCAATGAAAGAGAATTACAGAAGTTGAAAATACAGTAGATTAAAACTAAAATTTTATTACATATGGTAGTAATACGAGGTGGGGAGTGAGTTACGAAAATCATTATATCCTGATCAGAGTTCTAATTCATACAAACTCACACAGAAAGAGATCGTATGGCCTCAATTCCCCTCACAGGGATAAAGACAAAAACACATTGCAGCCATACAACCTGAGCTTCTTACATCTTAGAGTTTCCATAGCTAATCAGGTAGATGGATATTTTTATAACCTAGCTCTCATGTTTTACAATGGCTTTTTCTTATGTTTTGTACGAATACACCTTCTGTCTTTGATTCCCTTGTTCATCCTTGGCCAACGACTCAGTAGTGGCCTAGCACCATGATGAAAAGTAAACTACTTGGGGAGCTGGCTCAGTGGCGTAGCAGTTAACACACACTGCTGCGGCGGCCCAGGGTTCGCAGGTTTGGATCCTGAGTGAGGACCAATGCACCACTTGTTAAACCATAGCACACCACTTGTCAAGCCATGCTGTGGCAGCATCCCATATAAAGTAGAGGAAGATGGGCACAGATTTTAGCCCAGGGCCAATCTTTAACAGATGTTGGCTCAGGGCTAATCTTCCACACCAAAAAAAAAAAAAAAAAAAGTAAACGACTTGAAATTCCTACCACATTATTTTAGGCTTCCAATAAATTCACAGTGAATTTTTTTCTTTTTCTTTACAGCATTTAAAACATTTATTTTTGTGTTTAATTTTTAAATGTCTGTTATCCTCACTGGGCTGAATCTATCGAGACCAAGAATCTTCTCTATTTTGCTTAACTCTGCATAACACAATGATTAGTGGAGCTCTTCTATAAATGTCTGTGAACTAAATGAATTATTAAATGAATTATCTACTGCATCAGTTACTCTGATAAGAACTAAAAGAAATGTGATAATATAGAGTTCCTTCCCTTACAGAGTTATAAATGCAATGGGAGAAGACAGAATATCAAACAGAAAATTAAAAGAGCATTTAGAGAGAGAAGTCAAGATGGCGGCGTAAGCAGACTCTGAACTGACCTCCTCCCGTAGACACAACCAATTTACAACTACTCGTGGAAAAATTACCCCTGAGAGAGAACTGAAAACTGGATAAGAGGAACTCCTGCAACAAAGGACAATCCTAATTGAGGTGGAAGAGGCAGAAACTCCCTTCTGGAGAGAAAAAACGCCACCTTCACGAGCCGCCAGCTTCACGGCCACCCGGGAGCAGCCCACAGGTATGCAGCCCTCCCTGGAGGCGTGGGGCCCTGAGCTGGGAGTGCCCCCGCTGTGGGCATTCTGTGGACCCAGCACAATCCAGAAGAGTGGCATAATATCTGACTTTGCCTGCTACTAAAACATTGGGGAGTACCCCCAGAAAAGCTGGTTCACTATGAAATTAAAACTGGCTCTTAAAAAGCCCACATGCAAACTCATCCGTTTCAGAAAGCAACCTAAAATCAGCAGAAAGAAAGGCGCATAGTGCTTTGGTGAAAAGAGACTCACCTGATAGGCCCTGAGTGCATCTCGGTGAGAGGTGTGACCTTTCCAGGGACTGGGACATTGGCGGCGGCCATTGTTGTGGCCTGGTGTGGGCGTGCTGACACAGACGCCATTGGAGTTCTCCGTGGGGCCTACTAGCCCAAGGTCTGCCCCACCCACTAGAGCACCAATTTAATCCAGCTCATCCAGGGCAGGCAGCCCACCCTAGAGACTGGCCCCACCCAACAACAAGTCCTCAGGCAACTTGTGGGTCTGTATAGATTGGTGACTGGATTCTCTGCAGCCTGGTGACTGAGCTGACTTCAGTGGAGCAGGGCGTGCACAAGGAGTGGGTGGAGAGTGTGGGGCGGTGGTGGAGTGTGTGGGGCTCCCGCCATGGAGAGACTGGGTCCACTTCAGGAGGTCAGGGCGTGCACACGGGTCAGGACTGTGTTGACTGTGTGTGTGGACCTGTGGGCAGCAGGGCTTATCAGCTGCAGAAGACTTGTGCTTCTCAAAGACCCACACAGGGGGTTTGCCCCACATTCCAAAGCCTGAAACAATTGGGTGCTCCCGTGCCTGAGGCCAGCCCCACCTAGCTGCAAACTCAGAGAGCTGACAAGAGACCTAAAGGCTGGAGGCTTATAGCAATTGTAAGGCCATGAGGCTAACAACCTGCCACGCTGGGGGCCTACTCACTTAAAAGAAATACTGCAACACAAATGTTGTGTTAGAACTTGCAGCCAACTGTGCTGGGGCTCCCCACACCTGACAAAGAGACTGAAGGGCCCACAACAACTACAAACAGCTGAGCATTACAACAGATGGCCAGGAGCATAACTCGGCCTACCTGGGCACATACAGTGAGAGCAAACAGGCCACAGCAGAAGGGCACACATAGCCCATATAGGGGTCACCCCTGGAACACTGAGAACTGAGGGAAGCACACTGTAGGCCTCCTAAGGCATCACTTATATAAAGTCACCTAACCAGGGCAGGAGACGTAGCTTACCTACCTAATACGTAGACACAAGCACAGGGAAAGAGGCAAAACGAGGAGGCAAAGGAATACATTCCAAGTAAGGGAACAGGACAAAACCCCAGAAAAGGAACTAAGTGAAACAGAAATGAGCAACCTACCTGACAGAGAGTTCAAACTAAGAGTGTTGAGGATGCTCACTGATCTGGGGAGAAGAATAGATGAACTCAGTGAGAATGTCAACAAAGAAATGGAAGATATAAAAAAGAACCAATCAGAAATGAAGAATACAATAGTGGAAATGAAAAATTCACTCGAGGGACTCAAAAGTGGAGTAGAGGATACAGAAGAACAGATCTGCAAGCTGGACAAAGACTAGAAGAAATTACCCAAGCTGAACAGGTGAAAGAGAAAAGAATTAAAAAGAGTGAGGACAGTCTAAGGGACCTCTGGGACAACATCAAGCGCACTAACATCCGTGTTATAGGTGTCCCAGAAGGAGAAGAGCAAGACAAAGGGACAGAGAATCTATTTCAAGAAATAATAGATGAAAACTTCCCTAACCTAAGGAAGGAAACAGACATCCACGGACAGGAATCACAGAGAGCCCCAAACAAGATAAACCCAAAGAGGCTCACACCAAGACACACCATAATCAAAATGTCCAGAATTAAAGATAAAGAGAGACTCCTAAAAGCCACAAGAGAAAGACAAGTTACATAGAAAGGAAACCCCATAAGGCTATCAGCTGACTCCTCAGCAGAAACCTTACAGGCTAGAAGAGAGTGGCAGGATATATTTAAAGTGCGAAAAGGAAAAAACTTACAGCGAAGAATACTCTACCTAGCAAGGTTGTCATTCAAAATGGAAGGAGAGATCAAAAATTTCCCAGAGAAACAAAAATTAAAGGAGTTTGTCACCAAGAAACCAGTGCTACAAGAAATGTTAAAGGGACTGATTTAAGGGGAAAAAAGAAGACCACAAATAGGAAAAATTATCTAGTTCCATGAAAAGAGAGTAATGGACACAAATGCACAAAAAAGAGGTTAGATATGATATCAAAAACATAAAAGGAGGGATGAGGGGAGTTAAAGAGTAGAGCTTTCAGACAGAGGTCAAACTAAAGAGACCATCAATTCTGATAGAAGGAGAAAGGACAGAGAAGGACTACTAAAACACTGAAAAAAAAAAAAAGTTAAAAAATGCCAGTAAGTACATACTTATCAATAGCTACTTTAAACACCAATGGACTAAATGCTCCAATTAAAAGGCACAGGGTGGATGATTGGATAAAAAAACAAGACCCATATATATGCTGCATCCAAGAGATACACTTCAGACCTAAAGACACTCACAAACTGAAAGTGAAGGAATGGAAAAAGATACTCCACGCAAATGGCAATGAAAAGCAAGCTGGGGCAACAGTAATCATATCAGACAAAATAGACTTTAAAACAATAACTGTAAAAAGAGACAAAGAAGGGCAGTACATAATGATCAAGGGAACAATCCAACAAGAGGATATAACACTTATAAATATCTACCCACTCAATGTAGGTGCACCTAAATATATAAAGCAATTATTAACAGACATAAAAAGAGAAATAGACAGTAACACAATAATAGTAGGGGACTTTAACATTCCACTTACACCAATGGATAGATCATCCAAACAGAAGATCAATAAGGAAACATTGGCCTTAAATGACACACTAGAACAGATGGACCTAGTAGATATATACAGGGCATTCCATCCAAAAACCGAAGAATACACGTTCTTTTAAAATGCACATGGAACATTCTCCAGGACTGATCACATATTAGGCCACAAAACAAGTCTCCATAAATTTAAGAAGATTGAAATAATACCAAGCTTCTTTTCTGACCACAACGGTATGAAAGTAGAAATCAACTATAGGAAGAAAATCAGAAAAGCTACAAATACGTGGAAATTAAACAAAATGTTACTGAACAACGACTGGGTCAACAAAGAAATCAAAGAAGAAATCAAAAAATACCTGGAGACAAATGAAAATGAAAATACGACATGCCAGAATTTATGGGATACAGCAAAAGCGGTTCTAAGAGGGAAGTTTATAGCAACACAGACCTATCTCAACAAACAAGAAAAATCTCAAATAAACAATCTAACAATGCACCTAAAGGAACTGGAAAAAAAAGAACAAACAACGCCCAAAATCAGTAGAAGAAGGGAAATAAACATCAGAGCAGAAATAAATGAAACAGAGACTAAAAAAACAATAGAAAAAATTAATAAAACCAAGAACTGGTTCTTTGAAAAGATAAACAAGATTGAGAAACCTTTAGCTAAACTCACGAAGAAAAAAAGAGAGAAGGCACAAATAAGTAAAATCAGAAATGAAAGAGGAGAAATTACAACAGACACCTCAGAAATACAAAAAATTATAAGAGAATACTGTGAAAAGCTATATGCCAACCAATTCCATAATCTGAAAGAAATGGATAAATTCTTAGAATCATACAACCTTCCAAAACTGCATCAAGAAGAAGTAGAGAATTTGAATAGTCCAATCGCCAGTAAGGAGATTGAAACAGTAATCACAAACCTCCCCAAAAATAAAAGTCCAGGACCAGACGTCTTCCCTGGTGAATTCTAGCAAACATTCAAAGAAGACTTAATACGTATCCTTCTCAAACTATTCCAAAAAAATTGAGGAGGCGGGGAAGCTCCCTAACTCATTCTACGAAGCCGACAGTACCCTGATACCAAAACCAGACAAGGACAACACAAAAAAAGAAAATTACAGGCCAATATCACTGATGAACATCGATGCAAAAATCCTCAACAAAATACTAGCAAATGGCATACAACAATATGTTAAAAAGATTATACACCATGATCAAGTGGGATTTATTCCAGGTATACAGGGATGGTTCAACATTTGCAAATCAATCAACGTGATACACCACATTAATAAAATGAAGAATAAAAATCACATGATCCTCTCAATAGATGCAGAGAAAGCATTTGACAAGATACAGCATCCATTTACGATAAAAACTCTGAATAAAACGGGTATAGAAGGAAAGTACCTCAACATAATAAAGGCCATATATGACAAACCCACAGCTAATATCATCCTCAGTGGTGAAAAACTGAAACCTGTCCCTCTAAGAACAGGAAGCAGACAAGGATGCCCACTCTCACCATTCCTATTTAACATAGTACTGGAAGTCCTAGCCAGAGCAATCAAGCAAGAAAAGGAAATAAAAGGGGTCCAAATTGGAAAGGAAGAAGTGAAACTGTCACTATTTGCAGATGCCATGATTTTATATATAGAAAACCCTAAAGAATCCACCAGAAAACTGTTAGAAGTAATAAATGAATACAGTGAAGTTGCAGGATACAAAATCAACATACAAAATTCAGTTGCATTTCTATACACTAACAACGATGTAGCAGAAAGAGAAATTAAGAAGACAATTCCATTTACAATTGCAACAAAAAGAATAAAATACCTAGGAATAAACTTAACCAAAGAGGTGAAAGAGCTGTACACTGAAAACTATAAAACATGGCAGAAATAAATTGAACAAGACACAAAGAAATGGAAAGATATTCCGTGCTCTTGGATTGGAAGAATTAACATAGTTAAGATGTCCATACTTCCTAAAGCAATCTATAGATTCAATGCAATCCCTATCAAAGTTCCAACAACACTTTTCACAGAAATAGAACAAAGAATCCTAAAATTTATATGGAACAACAAAAGACCCCAAATAGCTAAAGGAATCCTGAGAAAAAAGAACAAAGCTGGCGGTATCACACTCCCTGATTTCAAAATATACTACAAAGCTATAGTAACCAAAACAGCATGGTACTGGCACAAAAACAGACATACAGATCAATGGAATAGACTCGAAAGCCCAGAAATAAACCCACACATCTATGGATAGCTAATCTTTGACAAAGGAGCCAAGAACATACAATGGAGAAAAGAAAGTCTCTTCAACAAATGGTGTTGGGAAAACTGGATAGCCACACGCAAAAAAATGAAAGTAGACCCTTACCTTACACCATACACAAAAATTAACTCAAAATGGATTAAATACTTGAATGTAAGACCCGAAACTATGAAACTTCTAGAAGAAAACATAGGCAGTACGCTCTTCGACATGGGTCTTAGCAACATATTTTCAAGCACCATGTCTGACTGGGCAAGAGAAACAACAGAAAAAATAAACAAATGGGACTACATCAAACTAAAAAGCTTCTGCACAGCAAAGGAAACCATCAACGAAAGAAAAAGACAACCTAACAATTGGGAGAAGATATTTGCAAACCATACATCTGATAAGGGCTTAATCTCCAAAACATATAAAGATCTCATGCATCTCAACAACAACAAAAATAACAACCCAATTAAAAAATGAGCAAAAGACCTGAACACACATTTCTCCAAAGAAGATAAACAGATGGCCAACAGACACATGAAAAGATGTTCAAAATCATTAACTATCAGGGAAATGCAAATCAAAACTACAATGAGTTATCACCTCATGCCCGTCAGAATGGCTATAATTAACAAGACAGGAAACAACATGTGTTGGAGAGAATGTGGAGAGAAGGGAACTCTCATACACTGCTGGTGGGAGTGCAAACTGGTGCAGCCACTATGGAAAACAGCATGGAGATTCCTCAAAAAATCAAGGATAGAACTACCATATGATCCAGCTATTCCACTGCTGGGTATTTATCCAAAGAACTTGAAAACACCAATGCGTAAAGATACATGCACCCCTGTGTTCATTGCAGCGTTATTCACAATAGCTAAGACTTGGAAGCAACCTAAGTGCCCATCAAGGTATGAATGGATAAAGAAGATGTGGTATATATACACAATGGAATACTACTCAGCCATAAGAAACGATGAAATACAGCCATTTGTGACAACATGGATGGACGTTGAGGGTATTATGCAAAGTGAAATAAGTCAGAGGGAGAAGGTCAAATACCGTATGATTTCCTTCATTAAGTAGTAGATAGTAACCACAACAAACAAACACATAGAGACAGAGATTGGATTGGTGGTTACCAGAGGGGAATGGGGGAGGGATGAGGGCGAAAGGGATAATTCGGCACATGTGTGTGGTGATGGGTGGTAATTAGTATTTGGGTGGTGAACATGATGTAATCTATGCAGAAATAGAAGTATAATGATGTATACCTGAAATTTATACAATGTTGTAAACCAATGTTACTGCAATAAACAAAAAATTTTTTAAAAACAGCATTTAATAAAAGCTATAAGGTACAATGAATACTGTTAAAAACACCACAGGCCCAAAATGGAGTTGCCTACGCTAAGCCTCACGTCACCAAACCAAGACTTAATTACAGTCTCGGTTCTCTCAGAAATGGAATCTTAAACCTGTCAATCAGGAATCACCTAATTAGCGCTAGTGAGGTCATCTGCCGGATAGACCGCTGCCCTCTCCTAAAGGAAAGTGACCTTGCAATAACCAACCTGCTTTTTTGCCTAGAATAACTTCCTTGTCTGTGCTCCCTTCTGCCAATAAAAATCTTTCATTTGGTACAGCTCCTCAGAGTTCCTTTCTATCTGCTAGATTAGATGCTGCCTGATTCGAATTGATTTGTGCCCAAACACTTAAACTTTTTAATATGCCTCAGTTTATCTTTTTTTTTTTTTTTTGGTGAGGAAGATTATCCCTGAGCTAACATCTGTTGCCAATCCTCCACTTTCTGCTGAGGAAGATTGGCCCTGGGCTAACATCCATGCTCATTTTCCTGTACTTTTTTTATACGGGAAGCCACCACAGCATGGCTTGATAAGCAGCGCATAGGTCCACACCCGGGATCTGAACCTTCCAACCCCGGGCTGCCGAAGCAGAGTGTGCAAACTTAACCAGTATGCCACCGGGCTGGCCCCTGCCTCAGTTTATCCTTTAACAGTACCAAATAAGCATGTAGAAACGGTATATAATACTACACCAAAAATATTCTAAGGTTTTCTTAACATATAAGGCTGAGAAGGAAGTTACTCATATAGATCTTTAACACATTTATAACTTCAATTGAACTAACCCATATGTTTCTTTGAAGAAATATTTAATCCTTATAATGGTCAAAACTACCAACCACAACGAAGCAACATGGAATAAAAATAAACTTAACAATGGAATAAAAATAAACTTAACCATGTTTATGTGGACTACACATAAACACAGAAATTATATTTCTGCAGTGTCTAAGGAAAGTTAGAAAAAAACTGCATGCATATTATTTCTCACAATTATCTTTCCTGTCATATGACACATTTATTTTCTGTTCATAGTATGTCTAAATCACATAAAATAATCTCTCTAACATATTTCTTGGAAAAAGCAAAATATATTATTAAATGTCTTAGGGGAAGCAAATTTCTCTTTTGTAACAAGGTTTTAATTTGACTAGGACACAAAGATCAGAGCAAGAATTGAATCATCTGCTTCTCTGATCCTTCTATGTGGTTAGCAGCTCTGATAATTATCAACAATGAAAATCTCCATCAAAGGAACATATGAGAGTTTTGCAAAAAAACGTTCCAAGAGTTTGTCAGATAGTTCCCTGCTAATGACTACAAAGGTTTCTTATACAGTATAGGAAAAAATTACTGGGGGCCATTTGTGGCATATTAAGAACTCTTCATTATTTCTAAGTTTCAAGTACACAATATTTACTTTACATCATGGAAATAAAACCCACATATGGAGAAAACATACACTTCATCTTTCTTATTTGAACCAGAGGTTTTTAGCTTGCTATCATGTGTAAGGGTCTGCTGGATACCCTGATGTATGATCACCAACTCTGTCTTTCCTCCCCCTACACACAAACAGACTTTGTTTTAGTTTCTAGCTAAAGTTGGTCATTATAAAGAGTCATTTTCCTCTAAATCTCTTTGTGTCATCAAAATAGTCATAAAAGTCTACATTTATAATTGCAGTTTACAAGTTAATTTCCCTTTTTTTTTTCTGTCCTTGTTTGGGATATTGAAATTATACAGTCTTGAAACATATTATTTAATTAAAGTGCTTAGAATTGCCTTCTTTCATCATATGGCACAGTAGCTACTTATGTCTCAAACCACAATTATTTTATTGATATTTATATTTAAATAAAATATTTAAGGATATTTTCAACTATTTACATGTTCTCTATTTATTAAAAGAAAATTCAGGAAAACATAGACTCCTAGAAATTCACCATATATCTCAATGTTCTTAGTTGAAAACAACAGAATCCACTCTGGCTAGGTTAAGCATAAATGGAATTTATCAATAGATCTTAAGGAGCTCACAGAACTTTGAAGAAGGTCTGAAATTCAGACTCACAAACTATTGGAAAATGCTCGATCACACTGAATTGAGTGCTTTGGCAAAAACACTATTGCTTCTACACTATTCTTTCTGCACTTGGCCAAGACACTGAAGCTTTTACAGACTCTGTAGCTTATATCAAAAATACTAAGACTAGATTACAGAAGATTCTCCACTGCTGGCCCCACTAGATGCTTTACTTACCAAAAGAAAGTATTCTCAATGTTCTTGCTTCTCTCACCTTGGACCTCTCCAAATCCAAATCTATTGCAAATGTACTGATTAGTCAAGCTGAAAACACATATTTACGGCCTAGCAGCAAAAAAAGGCTAGAATAATAATCTCCGGCTGCTGCTTTGGGGAAACATTTCGTGCTTTCTTAAATTCTGTATCTGTCTATTTGGCACCCATTAATCACAGGGCCAAATTAACAGCCAAAATTGTTTACATTTCCCCTATGATTCAGCTTTCACGGGCATATGAAGATAATATTACAAACCCTCCAACCAATTGTGACTCTATACTCCCAACCATCTCCTTTAACTAACTCTCACACACCAAGCCAATATTTCTCCTGCCCTAAATCACCCACAGCCAGGTACTAAACAACTAGAAACTACCCCTATTGCTCAGAGCCTGCTGATGTTATTCAAACTAGCCAATCCTAAGCCGTTTCCCTTGCTCTGTCTTGCCTTTCCCACGGAAAACACAATAAAGGCTCTAGGCCATGCTCTTCCCCTCACTCCTGCTTCTGCCTGCTGACAAAACCTGGCGCTTCTCCATGTGGCCCTTCACGGCACGTCATGCTCCCTTCTCTTAGGAAATGTAAGTAATAAATTCTTCTTTCAAAGGCAGTTGTCTCCATGTCTGTCACCTTACCACACCTTACCATAATTAAAATCCAGGGTACAAATTTTAGAACAGGAGTCCATATAATCTGAGGAACAGTTGAAATACAGGACAAGTGTTCCAAAGATGTTGTATAACCACAAATATGATAAATGACCAGTACGTCTAATAGGTAAATGAGATCATTTTATTAGCGGAAAGTTTCTCACTAAATTAAATTTAGTGAGAGGAATTGTAGACAAATTCCAATATAGGATACTTCCCTGGAAAACCATCAATATGTCCTTTAAACTTGTGCTTGATCTGAAGATATCTTTAGAGCTGTGAGGCTGACTAAAAACCTACTAAGGAATTCATAATGGAGAAATGTGAACTCTCTTGTTTATACAATAAATTTTAAAGTACCTTAATCTAAGAGTTGTGGAAGATGTAGCACTCTTTTATTAGCTTTTGTTAATGAAATAATATTCATCTGATGAATCTCAGAGTAGTATAATTAAAAGATTTTAAATGATACATATATATCATGATCCAGAGTTATCTGGTGGAATAATTACGTAGATTTGTTTATGCAGAACAAAACTAGAGAATTATGAAATCAGAGAATCTAAGGGTTCCTACCCAGGGTAAGAATCCACTTAGTGACATCCTTGAAAGGCAGTAGTTCAGATACTGTTGCAATATTTTCAATGGCAGGGAATTTTTAAAGGCAAGTTTTCCCACTATTGAGCAGTTCTAATGATTAGAAAATGGTTCCTTACATTGAATTGAAATTTTCCTCCCTGTAACTATCACCCATGATTCTAGTTTTGTTTTCCTAAACCCCACAATTATGTCTGTCCATCAGGTACAACTTTAACTATTTGAGGATAACTTTTATGTGACCACCTTAGAGCTCACCTCTTTATGCTAAAGATCACCAGTTCCTTAACACCTTTAACACACACAATGGTTCTAGACCTCTCATTAGCTTGATGACTCTGTTCTGAATGATCTCCAATTTGTAATAATTTCCTACAAAATAAAGTTCTCACAATTCAGAACTATACTTTCCAGGTGGTTAACTGAGGGTGCAATAGGAGGCCATTTGTGCTCTACACTTATAAGTACTTATAGCATGCTGTTGACACATATTGCCCTTAACAAACCCTAAAGTCACTTTTAACTAATTGCCAGGCATTTGCAAGGTTCAGTCACACTCCATTAAAGGTCAAGGCTAAACGAAGGACTACCAAGCTAGTAAGTTTATTGTGGGAGATCAAGATTTGGCCATCCTGAAATATATCACTTTACCTTGATTGTTTTCTCTGAGGGACATTTGACCTCCCCCACTAACTGCCTAAAGAATTTGACATGGTGGCTCCTTCCTGGAACAGATCTTCTATCATGATGGCTATAATGATAATGTAAAATAGATGTTACAATGGGAGGGGCACCAAGCCCCTTTTATCAAAAAACTCTATCTCTCCCTGACCACATTATCTATAGATGACCCTGAAAAGAATTGTCTTCTTGCCCTCTGAAGTCCCAGACCACTACTCACCCCCAACACCTTCCTCGCCTTTAGCTACAATACTTAAGCAAGCAGCTTAGACAGAGGGACGAGTTGCTCATTTCTGAGTTTCTCCCATGTAATTAAACTTGGTATTATTTTCTCCTGCTAACTTGTCTTGTTGGTTATTTGGCCAGCCATAAGAACCTTAAGGAAAAGGGCAGAGGGAGATTCTCCCTCTCTCCCGACATTATCAAAACAGGAAAAGAGTTTAAGATTCCTATTCCTGAGACTCAAGATTCTTTTCTAGTGTTAATGTCCCCCCTTCACTAAGTGTTCACCAATCAGTTGTTTATTTATATATTCCAAAACATGCTAGAGATTGACATGAAGCTCCTCAGTCTAGAGGTTCTGAAATTGAACTTTTTTTCTCATTTGGAAAACTGAGTAAGTGTCCCCTTTCAGGTCTTCCATTCTTAGAGACGACTCTGAAAACAGAATGATCATTCTGTTCAACCTCTTAACCTGTGAGTTGTGGGGGATGAGAAATGGGAATTAGAAAATATGTTTCACTCAAAACTTTTTATATTTTTGTGATGTGTGTTTTGCCCTACCCAGGTTGAAGACAATTCTTCTTAATGGAACAGGCACACACACAAATTGGCTAAACTATGAGTCTCTTTCCTCTGTCATGTGGTTATATGACATCATCTCATCTAGGACTGGTACAGGCATGGGATTAAAGTTCTCTTTTAATCCTTGTTATTTTTATTGTTTAGAAATCAAGCAAAAAACTCTGCTGAATCTAGAATTTAAAAAAACTTCTTGATATTCTTATAAATTCATCTTGGATTATTCCTATTGTCAATTATTCTTACATTTAAAAAAAGGGGGGGAAATTCATGTCCAATTAAAAATGCTGATAAGAAAATACATTTATTCTCTGTAAATTGGAGGATGCCACTCATAAATTTTACAGTACAACTCTTAAAATATCTTTGTCCTGTAAATGTGTTAATAAAAGAAAATGTCTTTATTTTAGTGACATTTCTTTCACATGAGCTCATGGTTTACTTTCTGAAACAAGAAAATGTCTTTACATTCTAGACGTAAAAGTGTAAAATTAAAAACCTTATTTTTTATATTCAACTGATTACTGCTGTAAAAGTAACAAGATCAGGCACAAGATGGAGTCACTCATGCTAAGCCCCATGTCAGCAAACCAAAACTTAACTAAGTTTCTATGCTCGGCTCTCCCAGAAAAGGGTCAACCATTCAATGCTTGCCTGCTCAGCACAAGTTACTTGACCCAATTCCAAGATGTTCCTTTGCTCCATATAAAGGAAGTAACCCTGCTTTAAGCCATCAGTAAATTGCCCAGTATAAATTCCTTGCTCCTGCTCACTTTGGTCTATAAAACCCTCTCACCTTGTACAACTCTTTGAAACTCCTTTCTCTTTTCTAGACTAGATGTTTCCTGATTCATGAATCACTAAATAAAAGCCAACTAGATCAGTAAATTGTCCTTGGAAAATTTTCTTTTAACACTACACTAAATCGTCTTATTTCTGCAGATAAATAGAACAAAAGTAAATTTGTTCAACTCTAAGAAAATCATTAAAGTCTTAAGAGATCATTTTTTATTTCTAATTATCAAGATTAACTGTGCAGGGGCCGGTCCTGTGGCTTAGCGGTTAAGTGCGCGTGCTCTGCTGCTGGCGGCCTGGGTTCAGATCCCGGGCGTGCACCGACGCACCACTTCTCCAGCCATGCTGAGGCTGCGTCCCACATACAGCAACTAGAAGGATGTGCAGCTATGACATACAACTATCTACTGGGGCTTTGGGGGAAAAAATAAATAAATAAAAATTATAAAAAAAAAAAAGATTAATTGTGCACTGTACTTAAGTACATTTAACTACTAAGACCAAGCCAGCATAAACTGGTAAAAGCTAGATGGAGATGGAATCACCTCATATAGAAATGTTATAAAAGCTACCTGAACTTTCTAAACCTTAACAAAAGTGTAATAGAAAAATTTTGGTTGATTTCTTTATAAAATGAGTTTTTTCTGTTTAATAGGTGGATAATTCATGTTTTTTAAGGAAAGATTCTTAAAAATATTTTATTGGGTTTTTTCCAATGTTATAAAAATAACAAATTCATTTTCACAAAGGTTTGAAAATCAGAGATAAACAAAAATAGAAAAATAAAATCCCCTTTAATACCATCTACCAGAAATGATCACTTTTACTGTTTTGGGCAAGAATTTTAAATATCTAGCATTCAAGATGCCAGTATCCGTTCCTTTACCTGTGACAGATATCAATAATTAATCACAGTATTCTATCCTAGTGATCACAGTATTTGCCTCACAATTCTTCTTCTGAGCACAATACTGGATCCAATCAATATTTACATGTATTCTCATTATTTGTATATAACACTATGCAACATATTGTTTTTATTTTTTATTTAAGAACTTAAGAACATATTCCCAGGTTATGAAACAGTTTTTTACAATATCACTTTAAAGGACAGCTTAGTATTCAATTGTACGTGAGTTCTACATTTTACCATGGAAAGCTTCCCAGGTATTTTGTGTTATAAATAGCTCTATGAAGAACATCCTTGGAGCACGTGTGCATATGATGTGGCATTCATTTGCATTAAAACGCTTCTGATATGTATTGCTAAACTGATTTTAGAAGCTTTTTGAAATATTTTTTTGTTTCAAACATTGAAAGTCTGTGAGAAATGACTAGAACTTACATATTTAGTCCATAGAATCTTCTCCAATCCTTTTCTAAAGTTTCCATGAGGCAGGAAACCCAGTAGCTTTATTTTGCCAACAGTTAAGGCTCTTTCTATAATTAAAATTGCAAAAGGTACCCACACTGAAAAGTAAAAAGTATTTAGTGGCAACAACTTCCTTTCTAGCTAGAGGAGTCAAAAATAAGGTTTAAAGAAGAGTCTGGCACATTCCAGTAAAAGAATTTATAAATAGGAATCCTAGAATTCTACACCTGTGCATACTAATAAATGTTAACAACATTCACTCAACTTTGTAAAGAGTAAAAGGCAGACAGATTTAGGGAACCAGGCTTGAATACAGTGTTTTTATCTTTTGTGTTTAGCCAGGTAACCACTGACAGCTTCAATTACCCAGCTACTATTATGCAAATGAAATAGAAGCCAGAAGTCGTGCACCTGTGCTTGCCTCTGGATTTAATATTTCTAATGAGTTCTTAAATCCTGTTCTATAGACAAGCATGTGAGATTGCTCAACTCAGATTACAGTACAGCAGGTGAAAAGCTTTTCAAATGGAGGCAATACTTGCAAGGAATTCAATAAGGCATAGTACCCAGAAGGTTTAGACATCGTCAGATGGGAAACAGACATGAAAAAAGTAAGATAAATTATTAAGTAGTTTGTTAGTATTGAGATGCTTGGCCCAGTGACATTAAAGTAATGAGAAGAAAAAGGTAAAGAACAGTATTTAGCTATCCCCAAGGTTTCTCCTGGTGGGAGGTCCTTTGTACTCTCTTGGTAGCCACGTTGGTGCAGCTATGTCAGATCTGTGGTCCCTCTAGCTCTGTGGAGTTTTCTTCCTGCTTTATAAACAATGGGTTCAACTCAAACTTTATTTGCGAAATTTTTCACTGTGTTACTCAAATAACATACAAACCTCTGAATATCAATGGAAATAATAACAACCACGATAATAATAGCAGTTAACATGTAATTAGCTCTTACCATGTGCCATTCATAGGCTACAGGATTTCAGGGGATTTACATCATTTACCTATATTACGTTATTTAATCCTCATGACTAACTAATAATAACTATTAATCTTACTTTACAAATGAGGAAACTGAGGCTTAGCTGGATTAGCTAACTGGCCCAAGGCCACATAATGTTTAAAGGACAGAGAAGGGGACATCCTAACTCTACCTGACACTACAGAGAAGGGAGCAAGATAAACATGGCTTTCCAATCCTACCTGCCAGAATGTTGCAAAGAAATGAACAAAAACTCAAGAAGTTTATACTGGACTAATTACTAATTTTTAATTTCATGTTCCCTTGTGACAAACCTTTTCCCAACACTTAGCAGTGAAGTATCTAGAAAAGTGCCTGATTCTTCTTTAAGCTAATTTCTCTTCTTCAAAAAACAGAAGTAATAAACAGTGATAAGATATTCTCAAAATAGCCAGATCTCTAAGACATTAAATACTCAATTGAGATTTTAAGATGGCTCAAGTCTAAGTAGGAAGAAGAGGAAAAGGCAATAAGAGAAGCGTCACGTCACCTTTGTCTCTTAAAACATCTTTCCCAGAGCCCCATCAGCGAATTCGTGCACCTGTGCTTGCCTCTTCCATTTTAACGGTCAGAATTGGGTCACATGGCCACATCTAGTTGCAAAGGAGGCTGAGAAAGTGAATATTTTTAGCTGGGTACATTGCCACCTTGAACCAAATCTGAGATCTATTTTTAATGAATAAGAGAATGGATATCAGTTGCGTCTCACAGAGTCTTTCTGGTTGTTCTCTGTAGATTTTGAAAGATGATAAAAGACTGTAATTTAGTACTATAATTTAAATTACAATTCTAAATTAGAAAATTATATCAGCTGCAGGTAGTGCCTGGTGTCCTGGAGTGACAGTTGAAAACAAATCTTTGAGCCACAGGCTAAAATATTACAAACTAGTAAAATTAACAAGCACTTGGTTTCATGCTTTAAGAAATAGTTAAAAGTGTGCTCTAAACATTAAAAAAAATTGTATAAACTAACTATAAAGGTAAAAATTTTAAATAGTTCATGATTTCTTTCTTTCACTCATATTTCACATCCAGAACATCAGGAAATTTTTTGAAAGCTACCTTCAAAATACATCTGGAATCTGGCAACGGCTTTCTATTTCCACTCTCTCTCTTTCATGATCCAAGCCATCCTCATCTCTTGCCTAGATTATAAAACTAGTCTTCTATCTAGTCTCCCCACTTCCTCCTTTGCCTCTCAACACAGCAGCCACAGCCATACTTTTAAAATGTAAATCATTTTTGCCTCTGCTTTAAACCAGCTAAAAGATTCCAACCTTTTTCAAAACAAAACTCCAGGAATGTATATTGACATACGAGGACTTACATGATCTACGCCATTACCCACGGCCTCGCCACAGATCTTGAATCTCATTTCCTCTCAGCTCTCTCACTGATCCACTCGAACCACTTCTTGAAGCACATGTCCACCTCAAGCTCTTTGCACCTGCTTTCAGTCTTCCTGCAGCACTTTCTCCTCCAAATTTGCTTTGCTTTCTTCTTCACTTTCCTTTCATCTCCTCTTAACTATCATCAAATTGATTAGGCAGTGCCTGACAACACTATGAAAAATGACAGCACACCCCCCCCTTCTCTAGCACGCCTTATCCTATCTCTCCTGCTTTCTTTTCCTCCATTGCATTTATCATCATGTAACATACAATATACTGTCTTGTTACTTGTCTCTCTCCCCTCCACAGAGTCACCTCCACAAAAGAAGGGACTTCACTTCTTGTTAACTGGTGAAGCCTTGTGCCTGGAACATTGTTGACACATAGGAAATCCTCAATAAATATTTGTTGAATGGCTTGATGAACATCATTATTTAAATAAAAAGAGGAAAAGCCTTATAGTTCAGAAATAGCAAAAAAAATACCTCAATTATGGCTTAATTAAATGACTTTCTTTTTTGCATAAGATTTCTACAAATGATACTTTCAAGAAAACACCATCTTGGTAACAGGGTACCTGTATTATTTAAAAGTACCTTATAATCATTCACTTGACTGTTTCAGGAAGAATTTGCATCTTACAAATAAAACATATACTATTTCCAATATTAACATGATAGATTTTGATACTCTTTGCATTTCAAATTTTGAAACACTATGATCATAGTCTCAGATATGTTTTCAAATATTTTTGTGATGTCATTGCAATCACATTCCAAAGCAAACATCTGGAAGTTCAAATCCCTTGTATACTTCATATAAATATTTTCACCACACTAGTGAACGTGTGACCTGCTTTGCTAACTTACACGCATTTTAAAAATTAGTATTCCTAGTCTTTAAGAAAAAATATTTCGACTTGGTGATTTATACAATTTCTTCCCTCAGGTCCCATTTATTTTTCCTTCGTTGTCCTCAAATACTGTTTCAAAACAAAAGATTAGGTGTTTTAAAATTTTTTACCCTATTAGAAAAAAAAAAAAAATCTGCTATCTTCTAATTCAGTTAATCTGTGTGTCACTCACTTTCCTTCCTTTGGGTCTACAAGTCTGCTCTATTATCTACTGCTCTATTATCTGTGTGGAGAGGCTAATGCTGTGCTCCCTTCACCCCACTAGTCTCTCTTACAACCTCCCTGTTTGCCAAGGAAAGGAAGGCACTGTGTCTAAATAGGGAGCTAGCAAGTGTAGGTAAGCAAGGAGCCCTTAGCCTCTCTCTATGCATACAGAAAAGAAAAAAAATTAAACATGTCAGTTCCAAACTAGCTCTTTAAACTAATTTTCTGCTAAAATTCAGGATAAAAATGTGTTCATGGTAGCCACTCAGAGGACTGTATTTCAGCAATGATTAAACGTCATTAGTGAGATCCAATCATCCAACTAACTCCACTATAAATGAATGAAACTATCAGCACAGATTGAGAAGAAATAATCCAGCACATACCTACAGTAACATTTAACACTTTTTTGAAAATCCATACTATGCTAGTTAATGTTTAGAAAATAAGAACATAATGTGTCTTATTTGATGCAGTATATTCTAAAAATGAACCAGGGAAGGTTTCTCAAACTGTTTACATGACTAACCTGCGATCTGAGACACGAGTCATATTCATTTTCAGGCAGGAGTTGGAAGTGAGCCTATGAGGCAGAGGAAACAGCACATGCAACGGACTGGACATAAGAGAACATGGTACAGGTAGAGGTGCAAGTGACTGACAGGGGCTTGAAAAATTCAACAAGAGAGAAGAAGAAAGGCAGGCTGCTGTCAGATCACAGAGTGTCTAGAAGTCACTGAAATCTTTCAATGTGTTTTAGGAAGATTGCTTTGGCTACAGGTAGAGAATAGGTTGAAATGGAGATATTCTGAAGGCAAATACAGAAGCTGGTAATAATAATCCAGGGAAGACAGTTCCATGCCTGAAATAAGATAGTAAATGAATAGAAGTGAATGATTTGGGGCTCAATCAAGTAGTAATGGTAATAGGAATTAGGACTTGTTCGGGTAGCCCCAGCAAGGGGTAAAAATTGTAAAAATAAGGGAGGGATATTGGCCTCTTTCTTGGGACACTGGGCAGATGGTGATGCCATTCACTGAAATTTATTACTAGAGGAAGAGTGAGATCTGGAGACAACAGGATGAAGATAGTTTAGGATCTATTGACTTTGAGGTTACTGTAGGATATTCAACGCCAAAATCCAGGAAGAACCCTTGTCTCATCTCACCCAGTCCATGAGCAAATCCTATTGGCTCTAACTTTGAAATATATCCAGAATCTGACCAGACTGCTTCTCACCATTTCCTCTGTTCCTGTCCTAGTCCAAAGTAGCACCATCTCTCTCTGGGATTATTACACCAGTTTCCTAATTGGCCTCCTTGCTTTCTCCCTTGTCGCTTTACAATGGATTTTCAATGTAGCAGCCAGAATGATCTTTCTAAACTTAAGTCAGATTGTGTCATTGCTTGGCTCAAAACCCTCCAAAGACCTCTCGGTCACACAAAATAAAATCCAGTCCTTAACAAGGCCTCCAAGGTCATGCCCCCCCCCACTTCTGCCTCTCTGATCGCATCTCTCACTATGTGTCCTTCACTATTCTCCTTGCCATTCCTCAAACAAGCCAAGGGCACTCCCATCTCAGGGCTCTGTACGTGTTCCTCCTTCTGCCTGGAACACTGTGCCCCCAGGTATCTGCACAGCTGACTGCTGTACTCAGTCACCTTCTCAGGGAGGTCTTCCCTGATGAACCTATCTACAATATCATCCTGCCCCTTTCCAGCTGTTTAATCATCCTTATTTTTCTTCGTAATACTTATCACTATCTGAAATTATATTATGTATTTATTTATATGTTGATTGCCTATATCCCTCTATGGAATGGAAAATTCATGAAAACAATTGGTCTGTTTTGATCACTATTCCTATCACTTAGAAAAGTTCCTGGTACATAATAGGCACTCAATAGATATATTTTGAATGAATTCAAGAGGAGAGATCCAACAGGCAGCTGGATATATGGGTATGAAAAGATCCTAGTCCACTTGAACTAAAGATTTGGTGGTCTTTAGTTACAGTAACTAAGGACACAAGCACAATGTAAATGGTTCCCAAGGAGAGGGAAGGCTAGCATTTAGGTGCCAGGCAACCACAAGAAAAAGCGCTAATACATAAAAGTCTCCCAAATCTATACATTGAGGTTCTGCTTCTCTCTGACAGGTTTTATTCTCATATTGCTTTGATTCTTCTAGATATCTCTACCTGACTATCACACAACGGCCCCTGCTAGTTGGTTCCTCTTTCTCACACCCCACAGTTATGAAGCTTTATCAAATCTTGTACCTGAATTATCTCAATTCTATCTCCGCCTCTCAGTCCCTCTGCCATTGCCTTCATTCATTCACTTATTCAACAAACATTCATTAGCTATCTATTACAGGCCAGATACCAAAGGAGGAGCTGGGAATGCCGAGATAAATCAATAAACATACAGTTTAGTGAAGAAGACAGGAATATAAATAATTATAATGCAGTGCATTGTGATTAAAAACACAATGTTGCATAAGAGAGGGTGTGAATTCACACTTTTGGAAATAGGGGTTGGTAGTGATTTGTGAACTGGGTCTGGAAGATAATGAGAACCTCAACACAATATAGGGAAGATGTGGCATTTCTGAGGGAAAAGGGGGAAAGTTCAAAGACAGAGTGGGAGGTGTGAAACAGCATCTCGTGTTTCTGGAAGTACAATTAACTGGGTACAGCTCTAGTATAGGATGTAAAGGAGTGAAGTGGCAGACACAGCAGAACTTAATAATTATCAGCAGAAAATAAGAAAACAGAGATTTTTTTCTAGAAGATTGGAATGTTGTCAAGAGTAGTAGGTTGAATTCTCTGAAAATTAGACTTTGAGATTCTGAGGTTTGTATGTAGGAGGCTTATTGGTGAACGCTCTCATAACCACTGTAAAGCAATGAACGAAGCAGAATTGGGCAAAGGGAAAAGTTTAACTATAATGTGGTTGCAACAAGTTCTCACAGAGCTGCTGTAGCTCTTCAGAGTTGCCCAATTTGAGGCAAAAAGGCCAGACTTTTATTTCCTAACATCAACTGGTTTTTGGATATGGGCTGCCCCTGAGGTCTGGGTAGTAGGGCTGCCATGTGAGGGTTAATCTTGAGCCAGGCAGCCTCCTCCTATGACAGCAATTCCTGGAGAAGAACTTAACTGTGAGGCTGTAACAGTCAATACTCTCCTGGCAGCTGGAGAATAAGGCCTTGATCTGAAGGTTGATTGCTATAGACTCAATGCTTGTGTCCCCCCAAATTCATATGCTGAAATCTAATCACCAATGTGATGGTATTTGGAGGTAGGGCCTCTGGGAGGTGATTAGGTTATAAGGGTGGAGCTCCCAGGAATGGGATTAGTGCCATTATGAAAAAGATCCCAGAGAGTTCCCTCACTTCTTCTGTCACGTGAGGACAAAGTGAGAGACAGCCATCTATGAACCAGGAAGAGGATTCTCACCAGACACTGAATCTTCCAGTGCCTGGATCTTGAACTTCCCAGCCTCCAAAACTGTGAGAAATAAATTTCTGATGTTTATAAGCCACCCAATCCATAGTATTTTTGTTATAGCAGCCTGAATAGAATAAGATAGGGTCTAACTATCTCTCTATGATGTCCACTACAAATTGAGGCACTAAGACATCAGACACAGAATGTTCCATGAACCATGACTATAAAGAGTAAGGGTTGGAGAGAGACACAGGAAAGGACTTGTCTTTTTCTTTTCAAAGTGGCATAAGCATGTTGTAGGGGAAGATCCAGTAAGAAGAAAGAGGTTGCAAATATAAGAGAAAAGGTCTAATGGTCTCAAAAGAGGGCTAGAGGAACTCTAAGGATTGGAATTAATACAAAGATGGAAGGGCTTCCAGTGTAAGATGAAAACTATCTAGCAGCTTTTGATCTATTCCCTCTCATTTACTTATAAGAATAACCCACAACAAAGTAGAAAATGTAACTACGCTAGAAACCAGGAATCTTAATCAATAATCTACCAGACCCCAAGAATTGTCCATTAACCAAAATGTGCATAGGGATCTGAATCAGGAAACAAGCCTAAACAGGAAGAAGTTAGCTGCGATACCCACCTACAGCCACTTGTAAGCCTAACGCAGAGATTACGTGATTTGTCAACCAGGAAAACAGCAGCCATTCTCTTCTTCAAGGTCTGAGATGGCCAAGCCCTTTAACCACCTTTTTCCAACAATTCTGTTCTTTATATAACAACATGATAGAGTATCTCCTCTTTTCAAGCATACATGCAACGTTGGCAAAAGCAATCACAAGAAGCCACAAAGACTTAATAAATTCTGAAACAGAAGGGCACACCAATCAAAGAGAAAGATGAACAGAATGCAGAGGTGAGAGTGATCCTTCAGTTTCAGTGAAATGGAGAGCAGACTAGTCCTGCTGGGGCAGCACATATAGGGGAATACTAATCATTTGGTTAAAGGTGGGGAAAGGCCTGATCATAGAGGGACCTTTGCTCTCTGATTCTGGCTTCCCACACTGTCCTCTAAACAACAGAAAGTCATTAAGGGCTTTTGTAAAAGACGAGTAAATGAGGAAGTGGTATTTTAGGAAGACTAATAAGGCCCGATGCCCTGCTTTTGCTTTTCCATTACCAACACCTACCTAGACAAACATTGTAAGGAAAGATGCAGTAAACAGGAAAAGTTCACAGATAAATTTTTATACTATCTTCCTGTCTCTTCCTACCCTAATTTGTCATGAAAACTGCTTTCAATCTGAGTAGGATAATATTTTTTACAGAAACAAATATTACTATTAAGATTGAAAATTCTTACTAGCAAGTCCCCAGTGATTTCATGACAAGCAAGCACGGTATGACAAAGAGAAGTGCATTTCTGAAAGACGATTGCTAATATTTCCTGAATATGATTAATACAAACTAAGCGTTCTATTAAGCATTTGGGTGCATTACTTCATTTTATCCTCACAATAACAGACGAGGTAGGTACTGGATGAGGAAAATGTAGCTTGAAAAATTTAAGTAACTGCTCCAAGGTCACACAGCTGGTGTCTTGCTCTCATAGACTACACTTTAGAAAGAGATGGAAAAATTTCAAAATACACTTTTTGTCTAATTAATTGTAACATCTTAAAACAAAATATTTATTATATATGTGTTATTTAATAACTGGATATGAAGCTCTTAGAATATGCACAGCGCTACACTGGGAACTAAAAGAGATATAAGACATGATGTAATAGAAGAGCTAAGTGAATCCATTTTGCTATGCCTATACATCAATTTATTCATGTTTGTTGGTTAGTTTTAATTAGAATCACAGCACATGCCTTACAAACTGTAGAATAACCTATTCACTGAAATAACACCAAACCAAAAGTGCCAATTAAATAATAGAAATACCTCATTTGATTTTTTTTTTTTTTTTTTAAAGATTTTATTTATTCATTTTTTTCCCCCCAAAGCCCCAGTAGATAGTTGTATGTCATAGGTTCACATCCTTCTAGTTGCTGTACGTGGGACTCGGCCTCGCGTTGGACGGAGAAGTGGTGCCTCGGGGCGCTCCCGGGATCCGAACCCAGGCCGCCAGCATCAGAGCGCGCGCACTTAACCGCTAAGCCACGGAGCCGGCCCCAACCTCATTTGATTTTAATGTTATAATTTGAAAATGTAGGGTTGTACAGACATAAAAAAATCTATATTCATTAAAAAACATTAGAATATTTAGAAGGTTTCACTTCCCTTTTAAAGGCTAAGGCAAAATGATATTGAAGGTGACTTACATAGATTTTTAAATTCAAATTTGATCTTTCATAAATACACATTAGCATAAATAGTAGAAAGCATGTCACCAGTCTCTAGACATTTATGGTTTTGATTTAGTATGTATTAGTAGAATTTGCATAAAAGAATTTGTTTCACTGGGTAGTAGAAGTATTTGAGGCCCTAAGGGAATAAAGAATTATTTTTCACTTTGAACTTCTGTTCTTTCTTATATAATGAATTTTCTGCTTTCTATGCCAAAACGTAGTCTTTCAAGCTACTTTCCGAATGAATACATTTTCTTAATTTCTTGATCAAAATTGCTGAGCAATTCATCTCAGTTGAAGTTTTCTGAGTGCCCTATCTCATTCTATTTGGACTACTATAACAATTATACCCCATCTTATTCTATTTGGACTGCTATAACAAAATACCACAGGCTGGGTAGCTTATAAACAACAGAAACGTATTTCTCACAGTTCTGGATGCTCCAAGTCCAAGATCAAGGTGCCAGCATGGTTATGTTCTCTGGTGAGGACTCTCTTCCTGGTCAGAGCCAGCACCTTCTTGCTGCTTCCTCACATGGTGGAAGGGGCTAGGGATTTCTCTGAAGTCTCTTTTATAAGGCACTAATCCCATTCATGAGGGCTCCATCCTAATGACTTAAGCACCTCCCAAAGGTCCTACCTCCTAATACCATCATTTTGGGGGGTTAGGAGTTCAACACATGAATTTTGGGGGACATAAAACATTCAAACCATAGTAGATCCCAAGCAGAGGATCAGGTAAGTTGTGCCTGGACTCCTGAACCACAGAAACTGTGAGATACGTAATTGCGAAGTAGTGCATGTATGTACTCTTCTCATTTTAGAATCAGTTGATATTAAAAATTAAAATATCCATATCTCCCATATAATTACAATTTCCTAAATTATCTCTCTGATCCATTATTCACCTACTAAGACAAAAAAAATTAAATGCCTATTATGTGCCAGGCATAGTCCTTCATGCTGATGCTAAATAGTAAGCAAAATCAGACACAGCCTCTGCCTTCATAAAGCTTGCTGTCTAGTGGAGGAGACAGAGATTATTCAAGTAATCATAAACTCACTTATAACATTGGAATCACTATAAATTCTAAGAGGAGGAACTTGTCATAATAAGAGTTTATATTTATAGAGGTCAGAAATTTTCTCTGTGGATGGAAGCTGGGTGAAGATGAGGGATAAGATCTTTCTATGTGAAGGAAGAAAATACACACAAAGACCCTGCGGCAAGAGGCAGCAAAGGATCTGAAAGAAGCAAAATGTCTGGAGCAGAGACAGGGAAGGGGAGCAGTGAGGGAAGAGATCAGTGATCTAGGTAAGAAATGACAAGATTATGCAAGGGCCTTGTAAGTTTTGATAAGGAGTTATATCACATTCCTAAGAGCTCTTGAAAGTCTTTGAAAAGATTTAAGCAAGAGAGGGACATGAACATATTTGCATTCCCCAAACAGATCACATTGGCTATGTGGTGGAGAATGGACTGGAGAGGGCCAGAGTGGATATAGACAAACTCATTAAAGATAATGCAATGGTCCAGGTAAGCCATGAAGATAGGTTTGAACAGGTTCACAATAAAGTTTGAGGAGGAGAAAGATGAAATTCACAGGTGTGGGTGATGGATCAATTTTCTAGTGGGGCAATGACACCCTAAGAAGACCCCCAATGAGTCATGCTCTTGTATAATCCCCTCGCCTCGAGTACAGGTGGAACCTGTGACTTGCTTCTAATAGAATATGGCAAAGGTAATGCGATTTCACTCTTTGGCTTACATTATGTCACAGAAGACTCTGTCTTAACAAATTAGAGAGAGAGAGACTCTTTTGCTGGCCTTGAAAAAGAAAATGTCACGAGGTAAACTGCCTATGGAGAGGGCCATGTGGCAGGGAACTATTGGCAGCCTCTAGGACCTGAGGACAGCCTCCAGACAACAGCCAGCAAGCAGCCATGGCCCTCAGTCATACAGTTACAAGCAAATAAACTTGACCAACAACCAAAATGAGCTTGAAGTAAATTCTTCCCTAGTCAAGCCCTCAAATGAGAGTAAAGTCCTGATGACACCTTGATTGCAGCCTTGTGAGACCCTGCGCAGAGGTGTCAGCTAAGCTGTGCCTGGACTCCAGACTCACAAACTGACATAATAAATGTGTGCAGTTTTCAGCCGCTAAATTTGTTACAAATCAGTAGAAAACTAATAACCTATAAAAAGGTAGATGATACCTAGGTTATGGTTTGCATAGCCAGAGGGTGTGGTGCTTTTCGATGAGTGAGCAAGAAATGGCAAACACTCAGATTCAGAGGCAGGAGTTCCACAATGAGTTTTGCTTTGGGCAAGCTGAATCTGAAGTTCCTTGAGACACTCAAGAGGTATATCAATTACACTCTTGTACATATGGGGCTGGAGCTCAAAAGAAGCCTGAGGCTAGATCAGTGATAATTTTGCCCCTCAGGAACATTTGACAATGTCCAGAAACATTTTTGATTGTCACAACTGGGGGTTACTACTGGCATCTAGTGAGAGAAGCCAAGAATTCTGCCAAACATTCTAAAATCCCCAGGACAGATCTCCATGTCTCCTCTCAAAAAACCAAAATGTCAATAACGCCTAAGGTTGAGAACCTCTGGGTTAGATACATAAATTTACGCATTTGTGTGTAGATGATGTATGAGTCAATGGGCATGCATTAAACTATCTAGAAAAAAGCATAAAGTGAAAAGCTGAGACAATTTAGGATTGAGCCTTCAGGAAGGTCAACATTTTACGGCTGGATAGACAAAGATTAACCTGCAAAGGAAACAAAGATGGAGTTGCAAGAAAAGTAGAAGAGTACTATATTACATAAAGTTTTGAGTTCTTCCAGAGTTTGTCTTAGGTATTACCCCTTCTAAGCTGTAGTCGCCTTTAATTATCTCATCCATTATTGAGTTTAAAGAGAAATGAGTGTTCCAAGGTTAATCCCAAGGCTTGGCTGTTGTAAAACTCAATGGTGCACGATCTGATTCCTATTACCATGTTCTCAGGTATCTGTGGATTTAGTATGAAAAAACCACCCAAGTTGATTTCCATCCTTAATTAACATGCCTAACCATAAAATCTTTCACTCAATAATGAACACATTATAGCATTTTATCATTAGTGAATATGTTTATGTTCAATTTATCAAAGTGTCCATGATCTTAGAAATTTAAATCAATTCCTCTCTCAGTCTTTACTTACCCAATACTAATCCAAAATATTTCATCTCTTCTCAAATAGAAATCCACATATCATTCTTCTTTCATGTTTTAGAGGGTGCTTGAACATAATATTCCAGGTATAGACAAAAAGAAAGTCTCCTGGAGGTGAAAAGACATCCTTGAACTTTAATGGTCTTAACAACTGCAGGAATTCAAAAATGGTTGATCAATTTTTTTGCCATGAATAAATATGTGAAAACATGCTTGACATCACTCAAAATTAACTATGTACAGGTAAAAATGTAGTGAGATACCATTTCTCATTTGGGAATTTGAAAAGATAAAAAAGAAGTCTGATAATATCCCATGGTGGTTGAGTATAGTAAATCTCATAGCCTATTTTCAGGAATGTAAATTGGTAAAACTTTCTTGGAAGACAATTTAGAAATATATATTAAAACTAAAAATATACATAATTTAGCCCAGGAATCTACTTCTCAGAATTTACCATCCAAATATACTAATAAAAGAAGAGGAAAGATATCAATATAAGGATATTCAATGTAGCATTTTGATAAAGGTGAATAATCGGGAAAAATCTAAATGTCCACCAACAGATACCTGGTAAAATAAATTATAGGGCATCCATATATTAAAGCACTGAGATAAATCTATATCAACCAACACGGAGTGATATTCAAAACATATTGGTAAATGATAAAGAAGAAGGCCACAATACTTTGTATTATTTCATTTATATGTAAAAATGTATCTGCATGTGTACATATATAAAAACTATATACATTTTCTATAAAAAGAAAATGCCTGAAAGGATAGCTACCATAATATTTTCAGTAGCTTACTCCAAGTGGATTAAGGGTGCAGACAGAGAGACTTTTGCTTTTTATTTCACACAATTTTATATTTCAACTTTTAAAATAAATATATATTATTTTGTAATAAAATATTTTAGAAAAACTATAATTCAAAAAGTCTTAATAAAACACAGCAATAAGTTCAACCTGAAAAATTCCAGTAAATAGTGCTAGTTTCAAAAACAGAGTAACCAAATTCTCTCTGTATATAGTGTATATTTAATAAAATTCCCCTCAAAAATAGATTTAGTAATATAAAATAACCTTTCCAATACAAATGACACATAGTAAATGATATAGAAAATTTAATGAATTTAAAAATTATTCCCCTTTAAAGGACTTGAATGTGGTTGAAGGAGAAACTGAGGAAAAGCCAGGATAAAGAAAAGAGTTTTAGAAAAGTACAATGTGGTTTTTGTTTTTGTTTTTTTTAAGTAAAGGGATGCTTATGGGGTAGCTTGGTGAAGAGGATTCTAGGGGCCCAAATTATGTAGTCATAATGTGAAAAAAAATTCTATAGTGGGGTAGATTTCAACACACACATGTGGCAAAAGTAGATTTCTCCCTGAATGGAAAGTAAGAGCGATTTATGAGTTACATTTTTAATAGGTTATTTTTTTCAATAATATGAGAATATTTTAATAAAATGTCATGTTTATTTTCACTATTAGTCAAGTAAATACCATTACATTCAACCATATCCACAGCAGTTACATTATATTGCCACACGTGAAAGTTCAAAATATAAAATATGAAGACACATCAAATCAGTGCAACATTACGGTAGATAAGAGTAAATGTTAAAACTCAGCCCCCAGCTCCCAGCTGATGCAGCACACATCCATATAAGTGGGATCCTTCAGGTGCCAAGTGATTGCTTCTCTCTTCCCACCCAGTGTTGCCAAAGTGTTTTTAGGAGCTCACTTGGAGAAAGTGACCAGACCAGAGCAACAAATAATGGCTCTGAGACATAAGGTACATTATTGTGAAAGACCATATGGAATTAAAAACAAGAAAAAAGCCAAGATCCAGTAATTTGCTACAATCATATATGAAGCTTGAGTTTTATGCATTAGAGTTAAACTAAACTGATAGAACAATATTTGCATTAGGTCTGTAAAATTCTTGCCTGTGCTCATAAGTGACAGAAATACTGAGAAATATGGAAGCAATTATGATGAGAACCCAAAACTAGCATGGGGTTGGGGGGGGCAGCAGTATTGCGGGTGACATGATGCCTGAGATGGTCTTCAAACCAAGTAAACAGGAAATGGACAAGAGAGAGAAACTTTTGAATAAAGATAGGATAAGACAACACAGAGATTTTAGAAAGTATGATGTATTCAAGGAAACACAGCTATAGCGGATTTCCAGAGTTTAAGATAAATAAGATTTGAAATTGGAGAGATCAAGGAAGGACTTCTCAGCCACATTAAAGAATTTGCACTTTACTGTATATATGACAAAAATTCTTTAAATATTATTAAGGAACAAACTGACAAGTCAGATTTTCAGTTTAGAAAAGCTGTTTGGCAGTTGTAGGGAAGTTATATCTAAAGACAACAAGCCTGAAGGGAGGAATTTCAGTTAGGAGCTGTTATGGGTTGAATTCTGTCCCCCTAAAAGATGTGATAAAGTCCTAGCCCCCAGTACCTCAGAATGTGACCTTATTTGGAAATAGGGTCATTGCAGGTGTAATTAGTTAAGATGAGGTCATACTGGAGTAAGGTAGGCTCTTAAAGCATTGTGACTTGTGTCCGTATAAGAGAGAGGGAGAATATCGTGTGAAGATGGAGGCAGAGACTGGAGTAATGCATCTACAAACCAAGGAACACCAAAGGATTACTGGCCGTCACCAGAAGCTAAGGGAGAAGTGTGAAATAGATTTTCCTTTAGAGTCCTCAGAAGGAACTAACCCAGCCAACACTTTAATTTCAGACTTCTAACTTTCAGAACTGTGAAAGAATAAATTTCTGCTGTTGTAAGCCACTCAATTTATGGTACTTTGTTAAGGCAGCCCTAAGGAAACAAATATTAAGGAGGTCAGAGCAGTGGATTAGAAGAGCAGAATTGGGAAAATGGCATTCAAGATGGATAGGAGAAAATGCACTCTGGAAATATTTATGAGGTAAAATTGGCAGATGTTGGCAACTGACCAGAAATTGGGAGTGGGACCGTGAGAGGAGTCCAGGATAACTCCCATTTTTCATGGGAGATGGCCGTGAACCCAAATAATATAACAAGTAATGAAGAATCTATTTCAAAGGCGACGGATGTTCATTTTTTTTAATGGATTTAAATATTAAGGTAAAGGAAAAGGTAGGGGATTCAGAAAATAAATTCTGGGAACACTGGGCAGGTGGTAGGTGTCCAGTTACTCATCCTGGGGCAAGTGATCATTAATGAGGGTCTTAACAATATTACCAAAATTCTGGGCAGACCGGCAGGCAGCAATCTTTAGCGGGAAAGCTTAATATGTTCTGGTAAGCAAAAGGCCTTAAGATTCAGGGTTCCAGGGCTGGCATCCTGTCTTAGGCCACATAAAGCAGGACCTCAGGTTGGGAGAAATGAGCACTGAGAAGGATATCACCATAGAACTTTAGCTTTTAAAGTCTGTTTTATGTGCCCTTCTGTTCTTCCTCAAGGTTATATTCTTCCTCCCATCACCCCCAGATTCTTCACCTGCTAGGTACCAAAAATGAATACTAAAAAAATCATTAGATCTGAAGATGTTAAATTTCCAATTATTAAATTAATTATTAAACTGGCATTTTAGTCTTAATAACATAAAAGCGTTTGAGACCTAAAGTGATAGTCAGGGAGAGGTTTTTGAGTAAGAGGTATCTCTTGGCAGTCTTCAGGTCATGTACTAGAAGTCAAATTTACTCTGTCTACTTAAAAAGCTCTTCATACTTATATTCCCCCCTTCTCCAACTCCTATTACTTCCTGTGCTTGCTTTAGTCTCATTTTAATATATATATATATTAGTTTAATTCTACTATCAGACAGTAAACTCCTTGAGGCTGAGAATATGTCATCTATAATTTTATTTTGAGGACCAAAATTAGCACAATGCTTTGGAGAAGCAGACATTTATTAAATATTTGTTCAATGAATGGATTGGTTTTTCAGGTTACACTGTCTAATAAATATAAGACTGGGTCAGCAAATTATCTGATATCTTATTTGTTTTGGATGAATTTCAGCTGTTTCCACAGTGACTTAGGGCATTCCTTGTAGTTTATTTAAAATGATAAATAGTCTCTAGTTTAAATACCATAATTGATATTTTTATCATTTTCTCTTTTGAAAATATATCATGTTAGGGAAGATGGATTTCCACTGGATGAGCATAAATTACAGTACAGATAGTATAGATTTGTTCAAGATTATAGCGTGATAAAAAAACAGAACTGGGCATGAGATTAAAAATTTTAGGTTCCTATTCTGCAACCACTAGACTATGAAATTTTTTCTCTTGAATTTATTGTATTGCTTATTTGTTGTATTTACTTTTTATTTATGGAAAAGTTCTGCAAGTGATAAAATAACTCTTCAACATTTTAAGTAATTGCCATTTTCAGAAAAGCATATAAAACATTTGGCATAGAATAAAAATTTATGCATGTTAAAATAACACCATTCTTACTTTTGTCACAGCCAAAGACTGTATGTCACAAAATTAATTTAAAGTATAAAAACATTTGTTTCATATAACAGAAATAGAAACCACTGCAATTTAAATCAAATAGTAAAATACTCAAGTGAACACCAATTTTGCGATAGTGACATAAGAATTAGAATAAAATTTCTTTTATTGTGCCTAGGGAAGATCTGTACCCAATCCGATATCATTGGTGAAAGTTTTACTTAGAACAATATATACAAGAGACAAGTTTTTTGTCAGTTTAATCCCTCAGAAATGAACCTAAAATCTCCGTCATTTCAGTTCTTAATATCTAACTTTTTTGTACTATTTGTAAGTTTTCAAGTGATTCTAAGATCTTATTTTATCTACATAATTGGGTTCATTGCTTTAATGGCAAAACTTTTCTCCATTTCTTTTCTCTACTTACATAATTCCTTTTTTCATTGACCGATAAAAAACTTAAATTAGTGGCCTACAATTCACATGCATAACACTCTGGTATGTGTTTTTATAGGAGTCTATTTGCTCTAAAGTATGGTTCAAGTCCAACATTTCCATGTTGATTTTCCGTCTGGATGATCAAAAGTGGGGTATTGAAGTCCCTACTATTATTGTATTATTGTATATTTCTCCCTTTGGATCTGTTAGTATTTGCTTAATATATTTAGGTGCTCAAATGTTGGGTACATACATATTTACTGTTGTTATACCTTCTTGATAAAATGGCTCCTTTATCATTATATAATGACCCGACTTTGTCTCTTGTTACAATTTTTGGCTTAAAGTCTATTTCATCTGATATAAATATAGCCATCATGCTCTCTTTTGGTTTCCACTTGCATGGAATCTTTTTCTATCCCTTCACTTTGAGCCTTAAAGCTGAAGTGAGTCTCTTGTAAATAGCACATAGTTGAGTCTTGCTTTTTTTTTCCCCTCAATGAAACAAGGTTTAATAAACCATGATTATTTAATAATGTTATGACAAACGTTACATGAATAAAATAATTTAAGGGAAACATTTTCTTGAGAGTTTTGTTGCTTATTGAACTCAGATTCTTTGAAAAGTGTTTTAAAACTTTTTTTTTTTTAATTTTTGGTTTATTGCAGTAACATTGGTTTATAACATTGTATAAATTTCAGGTGTACATCATTATACTTCTATTTCTGCATAGATTACATCATGTTCACCACCTAAATACTAATTACAACCCATCACCACACGCATGTGCAGAATTATCCCTTTCGCCCTCCTCTCTCCCCCCTTTCCCTCTGGTAACCACCAATCCAATCTCTGTCTCTATGTGTGTGTTTGTTGTTGTTATTATCTACTACTTAATGAGGGAGATCATATAGTATTTGACCTTCTCCCTCTGACTTATTTCACTTCGCATAATACCCTCAATGTCCATCCATGTTGTCACAAATGGCTGGATTTCAACGTTTCTTATGGCTGAGTAGTTTATACACCACGATCAAGTGGGATTTATTCCAGGTATGGAGGGATGGTTCAACATTCGCAAATCAATCAACGTGATACACCACATTAATAAAATGAAGACTAAAAATCACATGATCATCTCAATAGATGCAGAGAAAGCATTTGACAAGATACAGCATCCATTTATGATAAAAACTCTGAATAAAATGGGTATAGAAGGAAAGTACTTCAACATAATAAAGGCCATATATGAGTCTTGCTTTTTTATCCATCCAACTACTATAGGCCTTTTGATTGGAGAATTCAATCCATTTACATTTAGAGTAATTGTTGACAGGTAAGGACTTATTAATGTCATTCTATTGTGTTCTGACTTTTTTGTAGTTTTCTTGTTCCTTCTTCCTCTTTGTTGTCTTTCTTTGTGAACTGATGATAGTGGTATGCTCTGATTACCTTTGTTTTATCTTTTGTGAATCTACTATAGGTTATTGCTTTGTGATTACCACTGGAATACATAAAAGATCTTATAGATATAAGAGTCTCATCTACACTGATAATAATTTCACTACAATTGCATACAAAAACTCTACCTTTTTACTCCCCCCTTTTTATGTTTTTAATGTCACAATTTACATCTTTTTATATTGTTATTCATTAACAAATTATTGTAGCTATAGTTATTTTTTAATACTCTTGTCCTTTAACCTTTATATTATACTTAAGTGGTTAACACATACCATATCATAGTATTCTGAACTTGACTGTATATTTACCCTTACTAGTGTGTTGTATATTTTCATATGTTTTCATGTTACTAATTAGTATCCTTTCATCTCAACTTGATGAATTCCTTTCAGCATTTCCTATAAGGCAGGTCTAGTTGTGATGAATTCTCTCATCTTCTGTTTGTCTGGGTGAGTCTTTATTTCTACTTCATTTCTGAAAAATAATTTTGCCAGATAAGAGTATTCTTAGCTGAAAATTTTTTTCTTTCAGCAATTTGAATATATCATCCCACTGTCTTTTGGCCTATAAGGTTTCTGCTGAGAAATCCACTGATGGCCTAATGGGAGTTCCTTTATAGGTTACAATCTTCTTTTCTCTTGCTGCTTTTAGGATTCTCTCTTTGTCTTTGATTTTTGACAGTTTTATAATAATGCATCTTGGAGAAGATCATTTTGGATTGAAATAATGGGGTGATCTATTAGCTTCATGAACTTGTATATCCAAATCTCTCCCCAGGCTTGGGAATTTATCAGCCATTATTTCTTTAAATAAGCTTTCTAGCCCCTTCTCCCCCTTTTCTCCTTCTGGAACTCTAATGATTCATATATTGGTTCCTTTGATGGTGTCCCACAGATCACACAGGATTTCTTCACTCTTTTTCATTCTTTCTTCTTTGTTCTCCTCTGACTAGGTACAGTAGTCCCCCCTTATCCACAGGGTACATGTTCCAAGACCTCCAGTGGATGCCTGAAACCATAAGTGGTACTGAATCCTATATATATTATGGTTTTTCCTGTACATACAAATACCTATAATAAAGTTTAATTTATAAATTAGGCACAGTAAGAGATTAACAACAATAACTTGTTGCCAGCATGTTCTAATTGCCAGCATCACTACTCTTATGCTTTGGGCCCATTATTAAGTAAAATAAAATTTACTTGAACACAAGACCTATGATACTGCGCCAGTCTATCTGATAACCAAGACAGCTACTAAGTGATTAACAGATGAGTAGCATATACAGCATGGATACTCTGGACAAAGAGATGATTCATGTTCTTGGCAGGATGGAGATATATGGTGCAAGATTTCATCATCCTAGTCAGAATAGTGTGCAATTGCAAACTTATGAATTGTTTATTTCTGGAATTTTCCATTTAATGTTTTTGGACTGTGGTTGACTGTGAGTAACTGAAACTGCAGAAAGTGAAACCATGAATAAGGGGGCAACTACTGTATTTTCAAAGTTCCTATCTTCTAATTCACAGCTTCATTTTCTCTTTGGTCTATTCTGTGGTTGATGCTCTCTATTGCATTTTTCATTTCATTCATTAAGTTCTTCACTTCTAGAATTTTTGTTTGGTTCTTTTTTATGATTTCTATTTCTTTGTTAAATTTTTCATTGTGTTCATGTATTCTTTTCCTGATTTCATTGAATTGTCTTTCTATATTTTCTTGTAGCTCATTGAGTGTCCTTAAAACGGCTATTTTGAGTTTTTTATTGGATAAATTGTAGCTCTCCATATCTTTGGGTTAAATTACTCCAAGATTTATTGTGATCTTCTCATGATGTTATGTTTCCCTGATTTGCCATGTCCCTTTAAGTTTTGTGTTGCCGTCTTCCCACTTGAGGTAGTAGTTACCTCCTCAATCTTTAGTAACTGCCTACAGGGTAGAAAAACCTTCTGTCAGTCTTATTAGAGATTTTGAGGCTTTCTCAGACTTTGTTTTAATATACCTGCTCCATACTTCTCTTTTGTGGCAGAATTCTAAAGCTTATACGTCTTCTTTCAATCATACAATGCATCAGGCTGGCTGCTGATAGCTTCTCTTTTGTTTTCCTGAAGGTAGCCCTACAGCTCAAGTTTGTGGTTTCTCTCTGGCCCACAGACCCTGGGCTGCTTTCTGTGCCTGCTCACTAGCCTTCAACCAAAGCTCACTCAAGTAAGAGTTGGGAGCCAGCAGCGGAGTGGAGGGTGGTGTGGGTGAGGCATGCAGGGGCTAGGGGTGCCTATGGGCCAGTTGGGGGAATTCACACAAGAGGCTTCTCTAGCAGCTCATCAGCAGTCTTCCTGATGGAGCCCACTATGCAGTCAGCAAGAACTACGTCCCTTTAATGCCCTCTGAGAATCTTATCTGCCATTTTCCCAGTCTCCCTCCTCCCCATAGTCATGGAGCTTCTGATTTAGGACTCTGGATGCTGTGAGAGAGAAATAAGCCTCTTTAGCAGCATCCTGCACAGCTCAAGAAACCAAGCACTCATTCACCAGCTCTCCGTTTCTCCCATGGGAGAAATCTTGGGTGAATAGGTCTCCTTTAGCCCTAAGCTGTGCTGCTTTGGGGGAGGGGTGATGCAAGCAAAGTCAAGCTGTTCTTCTTATCCACTCCAATTTATCCAAACTCATATTTTTTTTGCTCCAACAGAGTGCTGGAACTTCTCCTCTGAAAACCTAGATTTCCACAAAGGCACTCTTGTCCCTCCGTGGGTGACTGCCCAAGTCAGTGTTCTCCTGGTGCTCCGGACCATGGCTGAGAGGGGCTGGAACTGGTTCACAGGCTACTTCAGGGTCCACGGCTGGTACCGAGGTCTGTCAGCCCATTATCCAACACACAGGTGAATGAGACTCTTTCTGGGTCCCTTGGCATATGGTGCTGGATTCCACAACTCCCACAGAGGCGCTTTTGTTCATGGATGAATGCCGACCTTTTGTTGTTGTCGGGGAGCAAAAACGAGGGACAAGGTCCTATGCTACCATGATGCTGACATCACTACCTCCTTGGGAAATGTTTTGACATTTTGACATAAATGTTTGACATAAAGGTAAAGGAGGGCATTTTAAGGAAAAAAAGAACTTTAAACAATGAGTAGATTCTTTTGGCTAGTCAAGCTAAAATATAACCCTCCCTAGTGTGTCAGAGAAGTTTATCACAGAAAGAATGCTGCTAGAGCACAGGACCTGCTGAACTCTAAGATACTGCTGCTGGATACACTCCACCTAGCTGGTACAGTCAATATTTTGGTGCTCAGAGGAGATAAAATGAGTTAAGGAATGCCCCTCCCAGAGCAGTGTTTAGCCAGGCTTATTTCCGTCTGTGCTATATGATACAATTAGACGTATCAGGTACTCAAAACAGAGTAAACACATAGAAAACTAAATAAAGAGCTTTTAAAGAGCTTTAAAAGTCAACATGTGCTTCTTTTATGCTGTCTCCAAAATATCTGTTGCTGGCTCTCTAGCGAGACCCCAAACTAGTGGTTGCCTAGAATGGAGACAGGGAGGCAGGGAAGGGGTAGAAAGCCTCTCTTCTGTACCTCTCTCAGTCCTGGCCCAGCCCAACACTCATTAACTGCAGTTCTGACACTGTATGAATCATAAAATTTTGTGCTCAGCACTCAGACTGAGGTTCCAGGTGTGGACTGACATGTAGGTTAGAGGGTTCTTACCCACTTTGCTTTTGTAACGTCTAGCATGGGACATACATTTGTGGGCCCATGATTTCTGGCAGTTGTGTGATAGAGTTGACACACATTTGGCTATGGTCAACTAAATCCCTACATTTTCTAGTCCTGAACTGCTCTTCAGCCTGACCTACCACCACACCACCACTCCCATTCTGTACTTAGGTGGGTAACTTCTTGAACATGAGGCTAAGATTGTATATTGGTCCCTAAACAATATATCTCATTGTTTTTGGCCCATTTCAGTCTGTCCTCAAATTTTCTGAATTCTAATTCAAACGTGTTAATTATTCCTCAAAGCTTTAGGTCACTGCAAATGTATTTGTTCAAAAAATATTAATGGGGAGCTTTCTATGTGCTAGTAACTATGCTAGTGAGTGGGTTTACAGAGATGAAAAATACAAAATTGATTTCTATTTAATCACCAGTATTGATAAAAATTTTTGACTCCTTTACAATCAAGCCTTATGATCTACTACTCCAGCCCACATACCCTGTTGCTCTATCCACAGTGAAATTTTGAGCATTCATTTTGCTTGAAAAGTATTTTCATACTTGTATTTCTTAGTGCATGCTATTTCTTCTGCCTGTTATACCCTCCCATGCTTCTTCTCCAAGCAAAGTACTACTCACTTTGTCAAGACCTGGCTTAAATGCCAACCTAGGCCCCAGGCGACCAATTATGAGCAACCCGAGAGTCTCATATTCCCATTCACCAAGGCAGGGAAACCTGATGGTCATGTTAAGCCAGCATGCCTCACACAGTCCTGTTATCCTTCCTTGGTCACCACTCAAGGTATAAGCTTCGTCAGTCATTTTCTCTCTCTTAAGTTCACATCTTCATACTAGTCTCTAATTCCTCTCATCTGACCAAGCATTTTGGTGTTTTCCTCCCTCTTATAACAGTATGCTCCCAAAAAGTTTCATGAAAAATAAACAGACCTGCATTCTGAACATTTTCACTGAATATTTTCTCTCTGTCCTTGCCTAAATTCAAACCTGGTTCTCCCAATATAACTCACAAAGAAAATCTATTCATTTTCTCATATTCTGTTTTATGTTGGAGTCAGGTGTAGTTATCATTATCCTAAATCCTCAATGTTGCCTCCAGATCTTTATGCCTACAGAATTCTATAAGAACCTTTGATTTTTAAAGGCTTATGTAACACTCCAGCTTTCTACCCTCTATATCTCCTTGTTAACATTTATCTATCAATCTCTGAGGCATTCCCCTACCTTCATTGAAGGTTTTTGCATCTTTCTTAGCATCATTTCCTGTACACCAATTGCTAACATCATCTTGGATGTCTTCAAAGTCCAAAAAGACAATCCTAATTTCTCAGTTCCTCTGCTTCCTCATCTTCAGTGAACCTTACGTCCACTCTACTCTACCATCCTACTCTTACGTCCATACCCTGGGCCTTGTCGTCACTTATAATTGGTCCACTGCCAAACTCTGAAACTCAAACAACTGCAGCTATCTATTATTCTAGTTCTACCACTCAGCTTTTTTCCCCCTTGCACCTGGTCTTAGATCTCAGCAAGGTAATCAATTTCTAAATGCTTCTACTTTCTCCCTATCAAATAGCCTACTCATGTCTCCACTTCATTTCCTCTCATATTCAACTCCAGAGTGCAGTGTATCAACCACTCTTGCCATGTCCTCAACTCCCTTGCTTGTCCATATAATACACCCTACTGATTTAAACTGAATGTCTGCCTTCTATACCTAGACAGCTGAACCTTGCTAGAGAAAATAAGTGGTGGATGTCAGTGTCACTATATATCTGTGGCCTCCAACATTAGGCTTCTCACCAGCGTTTCAACATACTCAGACCTTTCAGATCTAAAACAGCAGAAATCTTTACTCAAACCAGTTTCCTTCCCACTCCACAACCAAAATTTTGAAAGTGCTGCTGTACAAAGACTTATATTTAGACACCTCTCATTTACTCCTCAACAAATTGTGAAACTAGACATTTTACTAAAAAATCAGATCTTGTCAATGTTACAAATAGCTTCTTATTGCCAAATCCAATGAAAACTCATCTGTCTTTGTCTTAATTCACTCATTCATTCAATCAATATTCATTGAGCCCCTATTAAATCAAAGCTGTGAACTAGGTGCCGAAGATAGAGTTGTAAAAAAATAAACAGTTTCTGTCCTTGTGAATATGAATTCTGATGGGTTACTCTGCTAATATGTTAACTACACACTGAGAGGTACACTTACTGAAAGAACTTCTTTATACTCCCTTCCCGACTGACTTTGAACCTTGTAACCAGAGTTCCTTACAAGCTTTAAGATGGCAACTATTTTCTTGAAGGTCAGAGATGACCAAATTTCCTGCTTCCCCCTTAGGTATCATATCTTGCTCCTCTATAGTAATGCATATACTTTTGACTTTATCTTCTTTCTTGTATTATGATTATGTAAACTATCTGTCACTTATACTTAACCATAAGCTCCTTCACCAAAGGCTTTATATTAAGTTCTCCTTTTGTCCTCCAACTACATCCCAGAAGCCTTACACATAGAAGATTTCTAAAATATTGTTAAATGAACAGATGAAGAGATAAACGGATATGTGTGTCAGCACAAGAATAATGATCTAGCATTAAATCTACAATTACCACATCCCCCCCAAAAGAAGAAAGGCAGTTTTATTGGGTTCTCTAGATTCCATGAAGCAAAGGACTAATTTATATAATTTATGTTATCATAGCTTGTTTCCCTAACTCCCTGACATCATATTTTCTTTTAATTCTAATTAGAAAGTTAGGCAGAAATAAATTTAAAGTTCTTGTGTCTTAATTGTTGGCACATAAACTAATCATAAGCACTCTGATAAGAAAACCAATACACAAATATGCAAACTTTTCAAAGACTTAGGCAGGGTATTCTAAATGCTGCCAAGTTTTTGCCAATTTTTTTTCAAAGAGAAAGATTGTGCCTATAGAGACAAAATGAGATGGAGACTATAGCAATTATCTAGGAAATTAGATCAATTAAGACCAACAACTTGAATAATAATGTTGGGCTTTTCTGCAAACAATACAGTGTGGAGGACCATTTATTTCAACACCAGTCTCAGCTTTTAACATGATTGTATGTATTAATAGCCTCTATGTACAAATATATTTCTAGATGTTTTCCTCAAGCAGTCCTTTGCATTTCTCAAGAAATCTTGTTTAATACGAAAGCACTCAGTGGGGACACAGCAACAGCTGATGTCTGGTTTAAAAGCATTTCTTTGGATGCTAAAACAAATGGTTCTAGAGAAAAGAAATTTAAATCATTCTTCTTTCTCTGTAGAATAAGATGCTACAGTTTCTGCATGCAGTTTTTGATGTTTGAGTGTTACGTCAAAAGACATTTAAGCAAAGGAGTTCGTTTTGCAGGACTTTTTTCTTTTCTATTGGAATAGACATAGTCTAAGTGGGTTGAGGTGATTCTTAATATTGTGTGCCCTTTGTATTAAAAAAATGTTCTCATCAAATTAAATTTTGGAAATAAGACCAATTAGTCTTTAATAAAACAATGTGAGATATGAAATTGCTTATTTTTTTTACTTATTCCAGCAATTTCAATATGTAGTTGTGCTTTTATCTCCATTAGATTTTTTCCCCCAAAAGAACATAAAATGATACTTTTTTGTAACAAGAAGAATCTATTCAAAGAGTAGGTGAAACCAAGAGAAAGGAATCAGAAAGGCAGAGAAAGAATCCCCCGGTATACAAAGATGTAGCTGGGAATGACAAGAAGCTATAAAGCTTAGGGCTTTGATGGGATTCAACTGCAGCCTCAAGGGACTAGTGGGCTTTAAACAATCATTTTAATTTGGTAGTGGCTTGCCAGTCACCTTTTTGTAATTCACCTGAATTAGCCCATTTTTATGCCAATAATTTTCTTCCTATTGACTTGAAGAATTAAAGACATTTAAAACTCTGATCCACTCTATTGTTGGTCTTCTCTTTTGCCATCAGCTATTACAGACACTTAGAAGTTTATTGTAATTACTGGCTACCACTTAGTTAAATTACAAAATTGGCTTAAGTGTTATTAAATTCCGGAAAGATTAATAACATGATCAAAGAGCAAAGCCCATTCCTTAAAATGCAGTTCTCAAACTTTGGTTTCAAATTACTGTCTGAAAAGTTCATGGCCTACTGGTGTCCCAAGCTCTCCTCCTCTATATTAAGACGTATTTTTTGCATTGATGTTAGGCTGAAATCACAAGCCATCTCTCTGACCATGAAAAGAATTTGTAACATAACATGGAAAGTATATTTTTAAGGGGCTCCAGAATGATTATTGATAGGTTTTCAACAGTAATTCTATAGCAGAAATTCATTGGAACACCATTCACCACAAGAAATTCAATTATTTCATGGTACTCTCACCTCCATATTGTCTCTTTTCCTCCTTCGTATTTAAACATACACAGGTTAAAGTTTCCCAGTTAATATTTTACATGGGGTAATTTAATTAACTCTTGTTTACCATACATGTGTATTGTGCTTAACCTAACAAATGCGGATAGTAGTAATCAGATATTCCTCGAGTGAGAATTTTATTATTCATTGTAGCTTGTACAACTTGAAAAAAATGCCATTAACATAATAAATTAATAATTTTTTTTAAAGTTAAGAAAACTATTTATCATTGCTGCCCATTCACTCATTTAACAAAATCTCTTAGGTGCCTACTGGATAGCAGACATTACGCCCCATCCAGGGGAGCCCTTCCAGAAGCCAAGAGTTTACCTGAGGATGAAATTAACTAACAAACATGTAGCTTCCAAAAGATCTTTCCTCTACAGAATAACAACACAAACTCTTAAGTGTTGCACAAATTAACTTCTTAACAGGAATGAAATATGTTAGAAAAATATTGGACATGTATTTTAGACTGTTTTAAATAAAATGTGCTAAAAAGGAGTAATACTTTTTCAATTTAAAGAATAAGGACTGCAGGGGCTGGCCCAGTAGCGTAGTGATCAAGTGCGCGTGCTCTGCTTCGGCAGCCCGGGGTTCGCAGGTTTGGATCCCAGGCACAGACCAATGTGCCACTTACCAAGCCATGCTGTGGTGGTGTCTCACATATAAAGTGGAGGAAGATGGGCACGGATGTTAGCCCAGGGCCAATCTTACTCAGCAAAAAGAGGATTTGCAACAGATGTTAGCTCAGGGCTAAGCTTCCTCACACACACAAAAAATAATAATAAAAATAAAGAAAGAACATGAACTGCAAAATATTTGGAGGAATGCCTCATAAAGCAGCACTGGTAAGAACAACCAGACAGAAGGACTGACGCTTGCTATAACTGGACATAATTTTTACCACTATTCGTGGCTCACAGCTATTGCCTGAAAAGTTCCAGAAGTTTTTAGATTATAGCAGCAAATTCTTTACAAACAAATTCTGTTTTAGGTAGGATGTGCATATGCTTTATCAACTAAAGCACAACATTTTTGAGAGTCAAAGAGAGTATTATGAATTATTATGCTGGGACAACTGATATACTCTGAGACCATCCAGACAAAGCCACATGCATATGATCTCCTTAATATCAAGGGACCAAAGAATGTATAATTCTTCCATACATTTTTCTTTAAATGGAAATTCAGCAAAGTTTAAAAATTTGAACTCAGGTTATAATTGGAAATATTCTTGATTTACTATTTACTTTATGCCTTCAACCAAATTACTTTAAAAACATGTTATTATATAATTTCTTTTAATCATTATCATTAAGTATTTATGCGGAGAGAGAGAGAGAGATAGAAGAATCCTAAAAATGCCAAATACAGGACTATATGTAATTGAAGTTAATCTTGTAGAGGCAAGTACAAAGCATTGTTTTCCTAAACAATATTATCACTTAATCATCAAATACATTTTGTTAAACTTTCTTGGTCTTGATATTCAGAGATTATTTTTGCACCAAGACTCTAATGTAATTTCTCTGCAGTTAGACAATGAGGAGTTAGTTAAGGTATTGGTTGAGAATTGACTAAAGGTGCTTATCAGAAGGTTACATTACAACATCTGCTAAATTATTTACTTATTTATTTAAATATTATAGCCCAACTACTTCCGCCTAAAATAGCTCTTGTTGTGAGGTCATATTCTGAGTACTCTTCAAAGGACTTGTGGGTATTTCCTAGGCCTGGCTATCCCAGAGAAGGTCAATGAGACACCTCTGGGAGAGGAAAACTGGTTAAAACCCATTTGTATTGCTCTGGCTTTGCTGTCACTTAAAGTTGTGTTAGCATCATTTGTGCACTTCCTTCAGGCTGTCTCTTGGCCCCAGGAATAATGGTGCATATGTGTATTTTAGCAGTGTTGAAAATGCAGAAGTTGTGTTTGAGTAGGTTTTAAAAACTTCTCTTTCCATTATCAATTCTCATTTAAAATTCACAAAAATTCAACTTTTATTAAAAAAAAAAACAAAAACCCTCTGTTGGAGCAAGTGAGCCAAAAAGAAGTCAAAAGCAATTAGGTCCATTTCTATTTCTTGTATTCACCATGCATTTATTTAGCACCTACCCTAGGAGATACAGTGGGTAAACAAGACCCACAAGATCTGTTCTCACGTCTCCCCCTCCTCAAAAAATTATTCAAATACATAAGATAATTTTAGATAGTGGCTTAGAAGCTGTTAAGGAAATAAACAACACTCTAAGTAAGTGCGAGATAGTGACTGTAAATAAAAACCACTGATGTTTACCTACCTTAGTCTCTAGATTCTTCTTTTTATCTTTCAACGACACTTATTTTCACTAAATATTAGCACCAAGTCTATCGATTTCTCTTTGTAGTCAGCTTCACCCCAAGACGGTGTCAGCCACCTTCAATTACTCCACCTCCAATTACTCATGCCCACTAACACAAATGAAAATGCACAATTCCAATTTCACTAATCCAGGGAAGGGACACAGTTTTTTTCATCAACAGAAGGGAGGTCCATAAGGCTACTAGTCAGTCAAACCTCAGTATGCATTTGTTTATGGGATGTGGTCTCGAGTGCTGATCACATAAGAAAAAGGGGTTTAGAATTGATGGGAAGGGTACAAGGAGGCAAGAGAGTAAGAATTCATTATTTTAAAGATTTTATTTATTTTATTTTTTCCCCCCAAAGCCCCAGTAGATAGTTGTATGTCATAGCTGCACATCCTTCTAGTTGCTGTATGTGGGACTCGGCCTCAGGATGGCCGGAGAAGTGGTGCCTCGATGCGCACCCGGGATCCGAACCCGGGCCACCAGCATTGCAGCGCGCGCACTCAACCACCAAGCCACAGGGCCGGCCCTAATTCATTATTTTAATACTTCATGACAGGGCAGACACAAGGAAAGTACTAGAGAGAAGGACTTGAGACAATCAGGGTAGGCAGCTTAAAGGCATTATGTTTCTAAGAGTGGCTAAAAGGAGAGTATTGAGTACTGGAAAAGAGATAAGAGTGCAGAAAGGGAGATGGGATACATAAAAAACAAATTTCAACACTTTCTTTATTTTTCCCAGGTCACTCCAGTGAAGATGTTATTGGACGATCTGGCTTTTCTCCACTTACACATAGAGAAAGCCAGCAAAAGTAACAATGGTTTAGGAAGAAGCCTGATATGGGGATGGAAATTCTTCAGATATGCACTTTGTGTGTGCATATATACATATATATATATGTACACACATATATCTAGATACACACACATATATACACATACATGTGTATATTATAAGAGACACTCATGTCTATATACACAAACACAAACACACACATATATATATATGTAATCTTTAATCCTCACGTAAACCCTATGAAGTTAGTACGGGTATAATTTGTTTCACAGATAAGGAAACTGAGGCATAGAGAATATAAATAATTTCCCCAAAGTCAAAGTCACACAGCCAGCAAATAGATGACCTAGGATTTGAACTCATGCACTCTGGCCTTGGTGTCTGGCCACTTGACAACTATGATATCCTACAGATGTGAGTACTGGGGCTGGTGGTGGGGGCTGTTGGAAAGGTACAAATATTTACAACCTATTAGCATTTAATTTTACATTTAAATTTTCAAATTTGTACTTTATAAACTATAACTTTAAATGTTCTCTGATTGAATTTAATACAATTTTTAATTACATTGAGTGTTTTACTTTATTTAAGCATGCAACTTTTTAAATAAAAACACGCAGTACAAACCAATCAATTTTGTACTTTATTTTCACTAGCTAGCTTTTGGCATGGATTTAAATACTGGAATTGTGTTATAATGTGAATTTGGCCTTACTTCTATGCTGTCTACTTTATGTATCTTTCCATTACAGTAGTTCTGGAGAGCTAAATATTTTTTATTGTATTTAGGTTAGAAAATCTGTTCTTCTTGTGCAATGACTCTGAAGCTCGACGTTAAAGATTCATAGCATCTGGTTCCTGTTTACAATTTTTCAGTCATGGGGCCAGCCTGGTGGCGCAAGCGGTTAAGTGCGCGCGCTCCGCTGCGGCGGCTCACCGGTCGGATCCCGGGTGTGCACCGACGCACTGCTTGTCGAACCATGCTGTGGCGGCATCCCATATAAGTAGAGGAAGATGGGCACGGATGTTAGCTCAGGGCCAATCTTCCTCAGCAAAAAGAGGAGGATTGGCATCAGATGTTAGCTCAGGTCTGATCTTCCTCACAAAAAAAAAAAAAACAAAAAAACACAATTTTTCAGTCTTCCAAGATACATTATTGAGAAACATAATGAAGTAAATTGGATTTTTACAGTTATGCATATTAATATACATGCTACTTGATGTAGTCAGACAGACACGATTCTATCTAAAAATTATATGAATTATAAAATATTTCAAATTCCATATTTTTCAATAATGTAATAATAAATGTAGAAAACAGGTACCAAAGGGCAAGGAATCCTGAAACATTTTAACAATACTAATCACTCCAAGGTAGAAATAAAAATAGGAAAGTTTTTTCTTGAATTCTGTACAGAGTTTATTACCAAATAATAAAATTAAAAATAGCCAGCATTTATTGAGTGGTTGCTAAGTACTAGGCATCATTCTAAGTATAATAATTCACTTAATCCTTATAACAACCCTATCGGGTAGTTACTACTATTCCCATGTTTCAGACAAGAATATAGAGACAGTGAGAAGCTAAGCAACTTACACAGGCCCCACAGCTGGTAAATGGTAGAGCTGGGATTTGAACCCAAGCAGTGTGACTTCTTGAGCTCCACTGGTAGCTCCTTTCCTATACTACCTCACCACTAAATGGATCTAGTTGTCTTATGGGGCAGCTCACACATACAACGTAACGTATTCACTAAAAGCCCTGAGGACTGCATCCTCATCTGGATCCAAAATATATGTCAATACACTGAGTACTACCATTTAGAGCTGTTTTCCACATGTGCTCCATAAGTATGTTGCTCCATAAGTATGTTGCTCCATAAGTTGTTCTCTAAAAGTTGGGTATAATTCTTCTTTTGTAGGACACAACTCTTCTTAGCACAGCATGTTGTGTCACCTTCTCTGACTTTCTTCAACCTAGTGAATATCTAGGTAATCAATTAGGGAAGTGGCTGATGGGAAAAGATGTAGCTTTGCTGTGTGTGTGTGTATGTGTGTATATATATATATATATATATAGTTTAATATACCTAAACACATGAATAGTTTAGGTATATTAAACTCCCAAGATACTAACATATACTGTGTAAAATGTGTGCCTGCCATCACTACCAAGTAGAATTGACCTTTTTATTATTTTCCTCTTCTACTGTTGCATTTAATCTTCATTTTACTCTGATTTCATACATATAAAAGTGCTGGGAGTTGGAGCTAAACAATTTGACTTGTCCCAGTTCCTGAAAACACTTAAGGAGGGGATCCTCTATTTAAAAATCTTCTATTATAAAAGTTGATCAACAGTTTTCCAAAGTTAAGAATTTTCAAAAATCAACTTCTACGGCTCTATGAATCTCTCAGGATTTCATGTGAAATCTTAGCCTTAGTGTAGTGATTTCTACAATGATTGTAAGAGAAATTAGCTTTAAGGCAATTTCTGAGTTAATATAACGTTAAAGAGAAGAGGACCTGTTATTTTATGCTTGGTTTGACTACAGTTATTGGACATATCATTAAGATACATAAAGATTCTCTTTAGTAAATCTTTAGGTCATGTGATGGCCGGAGGTCAGGAGCTTATAAATGTCACAATACGGTTTGTTTGAAGATTCCGTCTTTAATAACATTCAAGGAAAAGAAGCATACCCAAAGTGCCGTACAATGACCAACTTCTTCATCACATCAGTGGCCACTGTCTTCATTGTTAGTAACTACTGATTTACAAAAAAATAGATATTAAAATATCAGTCATATTCACTTTAGTGGAAAAATGTGAACAAATAGTTTCGAATACTTCTATATATCACCATTACATTAAACCATGATTTTACTTCCTTATAGAAAAGACTAACCAAATTAAGAACGACGCAGACACATTCTGAGAAACGCATCCTTAGGCGATTTCGTCATTGTGAGAACATCACAGAGTGTACTTACACAAACCTAGATGGTATAGCCTACTACACACCTAGGCCATATGGTACTAATTTTAAGGGATCACCATTGTACATGTGGTCAGTCATTGATCAAAACATTGTTATGCAGCACATGACTGTATCACAAAGAAAGCTGCTATGAACATTAGTGTACAGGAGTTTACGTGACCATAATTTTCAATCTCTGGGAAAAAAGCTTAAGAGTGCAATTCTGGGTTGCATGGTAATTGCATGTTTAGTTTTATCAGAAATTGCCAACCTGTGTTCTAGAGTGGCTGTACATTCCCACCAGTAATGTATGTGATCCAGTGTCTCCACATCCTCACCAGCATTTGGTGTTGTCACTATATTTTTAATTTTTGCCATTCTGATAAATGTGTAGTAATGACTCATGGAGATTTTAATTTGCACTTCTTTGATTGCTAATGATGTTGAAAATCTTTCCATGTGCTTATTTGCCATCTGTATATCCTTTTCATTGAAATATCTCTTCATGCTGTTGTCCATTTTCTGTTTAGACTATTTTTTTACTGTTGAGTTTTGAGAGTTCTTTATATATTCTACATACTAGTGTTTTCTTGGATAAGTAGCTTGCAAATATTTTCTCCCAATCTGTAGCTTTTTTCATCCTCTTTACAAGGGCTTTCACATAGCAAAAGTTTTTAACTTTGATGACGTCCAATTTATCCAGTTTCTTTTTAATGGATCATGCTTTTGTGTCACATCTAAGAACCTTTTGAATAGTCCTAGATCCTAAATATTTTCTCCAATGTTTTTTCTAAAAGTTTTACACTTTTACATTTTGTATTTAATTCTATGATCCATTTTGAGTTAATTTTCGTATAAGGTGTGAGGTTTAGGTTGAGATTTTTTTCTTCTGCCCATGGATATCCAAATGCTCCAGCAACAGTTGTTGAAAAGGCTACCCCTCCTTTGTTGATTTTTTTTGCATCTTCATCAAAAATCAGTTAAGCATATTTATGCGGGTCTATTTCTGGGTTCTCTATTTTATTCCGATCAATGCGTCCCTCTACCAATACCACACTGTCTTGATTATTCTATCTACTCAACAAACCTTATTATTGGGTAGAGTAATTCTTCCCACTTTATTCTTCTTTGTCAAGATTGTTTTACCTATTCTAGCATCTGTGTCTTACATATAAATTTTAGAATAAGCTTATCTATATCTACAAAAAACCTTGACGGGATTTTGATAATATTTTCACTAAACCTGTAGATCATTTGGGGAGAACTGACACCTTCATTATGTTGAGCCTCCCAATCCATGAACCCAGTTGTGTCCTTCCATTTATTTAGATCTTTGATTTCTTTCATCAGCATTTTTTTTTAATTTCCAGCATACTAATCCTTAACGCACTTTAAGTATATACTATTCCTAACTTGCTAAGAGTTTTTATCATAAAAAGATGCTGAAGTTTTTCAAATGTTTTTTCTGTTGTCTGCTGATATGATCATATGATTTTTCTTCTTTAGCTTGCTGATATGATGAATTACACTGACTGATTTTGAATGCTGAACAAGCCTTGCATACCTGAAATAAATTCCACTAGGTCATGGTATATAATTCTTATACATTGTTGGATTCAGTGGCTCACATTTTGTTGAGAAATTTTGTATCTGAACTTGTGACAGATACTACTGTTCTGCAGTCTTTATTTGTATTACCTTTTTCTACTTTTTTTTGTGTGTGTGTGAGGAAGATTAGCCCCAAACTAACATCTGTTGCCAATCCTCCTCTTTTTGCTGAGGAAGATTGGCCCTGGACTAACATCTGTGCCCATTTTCCTCTACTTTATATGGGACACCGCCACAGCATGGCTTGATAAGCAGTGCGTCCGTCTGTGCCCGGGATCTCAACCCACAAATCCAGGTGGCTGAAGCAGAGCACGAACTTAACCACTGCGCCACTGGGCCGGCCTCATCTTTTTCTAGTTTTGATGTCAGGGTAATACTGGCCTCATAAAATGAGTTGGGAAGTGTTCCCACCTTAATTATTTTCTGAAAGAGATTGTATAAAATTGGTGTTAATTCTTTTTTAAGTGCTTATTAGAATTCTCTAGTGGAATTATTGGGATCTGGAGATTTCTTTTTCAGTAGCTTTTTAATGAATTACATTTTCTTAATTATTACAGGGCTATTCATATTATCTGCTTCATCTTGGTTGAGTTTTGGTAGTTTGTTGTTTTCAAGGAATTGGTCCATTTCTTCTACATTGTCAAATATGTTAATGTAAAATTGTTCATAATATTCATTCATTAATTTTTAATGGCTGCAGAATTTGTAGCGATATTCTTTATCTATTTCTAACATTGGGCTATTATTAGTTTTTGTCAGTCTTATTAGAAGTTTATTAATTTTATGGATTTTTGTTCCAATTGATTTTCTCTATTGTTTTCCTTCTTTCCATTTCATTGGTTTCTGCTCTCATCTGTATTATTTCTTTCCTTTTGCTTTGGGTTTATTTGGCTCTTTCTTTTCCTACTTCCTGAGATAGGAACTTAGATTATTTAAGACATTATCTCATTTCCAATGGAAACTCTAAACTATAAACAATTTGTAAATTTCCCTCTAAGCACCACTTTAGCTGCAGTCCATATATTTTGATGTTGTATTTTCATTTTTCTTCACTTCTATGTATTTTTTTTCTATTTCCTTTTAGTCTTCCTCTTTGGTCAATGGATTATTTAGAAGTATGTGGCTTAACTTCCACATGTTTAGAGATGTTTCTGTTATCTTTCTGTTATTAATATCTAGTTTGATTACATTATGGTCAGAGAACTATCTATGTATGATTTCAATTATTTTAAATTTGTTGAGGTTTGTTTTATGGTCCAGGAATTAGTCTATTTTGGTGAATGTTCCATGGGCACCTGAAAAGACTGTGTTCTTTTTTTGTTGGGTGAAGTGTTCTATATATGTCAATTAGATGCTGTTGGTTTGAGTATGTTGTTCAGATCTTTTTTATACTTGCTGATTTTGTCTAGTACTTCTGTCTGTTGCTGAGAGCGTGGTGTTAAAGTCATCCACTATAATTATAGATTTGTCTATTTCTCCTTTCATTTCTATCAAGTTTTTTTCTTGAATTTTGAGGATTTATTCAAGGTGCACACATTTTGGATGATTTTATCTTTCTCGTAGATTCATCCTTTGATCAATGCTCCTTGCTTCTAGTAATTTTCTTAGCCCTGATGTCTACATTATCAGATATTAATATAGACACTCCTGCATTTTTTAAAATTAATGTTTTTATGTATACCTTTTTCTATCTTTTACCTATTCAACCTATGTCACTGTATTTGAAGTGAATTTCTTATAAAGAGCATACAGTTGTGTTATGTTTTTTATCCATTCTGCCAATCTGTCTTTTGATTGGTATATTTTGATTGGTATTGTTTAGATAATTATTGATACTTTAGAACTTAAGTATGCCATTTTATCAATTTTTTTTTCTGTTTCCTTCCTCTGGAACTCATTCTTCTGTTTACCTTTTCTTGCCTTCCTGTGAGTTACTTGAATATTTTTTAGGATTCCATTGATTTATTTATAGTGATTTTAAGTGTATTTCTCCGTACAGTTTTTGTAGTGTTGCTCTGAGAACTACCATATACATATGTGACTTATAATAATTTTCCAGTATCAACATTTTTACCACTTCCAGATAAGTGTGGACACCTCACTTCCACTTAAGTCCCTTTACCTTCCTCATTTTTAAATACCATTGTCTTGTGTATCAGATGGTGTTATAATTTTGTTACAATCATCAAAATATGACTTATAAAACTCATGAAGGGGGCTGGCCCAGTGGTGTAGCGGTTAAGTGTGCGTGCTCCGCTTCAGTGGCCCAAGGGTTAGCAGGTTCGGATCCCAGGCACAGACCGACACACTGCTTGTCAAGCCATGCTGTGGCAGCATCCCATATAAAGTAGAGGAAGATGGGCATGGATGTTAGCTCAGGGCCAATATTCCTCGGCAAAAAAGAGGAGGATTGGCAACAGATGTTAGTTCAGGGCTGATCTTCCTCACACACACACACACACAAAAAACTCATGAGGAAAAGGATAGTCCATTATATGTAACCATACTTATGATCCTGCCATTGTTTCTTTTCTTCTTGCTTCTAGAGCCTCCAAGATTTCTTTTTTCATTTCCTTTAAGGAAAATCTCTCAAGCTCCTCTCATTGTAATATTCTATGAATTCAAAACCTTTCCAAGGAAACTGTAAGTTAAAAATCAGGCACTCAGAGAAATAAACATTTTTAAAGTCTAAGAGAGGATACAAGAGACAGTCTAGAGCTGAGGCTCTGACTGGAAAGACCACACGAGGAAGCTAGAGGGAAGTGTGTATCTATGAAGAAAGAGTAATGAAGTAAAATTTATACCTTCCACAATTAGGTCTTAGACAATACTACATTGAAAGAAATTTACCACTCAAATACACCATTCTAGAAAGGCCTTTCATTCAAACATTATAAGATACCTACCGTGTGCCAAGAACTGTGCTAGGTGATGCAGATGTAAAGATGAGTAACACATGGTCCCTGTCCTAATTCATGATTGATTTAGACAGGAATACCTAGAAGCAGAGCCTGGGGCAGAGATTCAGGTACTTTTGAACTGTTCAGGGAATGCTCAAAGGAAAAAAAGCAGTGAGGGTAGCAGGATAGGTCAGTTGATGAAGCAAGGCAAGGATGCAGGCTTAGCTATAGTCAACTCTAGTCTAATCCTAAGGGGGACCACAAGGAGCTCTGCACCATGAATGGCACCACACAATGATCCCACCTTAGGGCAAAGGATCCCAACTTAGGGCAAAGATACGGAGCGCTGTATCTCTGTAACAGCACAGTTGTGGGCCATTAGCAGCCAACACTCACAGCAACTAGGCCATGAGTGAACTGGCTGCTAAAAGAAATCTAGGTGGGTACCAACAACAGCCACTACAACTGTCTGGGAAAGAAAGCAGATGATAATAAAATTACAGTGTAATTTGGTATCATAGTTCAGACAGGTCCAAAGAAAGTATAAGAACAAAGAGGAGGAAAAAATAAACTCTGTCTGGGGCAGCTGGAGAAGGTTTACCAAATAATTTGTGGGATGCAGTGGAAAATAAAAAGGTGGAGCACCTTGTTCAAAACTATTAATCATTTCAAAATGATGACAGAGCATTAAACCAAGCACAGGGCCCTTCTAAATGTGAGTCTCGGTGCGAGTGCACAGGACGCTCGCCCATGAAGCTGGCTCTAATGGTGAGGAAGGAATCCGAACAATGAAGAACCAACAGGATCTTGAAGGAGTTGAGTTATAAGTTCCAATATGTATTTTTAAAAGCAATTTCTGGAAGCAGGGGAGAGGATGATCAGGAAATCAGTTTTGCGATAAAGTCATGGTGTTTTCTAGGCAACTTAGATGCCTCATCACTCATCTCAATGAAACAAAATGTTCAGTCTTCAAAATGTGTGGTGATTTTCTGTTGCTGATTAGTTAATACTAACATCTGTAGTAGTCAATTCCATATGAAGAAATAATCATATGTCCCTAATGAATAATGTTCTTCAAATTATTTATGATCTGATAAATTCTGTTGCTAGTTATGATTTTTCAGAAATAGGCAACTTTATAAGAGCACAATAGAGAGTTCCAATATTCACACTCAGAGGTCAAGATTGAAAACTTGACTAAAGAAAACTACTATGAGTGTATTTAACAATCTATTTTTGACTAGAAGCCACATTCACACGTGAAGATAACAAAAGATTTTGGTATTTATTAAGCTTTCATTTCATTTTAAATAAAAGCGTACTTCATGTAAAAGCAAATACATCTTAAAACTTTGCTTCCTCTATACGCAGAGTACTGTTGTCAATAAATACTCACATTTAATTCTGCCTTCTCTAACCAAGCTTGTTCTAAAATGCTTTCACACAAATTCAAAATTTAATAGTATATTTTAGCATGCTATAAGCTAACAAAAATACAGAGTGCCATGCTGTTACTTTTTATAAGGTGTTTAAAACTAAAATTACATAATTTCACATATTTAGAGTATATGGCAAATATGTTTAATATTTAATTTATATCAGCCATACTTAGGCATCTATGTCCAACCACACTGTATCCCGTGGTTTAAACATCTTCTTCCCTCATTCCCTTCACTAGTCACCAAGATCAGCATGGAAACTTCTGGGGTCAAGAAGTTATCTTCAGGATTTATATTCAAGAAAGGCTAAATTTCTAGAGCCGACCTCCAGCTCTAGAAGTCTGCGGTTCTTGGTCTAAAAAGTACTCTCAACCATGTCCCCTATTTCTCTGCTGGCAACTTTCATTTGGCCTGTTCTGGTGTCTGGAGAGCTGTGTTCCAGAGTAAACCTATGAACATTGAGGGGAGGAGCAATTTACCATGAACTTGGGAATTACTCAGTTTTGGATCTGGAAGCCTGAAAATCTCTAAGTGTGGCTTTTATTTTACTTATTCTTAGGCACAACAGATGGGAATTTACTTACTTGTGGTGCTTTCATATACATAACGAAGAGTATATGGATTCTCCTCTTGTATAGATCTCAAATGTTCCCAAGGTCAGGGCACTCCCAATTCTAGAGGCCCTGTAGAAATTATTTTCACCAATCAGGGCTTTACAAAGTGCTCCGTATGCCAGCCAAGTGACCTCTGGAATGTAGCTAAGTAGGGAATTATCAGCTGTCATCATCATACGATTGCAGTTGTCTATTGAGTCAAGGATACGTATTAGTTAAAACTTTCAATATGTTTGAAAAAAGAAATGTGTGAAGCAGGTATGAAGCTCCATCCACAAATTCAGTAGTGGGGAAAAAAAAAAAAACAACCCTTTATGTTTCTTAACAATTTTATTTCTAAACTCATCCAAACTCTAGCTATTTTTGCTCAGGATTGAATCTAAGTGCCAAAGGTTTTATGTAATGTTAAAACACATGGTTGGGGGTGCTCCTTGGTGTCATCTGAGCATGCTCACACCCTCTGAATTATATCTCATCTCAATTAGATAAAACACACTCGTTCAAGAAATCATTAAAAAATAAAACATCTTGTATACTACATGGTGCTGATAAATAAATTTGAATATAATTTTTTCTACAGTGAGAAATAATAAGAGGAAAGGACTTGGATGCAAAAAGTACAAACAACTCTCTGAAGTAGTTTTGCTGTAAAGGGGAACAGAGAAATGAGACGACACATAGAGTGAAATAGGGACTCAAGATAGGGATTTATAAGATGAGAAAAATCACAGGCTATTCTTCCACTGACGTGAATGACCTAATAGTGAGAGAAAAGTTCATGTTGAAAGTAGACAGGGTGGCTGGAGCAATGGCTTTGAGTTGGCAAGAGGGGATGGGATCTAGTATCTCAGCGGAAAGATAAGCTTTTAATTGAAGCACAGTCATTTCACTGATAAAAACAAGAGAAAAGACAAAGTACACGGGTACAAATGCAGATGGATGGGTTATTGCAGTGGTAGTAGTTTTTATAACTTCTATTTTGATTGTTTCTATTTTCTCAGCAAGATGGGAAGAAAGGTCATCAGCTGAGAGGGAGGATAGTGGAAGTGGGGGTGAGGGTGTTTTGAACAGATGGGAGAAGGTATGAAAAAGTCATTTAGGAAAGTGGGAAAGCAAATGGATAGTGTATCAGAATTGCCTGGAAACACTAAGAAGACACCTCGGTTAGTGATTACAAATTTAGAGTGCATTTCAACATAGCATGCATTTTTTTCTAGACATGTTCAGCTCCACAGACACAGGCACATAGTAAATAGAAAATTGGGTTTTACCAAGTCTGGGATTTCACCAGGTGAATATGAAAGAGTGAGAAAGGCGCAAGGGAGTAAGCACTGAGTCTGCAAATGAGTGGTTATAGTGATGGACCCTGGAATATGAGTGGATAACTTGCAACTGAAAACATGAGTGAAAATGTGGGAAAATGAGTAGACAGTGAAAAGGCATAAAATAAGGAATTGTAGGTCCTAGTGAGGTTGAAGAATCTTTGGAATTGTTGTCCTTGAGGAAGTGAACCAAAGAGATAAACGGTGGTTGGAGAATGGTCTCCTTGAAATTGAGATTATAGACAGGTTGAAGTTATTAACAATGATAAGGTCAAGGTTATAACACTGGGATTGAGGTACTGAGGTAGAGTGGAAGACGACATAATTAGAAGAGAGAAGACTAAGGAACTGACAGACTGAAGTAGTGGAAATACTGAAATTACCTAGAAATGTTTTATAGGAACTAATATAAGCCACAACATTCTGTCTGCAAGACCTATGGAAGTATAGATGATGTCCAGCTACTGTCTGTTGAATTAACAGGTAAAATGAAATTTTATTATATAAGAAAGCTTGAAATTTAATGATAATCCACATCAACCTTAGTCTTATCTCCCTGGTTTCTTATGGTTTCTGTCTCTCTCTCTCTCTGTCCGTGTGTGTGTGTGTGTGTGTGTGTGTGTGTGTGTTTATGTGTTTGTGTGTCAGTATACTGTTCTTCCAGTAAATTTACTTTAGGTGGTCAATTAGGCTGATTAGAGACAAAAAGATGAAGAGAGTCTGAAGACAAGGTCCACATGACAGCAGGATAGAGGCATTATGAAGTTTATACAACCAAGTTCTTCTTATTGCAAAATTTTCTTCCTTATTTTGTTTATTACATTGGACAGAAATCAAAACAGAAAAATTACTTTTATGGGACCATCCATTCCACAGAATTGGTTATAATGAGAAAAAAAAATTATCTTTCTATCACATGATAGAAAAATAATTGTGTTATACAGAACTATATCACAGAATAGTATGGTTACACAGTCCTTCTCTTTGAAGCAATTTGTTGTATGGATGCTCAATTTATTTGGATATTAATATTAAAGAGGCAGAAGTCTGGCAAATTTCAGAATATAAGTAAGTGAGCGGGAAAAAAATCAAATTCATACTAACTGCTTTCCCCAAGAGAAGTAAGACCTTTCTCAGTACAATCTAAATATAGTTTTTTTTTTATTTTGTTTTTTCCTAGGGTGCAGTAGACATGACATAATTTTTAAGGTCTCAATTATGTATTATTCTTGTATACCAGCTGAGACCAATTTTAAAAATGTATCTAGCTCGTTTAATTAAAGTTATTTTTGGTCTGACTAATTACAGTGTATAGCATGAAGACAAACTGTTATTTTAAAGTGTCATCTGTCTTTACATGGAAATCAGTTATAATTTATTATTTTTGAATCAAGGAAATACAACATAAATCCCTAATAAATGAAGCGTCTGGAAACTGAGTCCATCACAAAAGTTCCTGAGGCTTGGGTGTGGCACCCATAATGTGTTTCTGTTGTAAAAGTATCACACAGAGGGCTTGTGGAGAAGAAGAGCAGAAGTGTAAGCACCCAGACCAGGCAGGAGGCTGACGCGGTGGTTGTCAATTGGACCAAAGCAGTGGCAGTGATAATGGGCAGATGTCAATGAATTTACATAATTCACTCAATCAACATGATTTGGTGATAGATCAGATTTTAATTAAAATTGAATCTTCCAAAATAAGACTTGTAAAAGATCCAAGAAAGTAATGCTTCTAAAGCTAGTATTACAAAATTAACACAACATTCTGAATGTACTACTTGGAAAAATTGCTTCAATATTTTTTATCGGATACAGTTCTAAAGGCTCCCAAATACACTAATAACATTTTCAAATAAGTATCATCAGGACCTACCTTAGGAGCAGAGGAAGTAGGAACACTAGGTGATGCCTCAAAGAATGTCCCTCCCATCACACTGCCCAAGGCTTGTTACTCTGAAATTTCACTATTAGCAATGCCTTCAGGCATGTGTGGCAAAATGAGGATCTGAGCTGATATGAACAGCCCCTTTCCCCAACTACCCACACACAAACACATATATGCTTACTATAAACATGAAGAAATAAACCTCCAAGAAAGAATGCAGGGATGCAGCAGAATCAAAATCTCTAGAGCTGGAAATAATAGAACAATCTGAAATTGGGTTTAAAATGATGAAGAGATGGATTTCATTTAACTTAAAGTAAACTCAGTTCTCAACTAAAATGCAAATAACCATGGAAAGTATAATATCTTTATCATCTAAAAATGGACAACATTGTTAGATAGAGTTTAGTTCATAGAATTGGATTAATCACCATAGGCCATGGACAACCAGCTATTCTTCTCTTTTTTTCTTTATTTATATTATACTGAATCTCCATGAACTGAACAACCAACACTAGAACCAGAATAATGACAGTAATTCACACCTATCTATGTATTATTTTCTTATCCCATTGTCTTTAATTTGCTTATCAGATGATTGAGAGTTGAAGTTTATGAGACTGAGATAAAAAATAGCTACTTGTGATTAGGAATAGGAGAAGAGCTTTTGGGGAATAATGAAGAAGTAGGAGAAAAAAGACAAATTTTGTCAAGGGCTTCCTGGATACTTTATATCACGCTTCAGTCAAAATTTCGACAACTAATTCAAATGACAGAGAAATTAAAGTTCGTTCCCCAAATTCTCTTTTCCTGCCAAATCATGAATAGAAGTTAAAATAAGAGTGGTAGTATAAATTTCATTTAAAGCATTTCTTAGAAATAGTAAACCACAGACTTTCATTTAGCTAGTCTAGCCACAATGAGATTTCCCCACTGACAAGTACACTATCTCAACTACAGTTACCATCTTTCCATGTACATAACCCCCACTGATTCCAATAATAATCATATCACTATAAAAAATAAGATTTCCCACATCCAGGAATCTCTTTATATAGATATGTGTTGCAAATAATCTCACCTGGATTTACTATAACCAAAAATTCTTAAAATGAGAACTGAAAATACATCTATCTACCATAATTTAGTCTGGCGATTTGTGAATGGCAGTGTTTTACATTTAAAGTCACAAGCAATTAAATGTCATTTTTATCACCTGTATATAAATGTGATTTCCCATATTGAGTCAAGAAAAAAGCATAAAATAAGAATGTTCAAATTTATCCTCAAGCAGAAATTACCAAGCAGACATATTTTCTTCTGAGAACACAAAGCTATCACTCATAGAATTTCCTTTTGAGATAATAAGAAAATATTTTTTCTTCATATAGTACATACTTTAATACTTGAGATAAAATATCTTCCAAGATTTCATATTAAAAGAGGGCTATTTTCAGTTCACATATATAACTATACATGCTTATACTTTAATAGGCACCCTTTTTGTATTGCTTAGTATCCAAGTATCATGGCTGGAAAAATGAGAGGGTAATTGAACCTATTTTTGTTATTCTTCATAGTGATACTCACATTTTATAAAATACTTCCAGTTTTAAATTTTTTACAGTAATAGTCATTTTTGCATTGTTACTTTTAAGTTTTATTGTATCACTCCTTGCCTCTGTCAAAAAGAATACAACTGCACACGAGAGAAGGATGAAAGCTTATGTCACGCTCCTGTGATAACAGGACAGCATTTCACACAGCAACAAGCACTACACAAGGAAATCAATGGAGAAAACATTACTATAAAGTATACCAAGTTAGCTCTTCCACTCAGGAAAAAACTGGATTAAATTTTACTCAGTACACATATAACTTAGCAGTACAGTTCAATATTTCTCGAAGAGTATAAAAGTTGCAAATCCTAAATACCTAATCTATTACTGTTCTAGAAAAAATCACAGAAAAAGTAAGACACATTTTCATCCCTTTATATATATACACACACACACCCCTATGCTATATATATATACACACACACATATATATCCCTTCTTCATATATATATCATACATATATCCCTTCTTCATCACATAGCTCCTCTATATATACAGATATATCTTTCATACATATATACACACACATATCCTTTCATATATATATATCCATCTTCGTCTTCCTCTTCACTTCTGTTCCTTTTAGGCCTTCATAAACACTTGCTACCCTTTTCTCAACCCCTTTGCCTTGACTTTGCCAAAAAATGTCACATAATTCCTCACTTTTACAATCCTTATTCCCTATTCTCTACAAACTCCCAAAAAAATCTTAGAAATTGAGGTCTTAATAACCTAAAACTAAAATAGTTTAATGTTTTGCCTCTCCAGTAGTGCATATGTTTTAAAGAGGAAGTTTCATTTTATTCTCCCAATGAAATTTTAAGAAGAAATGATTCATTCTATTCTTCCAAAGGAAAAAAAATCTATAATGGTGGGATTTTAAGTAAATACTTAAGTAAAAGTTGAAAGTAAAAAAATAATAAAGTACAAAATTAAGTAAAAACACTAGGCAGCTGTCTACTTTGTATGCTTTTAAGGCTTTTCCTGGCTATAAGCTCCAAGAAGGACCTTTCATGTTTCCTATGTGATACTTTCTACTTTTTTTTTTTCAAATCCATCCAAGTCTCTCCATCTTCCTAACCTTACCTAACCATCACCAAACTAATAGAAATATCTCACCATCTTCCTAAGATATCAATTTATATCCTTTCCAGGCCTATCTATCTGCTCTCCACATTGCATTCAGAGAATCGTTTTTTTCTAAACGCAAAACGGATAGCATACAGTACTTAAAATGGTTTCCCACTATTCTCACAATGCAAAACATACTCCTATTCTACAAAGACCTAACTCTACTGCCTCTTCTCCTACACGTTCTCCCTTGTTCTCTCTGTCCCAGCCACACTGGCATCCCTCATGTTCGTCAGGTTCTCCCTACCACCGAGTGAATATTTATTGATGTATCTCATCTGAGACCATCTATCACCACTTCAGGAAAGCCATTCATTACCTCTCAAACCAAGTCAACCTCCTCACTATCATAAGCACAGGAAATGTCACATACCACCCCATCATAGAACTAGTCACAGTTTGAATTATACTATTTGCATGATTATTTGATTAGTATCTTTCTTAACCACATTCCATAAAATTCACAAAGGCATAAACCTTATTTCTTTGCTCACCAACTCATCCCTAGTTTCTAGATTATGCCTGGCACAGAGCAGGTGCTCCATAAATATTTGTTGAATGAATGAATGGTTCTGATGCATAATGGGAAATACCACCCCATCAGCCAACTAAAGCCTGAACTTTAATGCTTTGGCATCCCTTTCAACTCAGTCTAAAAAATATCTATTTTTTCATCTACTTTGTGGACAGCACAAAGGTGAATAAGATAGCTTCTTCCCCCAAGGGGCTGATAGCCTGAAAGTACTGGATGATGTATAATAAAAAAGTGACAACAACTAAGAAACTGACTGCTTAATCAAGTTAGCCACTGTTCTAAGAAATAAATACATATGACCTTTACAACAACCCTCTGAGGGAGGTACTATCATTAATTTGTACAAGATTACACAGGTAATTAATGGAGGAATCAGGATCCTGACTCCAGGTGGTCTGTTTTCAGAGCCACTGCTCTTAGCATCAATACAACGTGGCCTCTTGTGAGAATGATATAAGAACATAATAAAGTCATGTAAAAAGTTCTACAAAAACCCACTGGGTAGGAAAGTTGCAGAGGCACAATAATATTTCACTGGGCTTTGAATGACGAGTAAGAGATGCTCACCAGGAAAAAAACGTGGAAGAAGGAGAACAACCCAGACAAAGAGAATAGTAGAAAACAAATGACAGAGTCTTAAATGTGCACTTATGTTTAGGGGCCAACCAAATAGATCAGAGGGAGTGCTAGAAATCAGATGAAAATTTACTTGAGGCCAAGATATGAAGGACTTTGAGTCCTAGGCTAAAGGATTTTAACTTTATTCTGTAGATGATGAGATAGCATTGAAAGATTTTAGTCAGATATGGCTATTATGATAATCATATATGGCAAAATCAATTTTAGAGAGGATGCAAGAATATTCCTTGTTCTTTGGCCTCTTCATGACGTCATTTCCACCACTGCCTTCAAATTCCACCTCAACTATCAGTTCCTCCAGAAAGCGTTCCCTAACCACCTTTCCCCAACCAGGTCAGATTCTCCCTTTTACTTTTTAAAATTACTTATTTACTCTTATAGCTCCCCTGGAATTTTATTCTAACACCTACCACAGCTTGTAATTATGTTTCAGGAGTGATCCAGGGTCATGAGCTAAGAAACGGTTTGTACGCATATAAAAGTAGGAGTCATCAGTAGTTCAAGCCATAGGAATAAACGAGCTAGACAAAGAAAAACATGCCAAGTGGAAGAAAAAGAAGTAGATATGAGGGGCCAGCCCGGTGGCGCAAGCGGTTAAGTGTGCGCGCTCCGCTGCGGCAGCCTGGGGTTCACCAGTTCAGATCCCGGGTGTGAACCGACGCACTGCTTGGCAAGCCATGCTGTGGCGGCATCCCATATAAAGTGGAGGAAGATGGGCATGGATGTTAGCCCAAGGCCAGTCTTTCTCAGCAGAAAAAGAGGAGGATTGGCAGATGTTAGCACAGGGCTGATCTCCTCACAAAAAAAAAAAAAAAAGAAGCAGATATGAGTTAGCAGTAGAACACCATCATAGTAAAGTTAGGCAGAAGAAGTTGATCCAGAGGAAATACACCCCAAAAGGATCCATGGAGGCAGAAGGTAAAGCAGGAGAGAGGTGCGACATGGTAGGCAGGAGTGGAGATAATATCAAGGAGGTGTTGGTCTGGAGTGACAAATGCTATACAGAAATCAGGTTAATATGAAGACAAAAACAGCAGTGGACTTGGATTTTTCCAGAAGAATTTCAGTAAAATGGTGGAAGGAAATCAGATAGATATTTAAACACTGAGAAGTAAAAGCAGCAAACATATACTAAATCTTAAAAGAAATTCCATGGTAAAGATAACCATAAGGATGTCTTGCAGGAATCTGAGTTGAGAGTAAGCTTGTTCTGACCTAAAGGAGAACAATCCTAGTTTACCAGCTCCAAGTAATTCCTCAGGTTCTCTGTGATAACTCAGTTTAATCATTCCTACCATGGGATATGCTCTTTCAAAATCCTACAGAAAGATCTTTTACTGCACATTTTTCTCTCATACTCCCTTCAGGAAGTTAACAAGACTAACCCACCCTTTGTTCCCCCACATTGTCCACTTCACTACCTAAGCTTATGGTTCTCACTAGAGTTTTATCAGTTGTGCACCAGCTTCAATTCTCAGTAAATGAAGAACAGTCAGCATCTCTTATTTGCCTGTTTCTATCTAGAAAAGAGAAAAGAACCACCCGAGTAAAAGAAATTTGCAATTTTAACTCGCTTGATAAGTGGGTATGTGGTGAAAATCTTAAAGAAGGCATCAGTTTTAAAATTGACTTGCCTTTTATGCCTTTTATGGCATTTTACTTGCCTTTTATGGCATTAATGTAAACTATTTGATGGGCAAGTTGGCCCTGCCTACAGCTTTGGTTTTCACATCATCAATCAAAATACAAAGTATAATACTTTATTTTCCCCTTATTTTAACTTATCACCTGTTGCACTGATATCTATAAAACCTCAAAACCCTACAAGTTCCAAATGTTGATAAAATTAGATTCTGCCCCACAATGGCCTTAAATAAAATTGTGGTTTGCCAACACCACACAAAATTGACTCGTTCATCCAGGGCTAAGCATTTCATAATATAAAAATAGCGAGACAGGGATTACATCATGGCCTTTTATAAAATCAGTCATCCTTGATCAAGAATAATTAATAATGGACCACCCAAAACATGAAAGTATTTCAAATTATTTACCATGTGGTAAAATATTGGGCAGTTGGGCAAAACTGAACAGAACCAAGACACTGAATTATAACCTCAGCAAAATGATCAGAATAATTAAAATTCATCCTGAAAAATGAATAAACAATATTTTCCAAACCACTACACTTTATATGCTTTGTTTTCTCTATTATGCTATAAATAAGAAAAAATAAAAAGGATAAATATTACATCAAAACTGGTGCAATTCTTGAACACTGTAGAAATATTTTTCTGTGTTTCAAAATGTTGAGACAAGTTCAAACTGTTAAGAAATCTCTAAGAACTCTATCCAAAGTTATATGAATAGATATTTTTAAATTTTTTAATTAATTTTAATTTTAATAAATTTAAATTTTAAATAATTTAATAATTTTAAATAATTTATATATACTTTTCTTATATTTATATATAAATTGAAATTAATAAACAATACATTGTTTTAATTATAAAAGTAAGCACCTATTGAGAAAAATTGAGTCTACTAATAAGCATAATGCATCAATTCCATTTTTAGTACTTTCGTTCACAGTTTAATTTAAAATTCAATAAGAAATAACTCATATTGTAAATACAAGTGTCCAAGAGCAGTGATAAGATAACCTAGAGTTATGAGGGCTCAAGTTATCCTTCAAACTATCAGAAAGGTTGATCGTTAATACACTGATCTGTACTTGCTGTGACCATACATTTTACAAGCTTCAGTCAGCTTTATTAAAACCCCCAGTTTCAGAACAATCGGACTGAGACAGCTGTCATTTTAGCAGTTATTTGTCCACATTTTATTTAAGTAAATAAGATCCCTTTCCATTTGGTTATTCCAGCACATTTGAGTACTCAGAAGATCCAGGAAATCTAAAGTGCCACAATGAGCACGTAGGCGGCCTGATAGAGGGAAAAAAAGGTTTTAAAAAAAGAACTAAAATCACTTCCTGTGGGTAACGTTTTAGAACCTAGTCCAGAACAGTCTGTACCAATGTTGTGGGTTTGCTGGTATCTTATTTATGAGCATGGGAAGCAGACTTGCTCTGGTGCCATGCTTTGAGTAGGACGCACGTGTGAGACAGATGGAACTTGTATTTCTATCAGATGTAATTAAAGACGTTTTGAATATACTGCCAAATACCACAAATATTAAGCCATTTTAGAATAAATTTACTATTGCTTTGACAGCAGTTTCCACAAAATAGCTGGTTATTCCAACAAATGAGAAGATTGAGCATATTGAACTAGTAGAATTATTGCAATTTAAAATATGATAGTTTGATATAGTCTAATTTTATTAATACAGTACAACCTACACAGATTTAAACTTAAGGATATTATTTTAGTAAAGTACATCAGGTTCTTGTATGTGAAAAATTAGGAAACAGCTTTTAAATGAGCTCTCCCAAGGAGAAATTAATAAGTCAGAAGAGAACAGAGCCAAAGATTGAACACTGAATAAAACTACTTTCCATGCAGTGGAAGAAGGCCAGCCAAAGGAGACTGACCATTAGGATACCATTCTCTCATGGTTTCCTATCTTCTTTTGGCGTACCTTCTCAATGATCCCAAATGCTTCCAAGAGATTAGCTAGGATAGCAGTATTAAATGACCAACGGACTGATTAACTAGAAGTCACTGGTGACGCTGGCAAGGGCAATTTTAGCTGCGGTGGGGGTTCAATCCAGAGTGCAGTAATCTGAAGACTAAATGGAAGTTTAACTAAGAGTTCTCCCCAAAAATAAAATTTGAACTTATTTAAAACACAAATGCATAAGCCTGTCATTCAAACAACAAAAAAACAAAGTCAATAAAATAAGTGAGTTTCTAAATTCCTTAGAGCTAGGCTGGCTATTAATGGCTACTTCATATAAATAAAATATGGGAAATATAAAATGGCAAGGTTTAGTGAGAAGTTATGAGAGATGTTTTACCACCATACTCTAGAATGGGGGTTTTAATCAGAGAAATATTGATTTTATGCTTATTATTTATCTTTGGAAAAAAGCTACCAAGAGGAGACAGAACTAAAATGACCGAAGTAGCTCATGTACCTAGACCCCACATGCACCCACCCACTAAAATTAATACAAGTTAAACAAAAAATATTGAAAATGGGTTCAATTTCCTTAACTAGCAGAGATTTTCCACTTAGATGAATATAAAAAAGATCTACATACATCCTGTTAATGAGACATACCTAAATCAAAACACAAAAAGGTAAAAATTAAAGAGATGGAAAAGTATATGAGGCCAATGCTAGTCATTTGTACGGTAATGTAGAAATGTTAATGTCAGAAACATTAGATTCAAGGTTAAATCATTACATGGTAAAAATAATATCTATCATGTTTTAGAAAGCAAATTCAAGTTTGAAGCATATTTTATTATTATACTATATTAGAAGAAAATAATGTACCTAGTGAAACATAAAGTGCAATAAAAATCCTAAATTAAACATGGTACTTCCACGATATGATAGCACCATTAAAAATTACGTTACATGAAATCACTATCTTGAAGAGTTATCTGGCTCCTATGTTCATTGAAACATTATTCACAATAGCCAAGGTATGGAAATAACCTAAGTGTCCTTCCATGGATGAATGGACAAAGAAAATGTGGTTTATAAACACAATGGAATATTATTCAGTCTTAGAAAAGAAGGCAATCTTTGGCATTTGCAACAACATGGATGAACCTGGAGGACATTATGCTGTGAAATGAGCCAGACGGAGAAAGGTAAATACTACATGGTATCACTTATGTGTAGAATCTTAGAAAAAAGTCAAACTCCAGAAACAAAGAGATGGCTGCCAGGGGCTGGAGTGTGGGGCAAATAGGATGAGGCTGGTAAAAGAGTATGAACTTTCTATTATAAGATAAATATGGTCTGAGGATCTAATGTATAATATGGTGACTATAGTTAATATTACTGTATTGTATAACTGAAATTTGCTGAGAGAGTAGAACTTAAGTGTTCTCACCAAAAACAATGGTAAATATGTGAGGTGATGAATGTGTTAATTAACTTGATGGTGGGAATTCTTTCACAATGTATACTTATATCAAATCATCACGTTGTACACTTTAAATATCTTATAATTTATTTCTCAGTTATACCTCAATAAAGCTGAAAAAAATTATGCTATAAAGTACATCAAATCATATTGTACACCTTAAATATATAAAATTTTTATTAAAAATATATTTTATAAATAAGTTATAGAAAAATATTCAATGACTTTGAACATTGTTCATAATATACTATTAGGTTAAAAAGGAAGTTTCAAAATGGAATGTATGGTATGGTCCAAATTTTAAATAGTACATAAAACATAGATTCACATATATAAAAAATAATGAAGGGAAAGAAGTATATCAAAATACCAAAACCAGTTGGCAGAATTACAGGCAATTTTTATCATTTTCACTTATTTTTTATTTTCTATAATGAATATATATCACTTTTATAAAAAGTTACTTTTAGAATAGCAAGTATTGACTTTATCTTATTTGATAATCTATTCCTTAACTTTAAAATTAGCATGATTCTGTTTTATTTCAAGTGTCTCATTTATCAAAGCCAAGTAAGGAAATCTACATCAAAAGAAGTGACAAAAGTCACTTGTTAGTTAACAAAAATTTCATTACTGCTTTGAGAAAATTTAATTAAAGGAAAAATTTATATGAATTCTATAATTACTTGCCTAGAAAATAAAAAAAAAATTTTCTTCTAAATGAAGAGAAAAAGACTACTATAATTCGGTTTTTTCACTCACATTAAAAATTTCACAATGACCAAGAATTGGCAGCTAAAGGTACCTGTAATGTTTCTTTATATCATTTCCTAAAATGTTATTTTAAATATATAGGTAAAATTTGTTCTTGCTGCAGATGCTTTTTTCTAGGAAAGTAAGCTATGTAAGTATACATTTCAGGAAGGAAATTAGAGTTTCAGCCAAATTAAATAGTTTTTCTTCTCCTTCCTCTTGCTCCTTTTATTGTAAAACATAAATTAATACTGAATTTTAGTATTGTGGAGGAACACCAAATCCATAAAATCTAGCCTACCTATATATGCCTTAACAAAATGAAATAAAATTTAGCATATAAACTGTGATCGTTTCCTTTTAAAACATATGAGGTGAAACAGATACACATCTCTCTTTAGTTTACAATTGAGAAAATGCTGGACTTAGAGTCATTTATACTGGAATTAAGACTCATAATTGCCATCGATGATCACTTTGATTTTTTTGAGTCTAACACATACATTAATATATTCATTTGTTCCACAGATATTGACTATGTATGTATTCTAGTCCCTAGAACATAGGGGTGGGATTAAAGCAATGGAAACGAGAGAGAGAGAGAGAGAGAGAGAGAGAGAGAGAGAGACAGGCCAAGTCCCAGTCCTCTTGAGGGTTTCATTTCAGCGTAGTCAAAGACAATAACAAATGCATTAATAACTAAAGAAGATAATTATAAATTGTACTTTTTTAAAAAAAAAAAGCTGTGAAGGAAATAAAATTGACAGAGGGTAAAGGAGCAGGAGGTGGCTTAATAAACTCAGGTGATCAAGGAAGACTTCTCAACATAACTGACATTTGAGCTGAGACCTCAAGCACAAGAAGGAGCCACACATGTAGAGCAATCCAAGCAGAGAGAAAAGCAAGTTAGTAAAATGGGAATGCACTTGGGGATGTGAGGAACAGAAAGGAGGCTAGGACGGCCAGAGGGTCCTGAGCACACGAGCACAGTTAGAGTGCTATGAGATACAGGGGGAAAGCTAGGCAGTCAGATCAGGTAGGGACTGATAAGCCATAGTAAGAAGTTTAGATTTTACTCAACATATACAGGGAAGCCAAGCAGAAATTCTAAGCAAGAATGTCACCTGATCAGATATATGTCGAAAAAAAATTTGTACTGCCTATTATGTGAAGTACTGTAGGAGAGCAAAAAAGTAGGAATAGTTAGAGTACTTTGATGGTGACATGGTCTAGGATTGCGGAGTTGAGGATAATGGGAAGAGGAGCAGATCTGGATGAAGATGGAGTTGAGAATCAAGCAAACTGTTAACTTCAAGAATATGATGTAACCAGGTATAAAATGTAGCACAGAGAGTTAGATATACCAGGCTCAAGCTCAGAGAGAGGCCTGAACTGGATATAAACTAAGAGTCATCAGCATATAAGTAGTTTTAAGGCTTGGGGAATGCCTGATGCATGCAGTTAGAGAAGATAATTATAAATATTATATCCATCTTGTGGATTGGTGAAAGACTGTATAAGCATGTCTTTATTATGATGCTGTGACATCTGGAGCCTTGCAGACCCTGGGGAGGCTGCCCCTCCTTGGGCTAGCCAATTCCTAGAGATAGTAAAGGACATCCCTGAATGGGCACCCACCTTTCACGTGTAAACCTATCAATTCGAAGCCCATACTCCCAATCACCTCTTTTATAAGGCTCTCACACTTCGGGCTACTATCCTCCTGCCCTAACGACCTCAGCCCAGGTACCGGACAACTAGAGACAGCCCTATACAGCCAGAGCCAGAGCCAAATGAAACTATTCAAACTAGCAATTAGCGTTATACTATACCAAGCTGTATTTTCTTCTGGTTCTTTTACATACTTCCAAGACCCTCCACTTTCTCCTACATAAAAACTCTGCCTTTGACCTCCTACTGGTCACAATAATCTTCCCTGGATCCTCCAAAGAACTAGTTTCTCATGAGCCACTATATGCTTGTTTACTTTTCACAAGCATCCTTATCATTAATTCTTCTTGACACTGGATTGTCAAAGACATTAGCCTATGCAAGTTGGTGAGAATGAACAGAAAAGTAAGTTTTTCAGGGTTATTACACACATATATGGGCTCTGTAATATTCTGTTTACTTTAATACAACAAAACATTTCCTTAAATGGAGAAAGAAAATGGCTATATTACCCTTATGTCCTATTTATGAATGTTAACTATTGTATTTATATGTATATTATATGTGTTGTATAACATTTTTCAGATGAGTTTTTTTTAAAAACCTGAGCAAAGCTCATTATTAAGTGCTTTTATTAAATGGCATTCAGAATTCTAAGTCCAATTTACTACAACTAGCAGACATTTAGTCCTGTCCAAAACGTCCATAAGATATTTGGTCCACACCAAAAGGTCCTTGATATTTGGTCCTATCTAAAACATCCGTAAGATATTTAGTCCATGCCAAAAGCTTCTGGAAATATGGTCCTGTCCAAAATGTCCATGAGCATATTTGATCTACGCCAAATGGTTTTGGACAGGACCAAATATCAAGGACCTTTTGGCATGAACCAAAGGTCTCTACGGACGTTTTGGACAGGACCAAATATAACCAAATATCAAGGACCTTTTGGCATGGACCAAATGTCTTACGGATGTTTTGGACAAGATCAAGTATCAAAGACCTTTTGGCGTGGACCAAATGTCTTACAGACGTTTTGAACAAGACCAAATGTCCCACATGGATTTACTACCTCTATTTTTATGAACATATTAAGTTTACAGAAAACCTGGTGTCCAGCCTATATTAATTCTATTTTTAAATCATGAAATTATGGGTAATATTATTAAACGAATGATAGAAATATCATCTAGACAAAAGTGACAGTACACGGGATCGCACTCTGAATTTCCTCTCATCCTCTAATATCTGTTCATGGTCAGAGAAAAGGCAGTCAGAGCCAGTACAGATATTACTGCAAAGGGTTTAATACGTACTTTCTTATTGATCTAGTACACATTTCTGGTAAAAGGATTTCAAGCATCATAAAATCTTTCCTTAAGTCCTATATTCCCAGATAGAGTTGCCACCTGTGCAGTTATGGAGCCATTTTACAAGATTCTCTGACTCTTCCACTTTTTTTATGACTATCCAGTTTTAGATAGTAATCCTTTCTCATAGAATCACTCAAAACATGTGTGTTCCCATATTTTCAAATAATGCCATACACACCAGAACACAAAACATTCTGTCTTTTCACTTCTTGGAATGGAATCTCTAAAATAAATGTTTGATACTGAGTATTAGCCATGTACCAGCTCCTAAATATAAACTAGGCTCATACTGGAAAATTCTTAGATGGACAGAATAAATGGGGGAAAAAATACACAGTAGCACTGCTATCATCATATGTTAACTGGTAACAATAAATATATAATCGTTCAAATATATTTTCTATTTTCAGCTTTAGAAGTAGGAACACCTGTATTTTAGCCCCAGCTCTGCCACTAATTAACATGTAATTTTCAAACAAGTCATTTTTAAGCCCTCAGGGTCATGCATGGTTTGCTCAATCTGTAAAATAAGGAAATAGAGACTAGGTCTCCAAGTTTCCTTCCTTTTTAAAATTTTTATCCACATTTAGTGCCTACAGTCAGTAATCAAAATTCTCTCAAGAAAAAAATTTCATATTAACGAAATTATTTCACATGCACTTTGAAAAGCCAGTAAAACAGATGAATTTACTCTTTCAACAGAGTTTTAAAAAATGCCTTCAGCTAAGTGGAGTACAATATCTGCAGTGAGTTTCAATTCTGTTAATTTAAAAAATCAACAGCTCACTAATATATATAGATCTTAAAATATTATGTAATTTGCTGTGAGTTTTGGGGGGATTTAACTGGTGGTAATTGATAATGTTAGCACATTGTTTTGTTTTTGTGGCATACAGAAAATTTTCCAGAAACAACCAGCTATGAACTTCACAAGAGCATCCTCATTTCAGTGAAGTACTGGCATCCTTGTGTAGACTATTTGTCTTTGCAAGTCAGACCTAAAATTCTCAGAACATCTGTTGGCTGCCTGTACTGATAATAAGCGTTTTCAACAACGTGTTGCCTCTTCTTAGAAGTATCTATGACTGTGCTTTCCCAGCTGCCACGCGTGATGATGGCATTGTCTTAGAACATGCCATTTCTGCTTACATGGCTTAAAGAGACCAATAGTCTGAAAATATGTCTGTTGGGCATTTTGATACTTTTCCAGGGATAATGAATGCATTTTTGGCCATCAGTTGACCTTTAACAATAGCACTTACTTATTTAGATGATTTATGAGCTAAATTAACATAGAATGATTTTTTTACTTCATGGACAAATGTATTTATTTGCACTCCTTGTGGATTGAGTTGAGCTATAAATAATGAGAACAAACTCAATACCAGAACTTCAGGTTTTTCTATATATACTATAATTGGAAATTCATTCTGAGAGGAATATAGTATTTTGAGAAGGTACTTTTTTGAAACAATCAATCCAATGAACAACCAGCAGCATCTTCACAATATCCACTTAGACACCTTTATCCTTGAAGTATATAATCCATAAGGAGGCATGGGGATAATTTTTGAAGAAAGAACACAGTTAAAAGTTTTGCATTAATTTTTTTTTTAAAGAAAATGCCCTAGTACATGAGGAAAAGAATATATCAACTAGGTATTGCCCAGGTCCACATTAAATTGCTACAGCTGGGTATAACCATAAAAAAAAAGATCTGGATACAACCATTAGCAGATACTTGGCCAGCATAAATCAGAACACATGTTTTAGCTCTATGGCAATAGGCTGTCAGCTTTTTGTCACTTCATTCTCTTAAGGCTTCTCAAAATGTGTTAATGTTCCAGGTGTCACTTACTTCAGTTAGTACCAATATAAAGATTTTTCAACGTGTAGTCTAACTTTATTGAACTAAAAAGTTTATTGGACTAAAGTGATGTAGCTCTCTATAATGTTGCAATAAGTTCTACATGACTACTTAACATTAAAATATCCTGTTTGAATTTATTTAACTAATGGATTTTTTTACAATGCTCTCCATTATTCAAAATAGACCAGTTTTGGGCCGGCCCCGTGGCTTGGCGGTTGGGTGCGCGCACTCCGCTGCTGGCGGCCCGGGGTTCGGATCCCGGGCGCGCACCAATGCACTGCTTCTCCGGCCACGCTGAGACCGAGTCCCGCATACAGCAACTAGGAAAATGTGCAGCTGTGACATACAACTGTCTGCTGGGGCTTTGGGGGGGAAAAAACAAACAAAAAAAACCCAAAATAGACCAGTTTTCATAACGAATAATTCATTATTTTATCAGTCTATGGCAAACGTTTGCACTTTTGACCAGAAACGTGTCCTAGGATTACTTAACGTTCAAAAGACCAATTAATGATAGAAACATTTATTTAAAGTCTAATTTGGTGTTTTCCCACAGTCTGCTCCACAAAATATGTAAGTATTTTATCTGCTTTTCTTATGCACGTTAGCATATTAAATGGTCTGAGAAATTTTGCAATAAAGAAATCAGTTTGATTTTTTAACTCAATATTTCTTAAATTTATTTGACTATGGAATCCTCGTATCCCATAAAAGAGATTAACCTCATGCAGAAAGTACTTACAAGCCTTGGGATGGAAAAGATATCTCCAAGTCTTCTTTGTATACTTCATTCTAAGTCCTAAATAATTTGTTTTCAAAATTTTCAAGTCTATATTTTTTCACTGAAGTCCCCTATGTCTCTTTTTTTTTTTTTTAAATAGAGGCTACTGATAAACTGGCAACATTACCTTCAACTTTTACATAATCCAACTCAATGCAGTAAATATTCACTAAGGTACTGTGCTTGGCATTATAAAACTGGTAGATTTTCTCTTTTTTTGCTTTGATAGACTAAATAGACCAAAGCCCTACTTTTTTTTCCTTATAAATCACAATTTATACTTATCTAATTACTCTTCTGGAACCCTACCTTTTCAATAATATCTGCAAACATTTTGAACAGTGATAATCAACACTAGGCGTATCAGTCTAATTAATGTAGCATACTCCATGAATCCAGAGCCACTTTAAACATCAAGACTTGTCTGATATTACTGCAGCACATTCTCTTGTTAAAGTGGAATTCTTTGAAAATTTTATGTGAAGTCACCATATCAACACCCTCCCCCCACCCCCATATGGGTTTTTTTGCCAGGGCATTCCACTACAGCAATGTCTTTCTAAACAAAGTATTTAAACTTCATAAATAAATAATAAATTAATTAATTAAAACAAGGAGTTAAATTTTCATCTAAGGAACATGTAAGGAAATAGAATCAACTCATACCCAACTATTGCATTCAGAAACAAAACGGTTTCATTGGCTATACATATTTATCAGAACTTAAAAATTGTCAGTCTCTTTTTGACACTGAAATTCTAGTAAACTTTTTTATTCTTAGGCTTAATAGTGTTTTTCAAAATATGTAACAAATTTTTTTGCTTGGTCAATTTCTTACTAAAAATATTTGTACTGATAATTCATTAACTACTTGAACTACTAGAGGATTATCCTCATGGAAAATAAAGAATTTTTAAATTTTGATTTATATGCATTGTTATTCTAGATAAGTATTATAGGGTGATAAATAAAAAGGCTATCAAACGAAAAATTTACATTAGAATAAAATAAAATTCTGTGGGGCAAGTAAAATGGAAATACAGTCAGGAATAAAAATGAGTGATAAACATTTTCAATAGTTATAGAACAGCTTGTCTGGGTTTTTAAAAGGAAAATAGTGGACATCATCTGCTTTGGTATTTAGTTTCCATTGGATACATTTTAAAAGGTGGCATATAATACGCCAGGTGTGACATCCTTTATAATAATTTATATTATGGTAAAAATATTAGATATAAACTTGAAAATTTATGAGGAGGCATATAGTTTTTCAAAATTTTTCTGGGGGGTAAATGTACTATATGTTTGAAGACCACTGATCTAGGGAAGTGGGAGAGTAAATAAATGCACTAGGGAAATGTAGTAGGATTGCTGGAGCACTAAGGGCCCACACAGGTTACTTCTCATGGACTTGAAAAGAGAGCAGTCACTTTTGCAGGTTTTTCTCCAGCCATGTTCAGGTCTGCAAGTGCAGGTGCAGAGGCAGAGGAGAGGTGGATTTAACCAGAGTTGGAGTTCTGCCAGGCAACAATAATGAAGCAAAAAATAGAAGCAAGCGAGTTGATAATGTCTGCAAGGGAGTGATTATAATGATGGTCTGTGGAATCCGAACTAAGCAGGGAGGAAAACTGGGAGAATGGAGACTTAAGAGACAGTTTAAACAAATGGTTGGCACAACGGGCTATAGGGCTCATGGGAGTCAGAATAAATCTACAGAACTAGCGAGAGAGCTGTGGAAAGTTCAGTGGGAGTGTTGAGAGAGTGGGATGCTTGAAATTGAGACTACAGAGGGATTGTAGATATTAGTAATGCAAGATCTAGGGTCTGATGATGGGATGAGATGGATAAGATTGGTTGGTGGACAAGTCCATTGGAGGAGAGGAGGGCCAGGATCTGAGTGGCCAGACTAGAAGGTTTCTCTCCATGCTTATTGGATACCCAAGAGTTATGACAGGCATAAGGACTGGTAAGTTAATTAAATAACAGTCCATTAGATTGAGATGGCTCTGAAGCCATGGAGGCCTACATAAGTAAGCAAACCAAAATCTAAGACACAAATGCCTCAAAGCTACGAAATCATAACCCAAGGACAACTAATCACAAAAAGCCAATTAGTCTTTAAGCTATAGTCAATCAATAATTTCCTTGCTTTGCGTCTGCCTTTTCTTTATAAAAGTCTCTCACCAAGCTCCTGTACGTGGAGAGCTCCTAATCAGTTCTGGTTTGGCACTGCCTGATTAAAATCCATTTTTGCTCAAATAAACTCTTGAAATTTTTAATACGCCCTAGTTTATCTTTTAACAGTTCGAAGAGACTGACAGATCCAGGAGCCTAAACTGAAGTCTATAGATCTATAACATCATGAAACAGAGGTGGTGGAGAGTATAGTCTGAAGACATGATTTTCAAAGCTGGGAGACTGGGGAAGACAGAGGAAAATTGTCTGGAAAGAGCAGTCCCAGGGGTATGAAGGTATAAAACTCACCATCACTTGAGATGGCTGTGGGGAAGACCGTGTCCTTGAGGAAGAGACAGCTGACAGTGAGGGGAGTGATCAGAGAAGAGCTCCAGAGAGCACAGTGGACGTGATCCAGAAGTTGGAAAGAGATGGTAGGTAGAGTCAGAAAAGGAGAGGCACAAATGGAATGAAATTTTAGGAGATAAGGAATTCTGGGAATCCAGAGTTTCTGTAAAATTGACACAAACAGTGAAACAGAACATAATGAGGTTAATCCTGCTGCTATTGTGGGGAACCACTTGGACTCCCAGAGTTGGTGTAAAGATTACTTTAAAGCGAAAACATTTGAATTAAAGAAGATGCAGAAAGAAATCTTATCTGAACTTCATTTGTCTACCTAAAGTAGAGCCTCCCAAAAATACAGCTACTTTTAACCCCCCTCCAAGGGAGTCTCCTGTGAATTCAGCCACCATGAAGACAGACTGCCCATTCCCATTAGCATCAAAAAGCCCAAGAGAACTTTCCATACCTTCCCATTGAAGCCCTGACTCAACCTCCCCCCTTGTTAAGTTTGGTATATAAACCTTTTATCTCTGGCTATTGAGTGCGCATCACTTAACACTCCAGCGTGTACTCTGTACCCAGGAACACATAAATAATCTTGTCATGAATGCATAAATGAACCTTGTCTTTTCTCCTGTTGATCTGTCTACTGTCTGTTAATTTTCAGGTGCCCAATCACTGGACTCAAGTTGGAAGAGGAAAAGTTTTCATCCCAACACTGTCATGGCAGATAGTGGTGGTTGGTGAAGTTGTGAGTATTAAGGGTAAAGAAGGAATCTGGGAGGGAGGAATCTTTCTAGGAGCTTGGAGAGTTCAAGAACTCCTTCATTATTCCTGCCATTGATGCTTTAGAGATTGGAGGAGGGACAGCCTTATTAGAGCACTATGTGGGTCTTGTTTTATAAAATTCATCCATTAAAAGAATAGACCATCTGGTCTCACCAGGAACGACTAGAGTTTAGCAACCTCTTTCTTTGGGCCATCACATTCTCCTGGTTTCCACTTGCCTCACTGACTCTTTCTCAGTCTCTTTCCTAGACCCTCCTCTCCTCCTGATCTCTAAGTTTTGGAGTGGTCTAGGGCTCTGTCCTTGGCCCTCTTCCATCTCTCTCCCTGGGGGCTCTCAATTAGCCCCATAACTTTCAACACCAAACATTCATTGATGATTCTTATCTATGTCTAAATGTATAACTTAGCCCTGACTTTATGTTGAGTTCAAAACTCACATATCAACAGGTGACCTAACATTCTCACTTGCATGACAGAAGGTATCTCAATTTTAACATGTCCAAAAAGTATTCTCATTCCCTTCATGCCCCCAGAAACAACTAACTCTTTCTCAGTTTTCCTCATCTCCCCATCTCAGTAAATGCCACGACCATTTACCCAGTTGCTCAGGCCAAAAATAACTTACGTGTCTCAGCTCATTCTTCTCTTTCAATTCACTCTGCATATCAAATCCATCATTATACCCTGCCACTCTACTTCCAAAAAAAAAGATTCCTAACCCTGTCACACTCTACTTCCTCCTGGAACAAGCTCCTGTGATTTCTTGCCTGGGATACTGCAGTACCTATTAACTGGTTGCTATCTGCTTCTGTTTCCCCCTGTAATCTACCTTCCACACAACAGCCAGAGTGATGTTTTTAAATGCAGTGTGTTCATATCAACTACCCTGTTTTAGCTCTAAGTGCTTCCCAAAGTCCTCACATGGCCTCCAAGTCCCAGTCTATACAGGCGCGTGCACCTCTCTAGCTTCCACTCTTCTCACTCGCCCTCTGGCCCTATGCTCCAGCCTCACAGGCCTTCTCACCACTCGCCACACATGCCACCCTAGTCCCCTCTCCCACCCTTTGTTTCCTCTGCCAGGACCCTCCTGAATCTTTGCAGGGCTCGCTCTTTCTCAGTTTCAAGCCTCTGGTGGGCTTTCCCTAAACAGACAATATAAAGTAACCTGCACCACCTCAAGTCAACCCAGTCACCTTGTTCTGCTTCGTTGTCTTCATAGTATCAATTACCATGTGAAACTGCATTTCAAATTGATTTTACTTGCTTATTACCTGTCTTCCTTACTAGAATATAAGCCCCATGAAGACAGATACCATGTCTACCTTTTTCATCCCTATAACCCCAAAACCTAGAATGATAGCTCCATCAACAAATAATATTGCTGAATGAATTGGTGAATAAACGGTAAATTTATAAACATATTCTTTAGATTTTTGTTACCATACAAGTGGGGTTCTCTGCTCAATGAATATTAAAATCCCCCAATTATTATGGCATCAGCTTTTGAGAAAAGGAAATGCTTTATTGCGAGGTCTCCTTTATTGCAAGGAGACAGGAGACACAAGCTCTCAGATCTGTCTCCCCAGTTCAGGATTTGGGGCAAAATTTCATAGGTTAGAGAGAACAGGCAGGCATGTGGAAACACTGGCAGGGCAAGTTTTGATTGGAGGGCTTTAAGCATTTATGGTGAGATTTTAAACATTTATGGTAAGGTGTGGAAGGGGTTTTAACACCAGATCTTTCTAGACAACAGACCCTTCACCTCTGAAGAGAGTCCAACTTTCAAGTTCTGGTCATGTCCTGGTCCTTTGGTTCCATGGGGGAGAGAATCTTTGGTTTCACTGTTATTTCAGGTCAAGATTTCCTCTTCTAGCTACGTGACTTTGCAAATTTTCTGAAAAACAACTCTTAGTCACTCTGTTGACACTAGTTGGTCCCATGGTTACATTTTCATTCCTTTTTGGTGCTTTAAATACTAAATCTCAACTTCTACTGACTTACACAATTCAATTTGATTCTTCTTTGCATCCTGCAAAATATTTCTAACTGGACCCATCTCCTGTGTCACACTGTAGGATATAAAACCACATTCAAATAGTTAGCATAGTATACTGATGGTGAAATGCAGAAAATTGTTTTAAAGTCAAATTTGAACATATATATTTTCCATCCCACTCTACTATGTCAAAGAAGAAAATTGAATTTGTCTTAGATTGTTTTTGATAGATGAACAGGGCAATTATTTAATACCTTATTAAGTTTTAGGTGTTCAGAAACTGACTTGAAATTTGTTGTACCATCCAGGAAATTTCCAGGCAGAAAAACCAGATTCTAATTACAATCTTATTTACATTTTAAAAATAAGGAGTATTATTTGTCACATCAGTAACCTCACTTCTCAGCTTTTTGAAAAGATTCATAATAAGTAAAAAATATATATAAAATCACATTTATCAGATAAAATATGTACCCAAACATTATTGTTTAAATAAACACATTATTTTTCTTATTCTTATTACGCAGCATGTTCCTTTGCTTAATGAAAACACTGATAATACAAAATGGGAGAAACGTGAGACACAGTCATAACATGATGAAAAATAAAATTTATTTTTTTTCTAGCTTTATTGAGACATAATTGAATATAACATTGTGTAAGTTTAAGGTGTACAATGTGTTCATTTACTTATATATTGCAAAATGATTACTACTATAGCATTAGCTAACACCTTCATCATGTCACATAATTTCCATTTCTTTTTTTGTGGTGAGAACATTTAAGCTCTACTCTAGTAGCAACTTTCAAGTATACAATAGAGTATTACTAACTATAATCACTATGCTATACCTTGGATTTCCAAAACTTACTCCTTAAATTAATTTCATCATTAAATTAAATTTATATTTACAAATTAAATTTGTTCATTCAATTTAATTTCAATTTTAAAATCATAATTTTAAATGGTCAAAATATACTTTAAATAGTAAAAATAATGATTTGTAACAAAAATTTTAATAGTAGAACTTTTTAAATAGCAAAAAAATATTTGGTTTTAATGTAGTTTATAATCAATCTATTTTTGGTAGTTTGTTAGTCAACATTTAGACAAAATTTCTAATTTTTTTGAATAGGCTGTGCTCTTCCTGTTCTACTCAAAAAGGCACAGAATCTCTACATAAAAAGGATATTTCATGAGGGATAGTCACCCTCCCTAAAAACGTTGCACAGTGGATTTTTTTTTTTAAAGCATGGGACCGCTTAAACATATCAAAAATATAAAATTTAAAATTAAACTTTAGAACCACTTGGGCAGGATTCATGATACTGGCCTTCAGACTCATTTTATTCAGCTTGTTTTGTAGAAACACGTTTTTGGTTTTGGGAATTCACACATGCTCTGCTTTGCCTTCTGCCTAGAATGTTCTTTACCCTGATCCTTACCTGGCTGGCCCCTACTCACCTGCCAGGTCTCAGCTGGGCTGTATCTCTGTGCAGGCTTTCCTGGCTCCATCGCACCTGGATTCCCAGCACACTCTGCACTTCCCTTCTCGTATTTATATCATATTATAATGGTCCATTTGCTTCTCTCTAAGCCCTAACCAATTTTAAGCTCCTTGCGGGCAGGAACTGATTATCTTCTTAAGCATTGCCTCTGTCACAAAGCATGACACAAAGTAGTTTTTTTGTAAATCAGTGAATTGAGTACTAATTAATCACTTCAGTGACACTCACTGTACTTGAATATAGCCAGGGTACCCATTATTTCCCAAGAAATCAAGAGGTCAATGCCCTCCACTATTCATTCATCAGGTTCTGACAGCAGTGGCATCTATGTTGATGAAAAGATTAATTATGCATCAAACTTTCCATTAAAAAGGTAGCATCCAAAAAGTTTAGCTGTCACTGCAAAGGTGTGTTATTATAGATTTCTTTTGCTTTTATATATTGTACCTGAAACTTAAAAAGCCTCAAAAAAAATTATCCCCACCCCCCTTGCTGTCTACTTTACTCAATAACTAACTCATTTTAAGTGCATGATCCCTATTTTCCAAGAGTTGCAAATAGGGGGAAACATCTTAAGTTCACATAAAAGTAAAAAGTTACACGAAAACAACTCCTCCCTCCGCCTCCTGTTTAAAGTTCAACAGTATTTACAAGACATAATCGATTCCAGTTTAGGATTTAAGAAAACATCTGTGTAACATTCTAAAATGACTGAGATTCAACAAACTGATTGATATTAAATTCCGAGCTTAGGACTCCTAAGTCAACATTCTAGCAGTGCTAGCTAGTGAAAGTGCAGGGACAGTGCGTCTTGCCACGGCTGAAAGCAAACCGAAAGCTGTGAGTGAAGGATGGCTGCGGGGTCATGTGCTGCCAAGGCCTCAATGTAAACACAGGTGTGGGAAGGCACGCAGGGCTCTCTCCTCCAGCAGCTAAAGAAACACCGGCAGTCACGCTGTGGAGTCTGAATGCTCAGTTTTGAAAATAGGTCGTTCTCATAAAATTGATACATCTTATTTCACATGTTAATACATCCTCAATGTAAATGGTTCATGAAGCACACCTGAACCTCGTATCGTTTTATATTGAAAATTAAGAGATTGGAAAGCAGGTCTCCCACCCCCCCCCACCCCCACTGAGCATCTCCCCCCTGAGTAGTTTGAAGTTATTACCACCTCATTTGCTGGCATTTAGCAAGGATTCTTTTTATGGTTGCATGGAATTAATGCCACAAGAGGATTTTTCCTGCCAAAGTCTGTTAAATGGCATAGCAGTGCTTTTCAAAGATATATTACAAATATGCCATACATTATCAATAAATGTATCAATAACAATAAAATTTGTTAATAGGTTTGGATTTGGGGGGATCTGTTTTCATTTTTAGGGTTTTGCTTTTTCATAGCTATTGTTTTGGGATTTGTTTTTCTTTTGGGGGGAGGTGTTGCTTTCGTTTTCTGATATGTCTCTCTCTTGTTATCAAAAATAGTGTTTAAGGGCCGACACAGTGGCGTACTGGTTAAGTGCGCGCTCCCCTTCCTCGGCCCCAGGGTTCTCAGGTTCCGATCCAGGATGTGCACTGATGTACCACTTGTCAAGCCATGCTGTGGCAGCGTCCCACGTAAAATAGAGGAAGATGGGCACAGATGTTAGCCCAGGGCCAATCTTCCTCAGCAAAAAAAGAGGAAGATTGGCAACAGATGTTAGCTCAGGGCTATCAGAGCTTACTCACAAAAAAAAAAAAAAAAAAATATTTGCCCTAAACTTTGTTCTGGAAGCCAATATTTTCAGGTACAACACTAGATAGAGAGGGAAAACAAAAGAAGGTAGACTGAGAATCCATTCATTCATTGTTTATTCATTTATTTAACAAATAGTATCTACGTGACCAAAATTTTGTATACAGCAACTTCAACTTGTGTAGTGCTTTCTTGTTTGCCAAGCATTTTTACAGACATTTTCTTATTTGATCTTCATAATCCATTGAAGAGATGAGAGAACTGAATGTAAGACATGTGCACAGTGGCAGACGCCTATGGTTGGTTTTCCTGAATACTGGCTAGAGCTCATTTCACTATGCGGTACTAGAGAAGTATTTTTCATTATGCAAAGGAGAAGTCAAGCCTGAGAAAGATCATGACCCCAGAAAGAACCACAGAAAGAACAGAAGAGGCATTCCTTCAGTATGGAGACTTTCCTGGTGTTCCTAGCATTCTTAAGTACAGTTTTTTTGCTAAATCAAATGATACGCTTAGATTTTTTTCTTCTGTCTCTCTTTTATTTTTACTAAGAAAAAAAAGTGGGAGGAAGCTGATAATTAGGGACTTATAGAAAATAAAGTAAATTAAAAAAAATAGATGACAAGAACCATGGAAAGGAAGAAGTAAATATATTACACTAGAAGTCTTACATAATTGATGCGACTGAGTATCAAATTTGGCTCTGAACATACTTGTAGCCAAAGTAAAAATGAACACATGAAAAATTATAAAATTCTCATTAGCAGAAACGAATAATGGCACTTATTTCTTAAGGAAAAATAAGACATTTTTCCTGGTATTAAATTTTTAAAGGAAATTTCTTGCCTGTCTCTTTGATTGGATACCCATGGATAATGTATTAAATGATGCCCTTTTCCAACATCCCAACCCAACATCCTTCTATATATTGTTAGCTATTGTCAATACTATTTTTATTACTATTATATGTTTAATAATGCATAATTTTTATGGGTTTTCACACAGAATATCTTTTAATTAGATACTGGTATTATCCCCACTTAACGGATGAGAAAATGTACAAATAAGAAAACTTAGTAGCTTGCCCTAGGGTCACAAAAATAGTAAATATTCATGCATTTTACTCATAAATACTCTTGCATATCTTGTTACTCCAAATCCCATGTTCTCCTTCAGATAAAAAGACGGCACTGCATTGGCTGTAAACTCTACAGCCAGGGCCCAGAACAGCTGTTCTCAAAACGTCAGCAGGCATCAGTCACCCGGAGGCCTTGTGAAACACAGATCACAGGGTCCCTCCTTCCATTGATTTCTGATTCAGGAGATCTGAGGTGTAGCCTGAGAATTTGCACTTCTAACAAGTACCCACATGATACTGATGCTGCTGGTCAGAGACCACATATTGAGAACAACTGGCCTAGAATTTTAAAGCTTCTAAATATATACCACACTTAATAGAGTGTTTTTGCTGATTGCTTTTTCTCAGTCATCCAAATTTATTTGGCAATACAGGTCCAGTCACTGAGATAGAGAATAACGGAAGAGGAGCCTCAGACGATATTATAAATATCATCCCTTCCTAAACCACATTTACCAATGAGTTTTCTAAAGCTAAGAAAGGAACCAATGCTCACTTTGGTTCTCACTGCCTTCTTTTATTAAAGACATCTATAATGTTTGCATACTTCCTTTGTTCAATTTTATTTTATAAGTGAAAAATCTGGGTTACATATAAGGGGCTAAAAGTAAAAGGTAACATTATGCCTATGTGGTGTCAACTTTTTCTGTCAGTTGACTCATCCATACTCGTATCATATCACTTAGCATTGAGACCTACATTATTTGGTCTGTAATACATATTCCAGAGTTGGAGGGCACTTGAAAGGACAATATTCTCCCACATACTGAACCAGAGGGATGCAGGTGCAGGTAAACTGTGGACTTAGAAACCTGCCAGGTTGAGACAAGGCAAGGAATAGGGAACTCTCTCTGGGAAGCGATTCAGGAGGCAGATGAGTTTACAATAAAGGTAAACAGGGGAAAGTTGGAAAGGGGAAAAGTGGATTAGTCTGGAGAGGAAATCTAGAGCAAAATGAAGATGAGAGAAAAGGAGAAAAATGACAGGCAAGGTTTGCATTTTAGGAAGTGATTAAGACAGTGGTACCACCAAGGTATTGGCTTAGAATGGCTTTAGTGTTCCTGCCACAATATCCCCAAACCTGGCCGGGGGGGCAGGGAGCCCTAATTGATAGCATTTGCCAATATCCATGATGTCAATGCTCCCATCTTGGTCAATTTCAAGCTACCAACAGATGGCCTATCTGGGAAGAGAAGTGCCCAATCGACTTGCTAGCTTGTGAACGCTGGCTCCAGCACACTACTGCCCCAAACCCACCCTAAACGAAAAAGCAACCAAAGAGAACAGTGGACTTGCTATTCAAACACAGCTTCAAGACAATAGCTCTATAGCCTTCAGCTAGAACGTTGACCCTAAAATCCTCCTATGTGGAATCAAGAGCCATCTCCGCTCTGTAATTGATCAAGAGGCATGAAATTACCTTCTTTCAAGTTTCTAGACAAAGCCTTAGTACACAGTTATTTCATCTTTTGGTAGACATACATCTCTAGCTGCTCTCATTGCACCCTGCAGTGCGAGGGTCTGAGATGACGCAAGACTGCAGCAGCCTGGTGGGGGAGGATTTGATGGGGTGGTAAAGACTACTTGCAGTCAGCTCCAGGGGACCAGATCAGTGAAAACAGAATTCAGAAGCTGAGGGATGAAAAATGCTGTCTTCAGCTGAATCCCTGTGGTTTGGGGTTGGGGGGTGAGGGGGATAAGCCTATACCACAGTCGGCTTCAAGGGAACTAGAAGGAAAGCAATTGCCCCAGGAGTAGGAGGCCCATGACCACTCACCATAGTTCTAGGGCTGATCAACAGTCCAGGACTATACTTCAAAACTGAGCCCTCAGGTTAAACATTTCGAAATTTGGTTCTGGATACTTTGCAGCTATTTTAGATAGTTATGTATATTTATTTAAAAAAATACTTTGAGAGGAACCTTCACCTATTTCCTTTCTTCAAACATTTATAAGCAATTCATATACAATTTTTAGAACCTTAAAATACTTGGTTCTTTTTGTTTAAAAGAACGTAACAATGAATGTTTATAGTGGTATTTCCATGACTTATACTTGTTATTCCTTTTCACAGAAGGGTTTTGGCTCAAAAAAGGGCTTCTAATTTGTGCTTTATGCCATGTTTTTTTTTTAAAATTTAAGTAGATGCCATTCAAGTCTGAGATGACATTACATAAAAACTAGATTTTTCCCCCGATTATTAGCTCATATAATTGTAAATGACCAGAAAACAATTTGGTTTTTTTTAAGATAGCCTGAAGTTTTTTCAGGTATCCTCATTTAAATTAAAAAACTGCAACTGAGGACTTCAAAACGTGGAAGTTGCTATGCTCCTCTCGACCTCTGAGAGGGTCTGTTTCTTCCCAGAAATTATGGCTGCCGAGTGAAAGAGGAGTTTACATTCATCCGTGTGTGAAATACAGCTAGAGCTGCCCGGCTGCCCTCCTCAGGGCTGGGAATGTTAATCATATGAAGTGTTTATTCATTAGGTGTTCCTTTTTTGTTTTCTTTGGGACTGACTTTTCAGAAGCCCTGCTGATGTATGTTCAAGGGAAGAACAACCTGCAGAGGGTTAAAACTGAGGAAAAGCTCCAAAATGTGTTGGAAGCCTATGATTTGTTAGTCTGTGTGTTGGTTTGGTTTGGTTTGGTTTTTTATTGTCTCACTGTATTTCTTCCCTTGGTTTTCCTTCTCTTTCACTATCCCAAGGTAGGGAGAGTGGGCGACAGGGATCTCTTTTAATTTCCTTATAATATAGCAACAGTTTCGAGAGTGTGGAAGAAATGGAGGGCTAGTGGAAGATATAGAGTTGAAGCAATTGGTTCCCTCACCCCTGTCCCGATACATAATCTCAAGTTGCTCCTGGGATCTGTGAGGCATTTTGGAATCTTTGCCTCTGCAACCCTCTGCCTCCTCTTTTCTAATGCAGTAAACTCTGCCTCTTCGTCTTCCTCCCTTTATGGGGAACTAAGACCCCTCAACACCATCGTCCTCCTCTCCTGTCAGCTTAGTCTGCATCTCCGGCATTTTTATTTGAGTTATCTAAATTAAGGTATCATAGCAGATAGAAATGTCAAATTCTATTTTTGTCTTTTCTTGACTTTTGTCTGCTGGAAAATAAGGTCCAGTACATACAACAAGTAGTAATTTAACAAAATAATCGGGATCATTTAGGTTCCATACACACTCAAGAATTATAATTTTTATTCCTTTATTGATTCTAAACAAAATTTGATCAATACCTGAAAACAACTTAGCCATGGGAAAGTCATTTTTAACAGGAATTATGAAATAATTTATAATTTTCATACCATTCTTAATAAAAGGATTACGCCTATCATAGAAGAGAAAAAATACTTGTCAGTTTTATCTTGCCAGAGTAGAAAATTAAGTAGCTGAAAAAGTAAAAAACATATAAGTATTCTCTGAAGTTCACAGGATCCTTGTTTTTCTATTAATTAATAATATTCTAGGTACCTTTTTAATATGAAGCTCACTAGAAGATGTCAAAATATTATGACAAGGTAGAAGAAACTACAAAATTTCTGGAGTTTACAGTTTTTATGTCATTTGGTCCAACTCAGAAAGTTTAATACATTTAGAATTTATTAAAAATGAATTATTTTAGTACTAACTTTATCTGCAAATGGCATATGCAAAAAAAAAAAAAGTGTGTTTTAAAGGAAAGGTTAGAAAAATAACAGCAGTAAAACAAAAACAAAAAGTTTGCTCGTTTGCAGTTTATTTTTTAAGCCTTTGAAGTTTGGAATCCTGGACGATATACCTCATCTGTAAAGCTCTGAAATGTCGGGAACAAAGTTTTAAATATCGGAAAATTGAAAGACATTCATCGTTTTTAAAATTGAAAGACACTCATTGTTTTTAAAGTTCTGCATCACATGCTATGGGCGTAACATTTAGCATTGCAATGTTTTGAGTAGCCAATGAATGTCACCTTTTTTCACTTCTAGGTAAAAATCATCCATTTTTTAGTGAATGCTGAAAAGAGTAAAATGCATAGAAATTATAGCACCTAGTTTCATGTGTCTTGAATTACGCTGCTGCATTCAGTTTCCTTTAGCTTTAAGTGCTAGTAATGTAAGTAAATATTACAGTAAGCAACTGGCAGCACAGTAACTGTTAAGGATCTAGCAACCTCCCACGTTTTAGGGAATTATAATTTGGTCTTAACATTGGCTCCAAACTTAAACTTGGCTTAGAAGTTCTTGATTGGAATGTGGAATTTTTAAAATTTTTTTTTAAATTTACAAAATAAAGTCAAAATTAGTTTTCTTGTTATTTAGTCAAAGGTGGCCAAAAATAACATGATCTTGGCTGATTTAGATATTTTTATGTATCTCTACTTTAAAATCAGTTTTAACTTTAAAAATGAAATTTTGCAGACATTTGTGGATTATGAAGACCAGGTCCAACTGGCAGAGCTTTAATGTTTGCGCACGTGATCCAATGCATGGCGTAATAATATTACCAAGTAAGCAAAACATCACTTCAATGAACCTCTATTCTGTTTAGTATAATGTTATGGGCTGAATTGTGTCACCCCAAAATTCATATGTTGAAGCCCTAATGCCTCATGTGACTGTGTTTGGAGACAGCGCCTTTAGGGAGGTAATTAAGGTTAAATGAGGTCCATTAGGGTAGGGCCTTAATCGGACAGGACTGGTGTACTAATAAGAAGAGAAAGAGATACCAGAGATCCCCCTCTCTCCCTCCCTCTCTCTCTTTCTCTCCCTGTCTGTGCACAGAGAAGAGGCCTGTGAGGACACAGAAAGAAGGCAGCCATGTACAAGCCAGGAAGAGAGGCATTACCGAAAACCAACTCTGCTGGCACCTTGATCTTGGACTTCTAGCTCTAAAACTGTGAGAAAATAAATTTCTGTTGTTTAAGCCACCTAGCCTGTGGTATCTTTTTATGACAGCCCAAGGACACTAATATATGAAAAACTGGAAGAATCTAGGATTATTTCAACTAAATATTTATATTTCATCTCTTTAAGGTCATATCCTTTTGTTTGTGAAATTCTTCAGAGGTTCCTTTGATCATATCTCATGTGCTTTCTTCATATAGTTTTATAGCATTCATTCCTGATTCATTCCTACGATAGCATTTTTAAAATAGCAGTTTGCTACAGGTGATTTTGAGTTTTGCTTTTCTTCTGAATGTTTAGTCTGTTTCTTTTCTTCTGTTGTATAAAAGTTTTAATTAATCTTGTGTTAAAAAGATTTTTTTAAAAAAATTTTTAATCATTTTTTTCTGACTTAATGCTGCCAAAAGATAGGTTTTGAAGATTGTTCCTGTGCCACTCACTGTTTTGGGGGAGCAGGTAATTTCTTTTCTCAGATCTACAACTTCCCAGCACCTGATGTGCATAGCTCCTGTTCTACTTCCACTTTGCTCAGATAGCCAGCAAGTCCTATTCTGCTGTCCTTAGGAGTCAAGTTCTCTGGCCTTCACTACCTCATTCTCCAATACTCTAGACTGAAGTATATGTTGAAGAAAAAAAACTAAAATTTCCAGTATATGCTGTTATTAGGATTCTGTTATTCACTGAAAAGAAAATTTTAGGAAGAGGACAAAGATTCCCTGGGTGACAGGCTGATGAGTGCACTTTGGGACACGCTGAGTTTGAAGCATCAATGGGTCATCTAGTCAGAGACATCTAATGAACAGTTAAATAAACAGGTCTGAAACTGGGCAGGAGTTGGGGCTGTTGTAAGTTGAGAAAGCATGGGTGGGATAAGATCACTTAGAGTCTATGAAGAGAGGAGACAGCAAATAAGCACCACCAGCATTTAATAGATAAATTGATGGTGGGAGGGCAAAGGCAGAGAGATAAGAAGAAAACCAAAGTTACATGTCGGAGAAACATGTTGGGCTGGTGGTGGGGGAGTGACAACAGTATGAAATTCAGAAGAGAAATCAAGAAAACCAAGATCTGAAGAGTGTTAATGTATTTTTAATTTAAGAACTACAAAGTCTTTGCTGACCTTAGCAAAAACAGCTTAGTGGGGTAATGGGGACAAAAGTCTAGCTATAGTGGGTTGAGGAGCAAAGTGTGTATAGGCTATTCTCAGAAAGGATGCTCATGAAGAGAGGAGAAACAAAGCAGAAATTCAAGGAGTTTAAAGGTTACAGAAGTTTTATTTATTTCATTTGTTTTTCATAGGGACAAAATTGACTATATACTGAGAAGGAAAGTGTCAGTAGACAGGATGATGCTGAAAATACAAGAAAGGAAATACATTTATTTTCTCATTCAAGAAACTTGTTTTGAACACCCACTATGTGTCAGGTACTATGTTTCATGTTGAGGATCCAAGGATGGGTTAGATTAGCATGGTTGATGCCCTGTTGAGAATGGCAGATAGACTAAAGGCTCTAAGAAAAATGAGATTAGGATCCAAGTGGAGTCATTAGCCTCAAGAAGAAAGAGCATCAATTCTTTCATAGAACTGGGGTAAAGTGGGCATGATGAATGCAGACATGTTTGTAGATGAAGGTGAGGGGAGGGGAGTTTGAAGAAGTTCATACTTCAAGGTCCTTCCTATTTCTATGACATAGGACGCAAATCATATATCCAAATGAGGATGTTCACAGTAAAGACTTAATTATTGAAAGAAATGAGAAAAAGAAGCAATATGAGGCACAGGATAATCACCGAGCACAATTGATAATCCTACTAAACTTGAAGGTGGTGATTTTGGTACAAATCCACATGATGGTGTGAATTTCTCCAGTAGAACTCAGTGGCAGACCACATATGGAAGAGAAAAGACAGAGGTGTGGATTTATCTTAGGTTATTATAACACTAGCTGCCGTAACAGATTAACTTAGAAATTTCAATGGTGTAACACAAAAGAAGCTTATTTCTCATTCAATTTAAAATTCTTCAGAATAGAAGTGGGGACTTATTCATGAAGTTATTTAGGGAGTGAAACTAGTGAAGGCTCACCCATCCTCAACATGCAACTTCCAAGAACACCTTGGATGTTGTCATCCAACCAGCAGATGGGGATGGTGGAGAAGGTAGAAAGTCATGCCAGAGGTTTATACAGGCCAGGTGTAGAAGGGGCCCATATCATTTTTACTCATAGCCCATTGGTCAGATGTCAGACACATGCCAAAACCTAACTGCACGCCTCTGTGCTAGGATGAAAGAAAAAGGATTCTGGGGATCAGCCAGCTAGTTTCTGACACAGGGAGATTTTCAAAAAATGGATGGATGGATGGATGGATGGACGGATGGATGGATGAGTAGGTGGGAGGAAAAAGGAAAAGGAAAAGAGACAGACTAAGAAGTTGAGAACCTGCAAATGTAGATTTAAGTAGTAACAGAAAATGAATTTAAGCCAGAAGGGAAAGGAGAGACTTCAAGAACAAGCACTTAAGGGCCTGGAGATTAAGATTGGTGAGTAGGGGTGAGAAAGCTGGAAATATTAGAGATTGTGACCAGAAGTTAGGATAATAGCATTTTGGAGCCCAAAGATAGAGGAATCCTGGAAATGAGAGGGTCCAGGATGTAGCCATCAGCAGGTTACCATAAGAACTGTGACCTTTCAGAGCTGTGTGAACTACAGGAAGTAATGGTGAAGGATGACAGCACTTGGAGTGGCAAGTAAAATTGTGACCTAGGTGCCAAAGTCCTTGACAAACACAAGAGATGGATTAATATGCCATAGAGGGTGGAAATGGATGTCAGGAATAAGTCTCAAAATAGAAGGAGGATTTTTACTGGAAGATGCAGAAAAAGGTCCAGAAAATCAACAGGAAGCTACAAGCCCTGTGAAACAGGAGATGGATAAGCAGTCTCATTAGCAGATGGTTGCCAGAAAAATTGTGTCCTCAGCAGGGGGGCCTAGTTTCAGTTAGGGCAAAGATGTTGCATGAAGCATTCTATAAAAAATGAGTGTTACAGCAGAATGTGGTTACAGAAGGCCTGGAAGACATCTGAAAATGACCCACGGGGCTGGGAAGAACCAGCAAATAGTGTTGGCTCAGGGGAAAAACCATGAGTACAAAACTTTGGATTTTTGACAAGGATCCTAGGAATCAAGCACAAGAATGAGAAGTATGATGGTACTACATAGAACTCTTGCACATAAATTTGTTCCAGTGCCTCCTGAAGGTCACAAAAGAATGGTGTTTGTTGCCTCTAGCCACGTGAGCTCTTGGAAGCTGAAGGCTGCCCCTTGTCACACATGAGACACAGAATCTGTGGTGTGGTTGGGACCCTGCATTCTTAGGGACGAGGCTCCCTAGGCCCACAGTGCAGGGTACTGCTCTGAGGTGGGGATGGATCCCTTCCTACTCAAAAGATCTAACAAACTCTATCCTACTGAGTCAGGAAGAAAATCTGTTCTCTCAAAGGTTGGGCTCTCTTTCCCCTTCAGGACTCCAAGCAGAAGTCCTAGGAAAATAAATAAGGTAAGGAAACGCAAAGGACCAACAAATAATATCTCAACAAGTTAACTTACTATATAGTGATATATTTACAACAAATAAAGTATTCACAGCACTCTAGTTATGCAAAGAATATATTAAAAGCAAAAATATTTACTGATACTCTGCCAATCCATCCAAGCCAAAGGGATTCAGTGGATAAACATCTGTCACCGAAGTTAATTTTGCCTAAGTACGAAAACTCAGAAGAATACATTTTTAAATACCACCAACATGGCAGCCTCTTTGACTCTCTTTCCCAAACTATGGAAATTACCAAAATCAACTTTCAAAGAGATCCAGTAACTACTTCAGAGATGCTATTAGGACACAGGCAAATAACAAAGACAGTTACTCAATTTCCCATAAGTTTTATTGATGGTGATGGGGAAAATACTGCCTGTGGATCATCAAATAGTACGACCCTTGCCTTTCAATTTAGTGGTTGACTGAATAATTTCTTTTTTTTTTTTTTAATTTTTTGTTTATTGCAGTAACATTGGTCTATAACATTGTAAAAATTTCAGGTGTACATCATTATACTTCTATTTCTGCATAGATTACATCATGTTCACCACCAAAATACTAATTATAACCCATCACCACACACATGTGCCGAATTATCCCTTTCGCCCTCCTCCCTCCCCCCTTCCCCTAAGGTAACCACCAATCCAATCTCTGTCCCTATGTGTTTGTTTATTGTTGTTATTATCTACTACTTAATAAAGGAAATCATACGGTATTTGACCTTCTCCCTCTGACTTATTTCACTTTGCATTATACCCTCAATGTCCATCCATGTTGTCACAAATGGCTGGATTTCATCGTTTCTAATGGCTGAGTAGTATTCCATTGTGTATATATACCACATCTTCTTTATCCATTCGTCCCTTGATGGGCACTTAGGTTGCTTCCAAGTCTTGGCTATTGTGAATAACACTGCAATGAACGCAGGGGTGCATGTACCTTTACAAATTGGTGTTGTCAAGTTCTTTGGATAAATACCCAGCAGTGGAATAGCTGGATCATATGGTAGTTCTATCCTTGATTTTTTGAGGAATCTCCATACTGTTTTCCATAGTGGCTGCACCAGTTTGCACTCCCACCAGCAGTGTATGAGAGTTCCCTTCTCTCCACATTCTCTCCAACACATGTTGTTTCCTGTCTTGTTAATTATAGCCATTCTGACGGGCGTGAGGTGATATCTCATGGTAGTTTTGATTTGCATTTCCCTGATAGTTAGTGATTTTGAACATCTTTTCATGGGTCTGTTGGCCATCTGTATATCTTCTTTGGAGAAATGTCTGTTCAGGTCTTTTGCCCATTTTTTAATTGGGTTGGTAGCTTTTTTGTTGTTGAGATGCATGAGTTCTTTATATATTTTGGAGATTAAGCCCTTATCAGACGTATGGTTTGAAAATATCTTCTCCCAATTGTTAGGTTGTCTTTTCGTTTTGTTGATGGTTTCCTTTGCTGTGCAGAAGCTTTTTAGTTTGATGTAGTCCCATTTGTTTATTTTTTCTATTGTTTCTCTTGCCCGGTCAGACATGGTGTTTGAAAAGATGTTGCTAAGACCGATGTTGAAGAGCGTACTGCCTATGTTTTCTTCTAGAAGTTTCACAGTTTCAGGTCTTACATTCAAGTCTTTAATCCATTTGGAGTTAATTTTTGTGTATGGTGTAAGGTAAGGGTCTACTTTCATTTTTTTGCGTGTGGCTATCCAGTTTTCCCAACACCATTTGTTGAAGAGACTTTCTTTTCTCCATTGTATGTTCTTGGCTCCTTTGTCAAAGATTAGCTGTGCATAAGAATAATTTATTTCTACTCTGCTTATCTCAAAGTTGTATTTGAAGTGGCTACATCTTGCTATAATGCAAACTACTGATGCAGTATAATTCTTCCATTTTTACGTACTCTCATAGCCTCATAAAATAATGAAAGTGCTACTACTACCACTTGCAGATGAAAACATTTTATAAAAGCATTTGGAATAATTGATCACTGCCTCCTCCTCAAAATACTTTCCTCTCTTGGTATCCAAAACACCATATTCCCTTTGCTCTCTTTCCAGTTAACCCTTCTCTACTAGCTAGTTAGTCCTTCCTCACAGTCAAACCTCTATATGTTGGAGTGTTATAGGGCTCACCCCTCTGTCTTATCCACTCACATGATTTTAAGTAGCAATAGAATTTCATGACTCACAAATTAATATCTCCAACCCAGACCTCTCCACTGAGCTCCAAAATAGTTATCCAACTGCCCTCTCCATCTCCACTTGGATTTGCACATGGCATCTCTAACTTGATATGTCTGAAACACAAATTCCAGATTCTACCCCTCCCACTATCTTCTTTATCTAATTGAATGGCTATTTCATCCTACCAGATATTCAGGAAGTCATCCTTGAGTCTTTTTCTTCTTCACACATTATATCCAATCATCAGAAAAGTCTATTTTTTCTATCTTCAAAATACATCTATGTAGATTTCTATCTACCAAATACATCAAAAGAACATAGACACAACTCATAAACTACTGTTTATCATCCTAATCTGAGTGGCATTATCTCTTGCTTGGCTTATCACAGTAGCCTCTTGCTGCTATCCTTGCTTCCATTCTTATTCCCACAACAATCTATTCCTATTACTGCCAGAAAGAAATCCTTTATACCAGATTTTGTCACTCAGCCAAGTCCTCCAATGGTTTCATATCTCAACAGTGGAAGCCACAGTCTACATAATGGCTGTCATGAATCTGCCCCACCCCCTTTATTTCTCTCACCTCATTTGCTTTTAAATCACTCCATTCCAGCCACACTGCCCTCCTTGCCATGTCCCAAGCACACCAAATTTGCTACTGCCTTTAGGGTATTGGCTCATTTCTGCCTCTGCATGGAAGTATCTTTCCCTATTTATCCTCATGGCTTGCTACCTTGGTACCTTCAGCTTTTTGCTCATTTTTCTAAACAACGTTTTTCTTGATCATCCTTTTAAAACTATAACCCCACACCCAGCACCTTCCTCCTTTTCCTGCTTATTTGTTTCCCAAAGCACTTATGACCATCTATCATATTATATATTTTTGTTTTTTGATTATTGCCTATCTTCCCCAACTAAGACATAAACTCTGTGGATACAGAAATTTTTATGTTTGATCACCGTATTGATGACTCCTTGGTGCTTACAGTAATGACGGACATACAGCAGATGCTCAACAAATACCAGATAATAAATGAATAAAGCGTAATTCATAGATATGTGAATCATTGACTGTTATATACTGGTGACTACTAAAATTTATATCTGACAATATTAACTTAAAAAATGTAAAGGCATTTCAAGGAGGTGCTTATTCTCTAGGACCACATGTTACAAAATGAAATAGGTCACTCAGTGTATTTTTTTCTACTCTCTAGGAATTTCCCTCAACTCTACTTATCCTACTTTAAAAATTTTGTTGCATCTATCTTTTTTTAAATATATGAAATTTTTAAATTATTTTTAGAGCATTTGGGAAGCTTTTTAAAAATTTAGATTACTGGGTTACACCACTGACTAATTAAATTAAGATTTATAGGACAGGAGACACGCACACTAAAATTTGAGAACAAATTAATTAAAAGGATGATATATGAGAACTCACCTCTTAGTTTGAGTATTCTTAATGGAGTTTAAATGTCTCTGCCTGAAGGCTCAGAGAAAATTGTGCTGCCTATTAAAAATTGGAATGTCTGTGATAGGCAAGGTTCAGTAGACAAAAGCATGATCTCTTCTAATAATTTTATGATTTTAAAACCTTCCCTTAAATATAAATAAAGAAAAGGGGTTGAGTTCCCACTGCCTACTCTACAGCCCTGTAGAATTATAGGTGAGTGCATGTTATGTCAATCACATGGAACTTGATAAGATTGCAGTTTCTACGAGACCTACTCAGGGTTTTCATTGACTCTCTGAGTCAGGCGTGTAATAACCTGAGACAATTTTAGTTTCTCCTCTGCTCTCAATCCCTATGCAAACACCAGGGGCTGCTTTAATGTAAACATTCTTAGTACCAAATGCATCACCACGGCCATCTGTTTTTATTACCATTTCTCATGGTGTCTCTGACTTCAACTAATAAAGGAAACATCATTTTAAAATTAATCATCAACAGAGTAGTGTGAATTGTTTTAAGTTAAATTAACATCTCTGACGATGACTAATGGAAAACACCAATGTGGACAGATGTTTTCATTTGGGGAAGTGTGTCATATCCCTTCAAACAAATCCCATAATCTACTCCCACAACTTCTACTGCTTAACAAGTAATCAAGTGAAATATAATAATTTAATTACACTATTTTTCAGACTTATTGTTGCACCACATTGTTCTCATTCAGCTTGATTTGATGGCCCTTTTAATTAACAATAATTGCTTCAGCTCCAAAGGCATTAAATTTCCGTCACCTAAAATAAACCAACCATCAGATGGAATCTACAATAGTCTTTACCCAAAGAGTAGCAGGTAAACATAACTCAGCAAGTTCCATACACGACACCGCGGCTTCTACAAACCTAGGAGACCAACAAATTCTCAGAAGAAATTCTAAAAGTAATTTTTCCCACTTCTCTTTCCCAAAAATAGCAGTAGCCAGAAAAAAATAATTTGGATTCACATGTTCTATAATTTACTCTGTTGGGTGTTCCTCTATCAAGAGGAACAAGTAAAGGAAATAAATAGCTGAGGGCCTGTTTGCCCCAACAGGATGATATAGTTGACTAAAAGATACCCACAGAGCCATGCAAAGGCTACATGTTCCTTTAACGTAAGCAAAGGATTCAGGTTATAACATACAGCTTACTATATACACCCTTCATGACGGGGCAGCATTCCCAGGCAGAGGGCAGGCTTCTCTGCCTCAAGGCCCCATCAAGCATCTATCACCAGGATAATGTCTCTTCAGGGCGAAGATCTACTAAAGCTTTCTAGAAATTGCCTTTATATTTCTTTTGGTGGATTTATACTTTCTACTGCCATCAACTATTCTTGTGCCCACTAGGCAGAAATTAACAGGTAACATCCCTAGCATATTTCTGAGTGTTTACTGCAGGACCTGGTGCAAAGTCAGTTTCCTAGGAACAATTTTCTAGGTAAGAGGCACAGGCTTTAGATCTGATGGGATCCAGTCTTTCACTGAGTAATTATCAGATCAATATAGTCAGTCTTAAATGAGGCTCCATCTTCTCAAGACTATAATTTGTTTAGAGTAACGAGTGAAAGTGAGGAGGAGACTAAATTAATCTAAGCTGTCACTGGAACTTTCTATCCCTTAATTGCATACAACAGTCAAAAGAGGAATGGAAATGAATTAATTATGTTGTCAAAAGATGGAAAACACACTCTAAATCAAGCAATAAAAAAATTAATTTAAATGGAAGTAATTATTTCTGTAGATAATTAATACCAAACAGAACTATGTTTTCTTTGTTATTACTGAATAACATGAAAATCATTCCTACACTGAAAAATATAAATGCAATTACATTTTTTTAAATGACCTCTTACTATGGTCTCAATTGCATTGCTAAATCCCTATTATAGGCTGAATTGTGTCTCCTAAAATTTATATGTTTAAGTCCCAACCCCCAGTACCTCAGAATGTGACTGTACTTGGAGACAGGGCCTTTAAAGAGGTAACTAAAGTTAAGTAAATTATATGGGTGGGCCCTATTCCAATCCGACAGGTGTCCTTATAACAAGAGGAAATTTAGATAGAGAGACAACAAGGATGCTGGTGCATAGCCAGAAGGCAGAGCCTCATCTGTGAGCCAAGGAGAGAAGCCTCAGAAGAAACCAACCCTGCCAACATTTTGATCTGGGACTTCTAGCCTTCAGAAATTTGAGGAAATAAATTTCTGTTTTTTAAGCCCCCCAGTCTGGGGTACTTTGTAATGGCAGCCCGAGCAAACTAATACAACCCCCATTCACTTGACAAATATGACCTGGGCATAATCCTGGGCTGGGTGGGAGTTAACTGCTGGGTCGGGTGCAGTGCTGGGAGATTGCTCCCTGTCCAGCTGCTCGGTGCACTAGAGAAACACTTTCAGTGTGTTTCTCAACTACTAAAAAACTATAC